>NC_090933.1:71776570-72107070 GCF_040938575.1 Ambystoma mexicanum
TAGCACAGTCTTCAGGTCTGTGAGGGGGTAGGGCCTGAACTATGGCAGTTGAGAACACATCAGTGTAATCCTGGTAGGCCTTAGGAACCTGGATGATATTTGAGACCATGAATGGGCCTTGCTGGTCTGTCAGCGTACCTCCAGAAGATGTCGGCGAGGAATCCAGTGATAGACAATGAGACATACAATGCTCGGAACCAAGGAACAAGGATCCTGCTGCCCAGTTGATGTATGGGTTGTGCTTTTGTAACCAGGTGTCAGAATCGGAAACTACCACCCCCGAAAGCTCCTCACCTGACTCCTTAGAGGAATCCTCCTGGGTAGATGTCTTTGGTCTTCTTCTCCCCTCCTTCTTGATCTCCTGCGGTTCTTCGTCCGTCTTGGTGCTCTTCCTTCCCTTTTTGTCCTTCTTACGCTCGTAGAGATAGGGACGAGCTCCGCTTGAGGCCACCCTGACAGTGGTGGGAACAAGCTGTCAGGTGGACCCAGAGGAGCCAGTCCCGTTACGCCAGGGAAAAAGCCAGTGATGGCAGAAAAAACCCTGCTAGATGGCGAGTCCTTGCTGGCAGGGAGTGAGTCAGAAGTGGAAGAGGCCGGTGAATGGTATGCAGCAATGGTACTTGAATCCAAGTATCACCAGATGAGA
The DNA here is from genome assembly GCF_040938575.1 of Ambystoma mexicanum. Taxonomy (NCBI): domain Eukaryota; kingdom Metazoa; phylum Chordata; class Amphibia; order Caudata; family Ambystomatidae; genus Ambystoma; species Ambystoma mexicanum. The sequence goes on from NC_090933.1 coordinate 71,777,217, forward strand.
ATTGCAACAAGGAAACCGACAGCGGAGGCTGCACACGAGCAGTCAAGAGGGAAGGTAAGGCAATACTGCATGTAAGTGAGAGAGGAAGAGAGGGAAGGCTGATACAGGAGAGAGAGAGAGTGGAGAACGAGAGAGCGAACAGAAGCGGGAGCGAGCAATGAAGAGCGAGAGAGAGGAATAGTAAGGGAGAGCGAGCGGGAGCAAAAAGCGGGTGAACAAGAGGAAGGAATCAAACGCCAGGGAGAGAGTCCAAGGAAAGCAAAAGCGGAGGCTGCACAAGAGCAGTCAGGTGGAAGGTAAGACTATACTGCAGGTAAGAGTGAGAGAGGGAGAGAGAAAGAGCGAACAAAAGCGGGAGCGAGCAAGGAAGGGGAAGAGAGAGAGATAGTACAGGAGAGCGAGCGGGAGCAAAAGCGGGTGAACAGGGATCAAGCGCCAGGGAGGAAGAGAACATAAGCCGGAGTGCAATCGCGAAGGGGCGCGAAGGATAGCTTTAAGGTACGGAAACCCGTACAAAAGGAAAGAGCCGAGAAACAGGGAAAGCTGAAGCGGGCTGAATACTAGGTAGATAGTAACAAAGGTCCAAGCTCAAGGAGCGGCACTGCAAGCGTAGTTAGCAAAAGGCTGACAATGCGAGTTGCAACGCACAGCGTTATGGGCGTGGCTACCTTTTTAAAGGAAAAGGACCAAAAAAGACTAGAACGGTAAGGACCGCAAGGTACCTAAGTAAGCCTCCATCTTTTCCACAGTGTCCAGGGTCGCGTTGTGACAGTATGCCCCCTTCTCATCTGGGATCCCCCGGGCTTACCCGGATGAAGGCGGTGAAATAGACGTAACAAGCGAGAGGCATGGATGTGACTTCTAGGTTCCCAGGTACCCCTTCCAATGTGCCAGGTACTGAACTGTACCATGTCTGTAGCGAGAATCCACCAGCCTCTCCACCTCGTATTCCTCAGGTTCTGGATAATCGGGAATTGAAGAGCGTGGCACTGTCCGACCATGCGGATCTGATAGATAGGCCTTGAGAAGGGACGAGTGGAACACAGGATGGATGCGCTTCATACTGTGAGGAAGTTTCAGTCGAAAGGCCACCGGATTGATCTGTGCAGAAATGGGGAAAGGCCCAATGAATCTGGCAGAAAACTTCCCTGGGTGTAACCAGCGTGGCAAGAATTTAGTAGACAACCAGACTTTAGTGCCAACAGTCCATTTGGGGTTTTGAGATCTCTTCCTGTCCGCATACTTCTTTTGGAGCTCCCTGCTAGACTCCAAGTTCTTCTTAGCCTCCCCTTGTATACGTTTTAGTTCACTAAGCCTTTGGTCAACCGCTGGGACAGCAGTTGAAGGTATACCGACCAAGGGAATATGCATGGGATGAAAGCCATAGGAGAAAAAGAATGGACTAGTTCCTAGGGAAGAGTGAACTGTATTATTGTAGGCGAATTCGCTGTGGAGAGAAAAGACTTCCAACTCTCCTGTTCTTGACCACAGAAACAACAAAGGTATTGTTCTAAAGTGGAGTTCAGACGCTCAGTTTGTCCGTTGCTTTGGGGGTGATAACCAGAAGAGAGGGCTCTACTGATTCCCAAAGTCCTGCACAGTGTAGACCAGAAACGAGAAGTGAATTGGGAGCCTCTGTCGGAAACAATTGTTTGGGGTAGACCGTGAAGCCTCACCACATCTCTCAGAAAAACCTCCGCTAATTCTGGAGCCGAAGGTAGGCCAGGTAGAGGAGAAAAGTGTGCCATCTTACTCAGGGAATCCACGGTAACCATGATGGCGGTAGCACCCATAGAGAGAGGAAGATCCACAATAAAATCAGTAGAAATGTGTTTCCAAGGACGTGCTGGCAAAGGTCCTTGTTGAAGGAGACCCAAAGGGCGATGCGTAGAGGGCTTACTGGAGGCGCAAATAGGACAGGCGGCTACATAAGCCTTTACATCCTTGGTTAAAGTGGGCCACCAGAAATACCTTGATACCAAATTGGTCGTGGCTCCTTGCCCCTTGTGGCCAGCAGAAGGTAGATCGTGACACCAAGACATTGCTTGAATTTGAACCTCTTTAGACGGAAGGAACAGGGTGTCCTTGTAGAAATACAATGTCCCTCTTTTCTCCAGCGGAGACAGACGGTCGTTGGGTATCTGGGTAGAACTAGTTGTATGTTCGACCTCTTGTAGAAATGAATTGACCGCCCCTAAGATCCTTTTCCCTGAAAGTATCTCTTCAGGTTTGAGTCCGTCTACAGGGCATTCTTCTCCTAGACTCCGGGATAAGGCATCAGCCAACACATTCTCCTTCCCTGGAAGATACGTGATGTCAAAGTCAAATTGGGAGAAGAAATAGGCCCACCGGGCATGTCTGGAATTGCGACACTCCATTTGTTGGAGCACCTTAAGGTTCCTATGATCCGTTCTCACCAGAAATTAATGGGCAGCTCCCTGTAACAGATGTCTCCACTCGACACAAGCCTGGCGGATGGCCAACAATTCCCGTTCCAACACCGAGTAGTTTTGTTCACTCGGGGTGAGAGTACGGGAGTAATACGCCACCGGGTGTTCGATACCGTCCTTACCAGACTGTAATAAGGCTGCTCCTATGGCACCTCCAGAGGCATCCGTTTCAACCACAAAAGGAAGGGACTGATCGGGTTGAATGAGGATGGGCGCAGTGGTGAAGGCTTCTTTGAGTACCTGGAAAGCTTGTTCTGCCTTCGAGTCCCATACAAATTCTTGACCCTTCTTTAATAGATTGGTAATGGGTAGCATGATCTCCGAGAAATTTGGGATAAAGCGTCTGTAAAAATTCGAGAGACCCAAGAACCTCTGTATATCCTTAGGACAGCTGGGAGTGGGCCATAGGAGTACCGCCTTCACCTTCTCGGGATCCATCTGGACACCTTCTTTGGAAAGAATAAAGCCTAGGTAGGGAACAGACGAGGATTCGAAGATGCGCTTTTCTGGCTTTAGCAATAGATGGTTCTCTTGTAGTCTTCTTAACACCTGTTCAACGTGTCTGTGGTGTTCGGCCGGAGAAGAAGAGAAGACAAGAATGTCGTCAAGATAGACTACTACAAAAGAATAAAGCAGGTCTGAGAATATCTTGTCCACAAACCGTTGGAAAACCGCCGGGGCGTTTACCAGTCCGAAGGGCATCACCCGATATTCAAAGTGTCCCAGAGGAGTTCTGAAGGCGGTCTTCCACTCATCTCCCTCCTTGATTCTCAATAAATGATAGGCACCTCGAAGATCGAGTTTGGTGAAAATGTTTGCCCCTTCTACTGCTTCCAGTACATCCTTTATAAGAGGCATGGGATATCTGTCTCTTATAGTCATACAGTTCAAACCTCGATAATCAATACACGGTCTCAATTCGGAGGTCCCTTTCTTGGGTACAAAGAACATAGACGCTCCGGCAGAAGAGCGTGACTCTCTGATGAGACCGTTCTGAAGGTTTGCGTCCAGATATTCCTTAAGGGCCCTTCTTTCTGGGAGAGACATGGGATACATTCGGCCGAAGGGAACAGAAGCATCTGGTTTTAACTCAATGGAGCAGTCTTCAGGCCGATGAGGAGGTAAAGAGCGTGGTAATTTGTCTTCAAAAAGTTCAGCGTATTGTTGGTAGCAGAGCGGCACCATCTGCACCACTGAGGCAGACTTCGGAGTAGGGATTCCCTTACCAGGAACCGGATTGGTCTGGAGAAGACAGGAAGAAGTACAGAAAGATGATGAAAAGCATATGGTGTTGGCTGACCAGTCTATAGTAGGATTATGCTTACGCAGCCACGGTATTCCCAATATTATCGGGAAGTGCGCGGCTCTTATCACATCGAAAATGATCTGTTCTTGGTGTTGAAAAAGAAGCATAGTAGCGGGTATGGTTTCTTGTACAATGGGCCCGGAGGAGAGTGGAGTTCCATCCACTCCTTCTACGGGTAAGGAACAGCTCTTTTGTAGAAAAGGCACCCCCTGATCTTGAGCCCACTGGACATCGATGAAGTTACCCGCAGCACCACAGTCCAACATAGCCAAGACCTCAACGGTGGGATTGGGCTCGAAAGTGAGATGAATGGTGAACACCAACAGTCTGTTATCATCTTCTATAGCCTTCTGACAAGTAATGTTGCAGGGATTGATCGTCTCTGCTCGGTTCTTATCCCTGCTCAAGACCGAGGAGAGGCGTTTCCCGAACGTCTTAGAGGTACTTCGGGACAGTTCCGGAGCAAATGCTTAGAAGATCCACAGTACATGCAGAGACCCAGATCTCTACGTCGCCTTCTCTCCTCTGGAGTCAGGGGGCCTCTAGTAGTTCCGATCTGCATCGGTTCTTCAGTCTGGCTCCGATTAGGAAGAGGAACTGGAGTAGAACCGGCAGCAGGAAGGTTTCGGAATCTCCTCCTTTCTTGTCTTCGCTCTTGAAGACGGTATTCCAGCTGAAGAGTCAGAGTCACTAGTTCTTGAAAGGAGGTTGGACGAGCCACTCTGGCTAATTCGTCTTTGAGATCGTCATGGAGTCCCCGGCGAAAGAGGGTTTGTTGAGCAGAGTCGGGCCATCCTGCATCCTTTGCCAGTCTGATGAAAGCAGAAGCAAAGGTTTGAACATCTTGATTCCCTTGACGAATGTCCAAGAGGGCTTCATAAGAGGAAAACTGAACCTCAGGTCTGTCGAATCTGGCTCTCATCTGTTGGGTAAACAGGGAATAATCGTTGACTGCTGGATCGGATTGGGATATCAACGGGGTGGCCCAAGCCAACGCGTTTCCGACGAGATTAGCAACAAGGAAACCAACCTTGGACCTGTCTAGTTCGTAAGCCTCCGGTCTAAAAGTGAAATAGACCATGCAAGCATCCAGGAATTCTTTCAAATGCTTAGGATTGCCATCATATTTTCCAAAAGAGAATGTCTGTGGAGGTAAGTCGCCCCGAGTATCATCTCATACTGCGATCTGGTGTCGTAGACTGACGTTTTCGGTTCGGAGATTCTGTACTTCAGTCTGAAGGCCTTGGATTGCAGCTACCATCTCCGGGAACTGTTCTAGGGAGGCCATGTTGACTTGTGGGCGTTGCAAACTGTCAGAATCGGAAACTACCACCCCCGAAAGCTCCTCACCTGACTCCTTAGAGGAATCCTCCTGGGTAGATGTCTTTGGTCTTCTTCTCCCCTCCTTCTTGATCTCCTGTGGTTCTTCGTCCGTCTTGGTGCTCTTCCTTCCCTTTTTGTCCTTCTTACGCTCGTAGAGATAGGGACGAGCTCCGCTTGAGGCCACCCTGACAGTGGTGGGAACAAGCTGTCAGGTGGACCCAGGGGAGCCAGTCCCGTTACGCCAGGGAAAAAGCCAGTGATGGCAGAAAAAACCCTGCTCGATGGCGAGTCCTTGCTGGCAGGGAGTGAGTCAGAAGTGGAAGAGGCCGGTGAATGGTATGCAGCAATGGTACTTGAATCCAAGTATCACCAGACGAGAATTGCAACAAGACAGCGGAGGCTGCACACGAGCAGTCAAGAGGGAAGGTAAGGCAATACTGCATGTAAGTGAGAGAGGAAGAGAGGGAAGGCTGATACAGGAGAGAGAGAGAGTGGAGAACGAGAGAGCGAACAGAAGCGGGAGCGAGCAATGAAGAGAGAGAGAGAGGAATAGTAAGGGAGAGCGAGCGGGAGCAAAAAGCGGGTGAACAAGAGGAAGGAATCAAACGCCAGGGAGAGAGTCCAAGGAAAGCAAAAGCGGAGGCTGCACAAGAGCAGTCAGGTGGAAGGTAAGACTATACTGCAGGTAAGAGTGAGAGAGGGAGAGAAAAGAGCGAACAAAAGCGGGAGCGAGCAAGGAAGGGGAAGAGAGAGAGATAGTACAGGAGAGCGAGCGGGAGCAAAAGCGGGTGTACAGGGATCAAGCGCCAGGGAGGAAGAGAACATAAGCCGGAGTGCAATCGCGAAGGGGCGCGAAGGATAGCTTTAAGGTACGGAAACCCGTACAAAAGGAAAGAGCCGACAAACAGGGAAAGCTGAAGCGGGCTGAATACTAGGTAGATAGTAACAAAGGTCCAAGCTCAAGGAGCGGCACTGCAAGCGTAGTTAGCAAAAGGCTGACAATGCGAGTTGCAACGCACAGCGTTATGGCCGTGGCTACCTTTTAAAGGAAAAGGACCAAAAAAGACTAGAACGGTAAGGACCGCAAGGTACCTAAGTAAGCCTCCATCTTTTCCACAGTGTCCAGGGTCGCGTTGTGACACCAGGGCATACCCAGTACCATTGGGTAATGAGAAGACTTTATGATGTCAAATTTGATCACCTCTTGATGATGGTTTATCGAGAGCTGGATCTCTTTGGTTTGTTAGGGTTATGGGTCCAGAAGAGAGAGGTCTTCCATCAATAGCCTCTACAGGTTGCGTGATGCCTCGAGTTTCATATTGAAAGTGGTGGGTAGTAACCCAATCTTGATCTATAAATATCCCCATGGCTCCACAATCCACCAATGCCAAAATGGGGTAGGTTTCGTTCTTAGATGGCGATAGAAAGGCCTGAAAAATCACAAGATTGTTTTGTCCAGGAGAGTTCAAGGATGGAATAGATGTGGAGCAAACATCTCTCTCCCGAAGCTATGTTCCAACTAGGATCGGGAGCTGGCGTTTCCCGAATGCTGTGGAGGAGCTAAGGGACATGCTCTCGCTAGATGTTTGTCTGAGGCACAATACATACATAGCCCAGTGTGAATCCGTCACATTCTTTCTTGCAGGGATGTGGGTCCGCGGAAGGCACCCAGTTGCATGGGTTCTGGGTTGTTAGTGGAGGCAGGAGTGGGCTCAGCCTTCGAGGAAGGTTCTATGGAGGTCTTTTGGAAAGGCATTCTAGTCTTCTTCTTTTCTGGCTTCCTTTCCTGGATACGGAAGTCTATCTGTAGAGAGAGGTCTGTAAGAGCCTGGAATGAACCTGGGTGAGCCACTCTGGCTAGCTCATCTTTTATTTCTTCATTTAGTCCTCTTCGAAAAAGGGTAAAGCAGGCTTCTGAGGACCAATCTGCTTCTTTAGCCAGATGCTTAAAGCGTGTCACATATGTAAGCATATCCTGGGAACCTTGTTGGAAATCCAGTAGGCGTTCCTGGGCACTATAGACCTCTTCTGGGGGGGTCAAACATAGTCTTTAGAGCCTGTACGAATCCATTGTAGTCATCCAGGAGGGCATCTCCAGAATTAACTAAAGGCGTAGCCCAAGTTAATGCATTCCCAGAAAGATGCGAAATCATAAAGCCCACCTTTGCCCTGGGGGTAGAGAAGTAGTAGGGCTTAAAGGTAAAGTGGACTAAACACGAGTCATGGAATCCGTAAAGGGTTTTTGAAGAACCATCGTATTTATCTACTACTCAGCCTAATAATACGCTTTCCTTGGTCGCGGAATCACAGGACAAGACTAATTGTTTTAATGCGGCATTCTCGGCTTTAAGATTCTGCACTTCAGTTGTTAACTCCTGCAAGCCGCGCATGAGATCTTGAACTGCCGCCTCCAGTCTGTATCAATTTCAGTTGGTTGGCATCTCAATCTGTCACAGGTTTCCCCCTTCTCACCTGTCTATGTTGTTTACTGGAGTTCTTTGAAGGAGTCTTCTTGCGCACGGTTCGGGTCTTGTATAACCCTGTGCGAACGTCCTCGGGTTCCAGCGTGCGTTCAGCGTTCCGACTCCTGGAACGTTCAGAATGTCCGGGAAGTCCTGGAAGTGATGCAGAGTGTACTCGGAGACGGGTACACGGAGGTCCGGGATACAAGAGGTAATAAAGAGGAAGGGAATGAATGAGGAAGGAAAAATAGGGGCCAAGAACCAGGAATCAATGAATTCAGCGAGAGCGAACTACGGCAGCACACGTCTAGCCACTGCAAGCGGTAGCGTTGAGAGGCGTGGGGCCGTGGGGGCGTGGCTTCTTTATAGAACATGCTATGTCTGACGCAGAAGCTGGTAAGCAATGTTCCGTGTTTGACGGCCATGTTGGGAGTACTGCTGAGTGCAAGCCCCGATGTGTCAGGGACCAGGAAGTCCAAAAGGGACGCGTCCGACAGTTCATGACACCTCTCATTTTTCTGCACATAATTGGCTCTGTTCGAAGTATGTCCTGTTCCTAGCTGCCTGGAGGTTCGTGATCCCCAGGGGTAGCTTCAGGTACACCAGTGGATTTGCATCAATCTGATCTTGGGGATACTTTGGGTCTCTCCAGGTATGCCAGTTTATTTTCAGTAACCTAGGGGCACTTGCAGTCATGTTTAATTCATTTCCAATGTCTGTTGATGACTTTTTCATATGCCAACGTTGTTGTGCCTGATAGTTATTACTGTGTGATACGCTTGCATCACTGCTGCCATAATTGTTTAAAATAGTGGTGGCAAACACAGTCTCTTTAAAGCACTTCATTCATTCCTATGCTGATCCATGTGCTGCTTTGTTTCTTTGTTGTCCCAATACTGATTCCCAACACTTATGTTACGCACTGAAATATTCAGTAACATTAGCTATTCACACAATGCTGCACGGGTCCTCCCAGTCTAGCCCCCAGTACATACGGCTTCTCGGGGCTTCACCAGTCAACTCTTATGAGTCGTCCGCACTCTGGACGTACACTATACACGCGCGTATGCGCTTGATGCAGGGACACTACCCCCGGGCGCATGCGCACGCGCTCTTTCTTCACTTAGACTGCACATTCGCAGCTCTTTGCCAGAGCCAGCACAGGCTCCTACAGAGGATGCCAGCCTCCACACCAAGCACCTTAACTCGGCAGGTAACTTTGCTGCTCCTCCACCTACCAGCCTCTCCCCATACGGGGCATGGGTGGTTCCAACAGCCTTGTATATAGACTTTTCTAAACACTTACCTGCCCTTCCATTTTTCTCATAGGTTGCGCCCGCTCCACTCTTCTCCGCCATTCAGCCTGATTGACTTCCCGTGGTCTGCCTGCCTAGAGTCCAGTCTTCTGCACCTTGCCTAAATCGACTTTGGCTCAAAGGTACTGTCTCCGCTGTTTTCAAAGTAATACACTCAATTTGCCCCTACTACCCGGGGCCCAGCATTGACTGTGGATTTCCTTTTGTTCAGGGATCCAGCCCCAGCAACTCCCCTACCTTTTGACACGTTCCGGAGGACCCCCGCCCCCACCAGGGCACCCCTCCAACACCAGGCATTGTCTACATTTCAGCCTGAAGTCCGTTTTCAGACTTCCACTGCACCACCCGCTATACTGCAACTCTGTCCGAGCTAGCAGCAAGTGGTGCTCACAGTTTTAGGTGAGTTACTTTGGTTTCTGGAACTGCACAGGCTCTGTCACCATGTGTATATATTTACCTCTTACCCCCTGAAACACCCAGCTGCTTTTCTAACACACTGCTCATTCTTTTACTTGTCCCTTACACAGAGTGACCTGACTTTCATGGCTCCAGAAGAAGGCTCCCATTATCTCAGCCGATACGTCCGCAGCACCCGATATCGCTAACATAACATTTAGACGTAGACCTATCACAAGGTCATTATTCAAGCCGGGTTTAGGAGATCCTCAACCAAGGTCTCCCTTCCAGAAAACTCATTAAGACTCTGTGTCCATTGAATTTGTTTTCATGGTGCTCTCACACAACTTGTCAGGCAAATTATGTATACCTATTGATGAGTTGTGTTTTACATGTTTATGCTCAGTCACAATGCCTTGACATTTTTCATGTTTGTGTATCTCACTTTGGGCACAACTGTTTATATGCCTAATTGATTTCAAACCAGTTAAACAATCAGCTAAATGATAAAAAGCTGTGTAAATACATCTGAATATTCATGTGTCTTCACAAGCAGCTTTCCAATCGGACAAATGACTAATGCCCCATTTAGATGTGTCTTCACAAGGGTTTGAACAAACTTGCATTCAATTATTGCAAAGATTTAAATTCTAGAGGGTAGGACTACCCCCAGTTACAGTGCCCACTCTGTGTGCCTGCTGCTCACGTGCCCTGCAGTTTGGTACAGCATCCTGTACAGCCATTGCCAGTGCTCCTGTCACTGTGACCACATCTGTTTATCCCGAAAAGTCCCGAAGATGTGCCATACCACTGCTCTACAGCCTAGCCCCAGGACCACCTTGCCCACCCACACCTGCCTCTGGGGTTGCCATGTCTGACCCAACATCACTTGAGGCAAGTGGCACCCCCCGGCAGCGAGGCAGAGGGCTGTCAGCTTCTCAGCCAGGTAAATTGACATCCTAGTGGAGCAAGTCCTGGGGCATTATGATCTCTCTTCCACGGACCATCGCAAGTCGGCAAGGAAGGACAAGGAGGATCTGGGCAGACATTGTGGGTGCCATCAACGCTGAGGTGGTGGCACGCTGCGACTACACACATGTCTACAAGCGCTGGGAGGATTTCAAGGCCCGGACCCACAACAAGGCCTGGCGCTTCCTCAAGGCTGGTGAGGACCAAGTGAGGCGCCGGGGCCAGTTGACCAACAACAACTATCGGGTGCTGGAGAGGTTCTATCCAGCGCTGTACACCCAGGTCCAGGATTTGGAGCTCCGTCTGGAGTCGATTGGTAAGTGTCTATGTGCTCTCGTACACCATGGTGCATGTGCATGTTGATGTGTGGTTGCAGTGTGGTTGCAGTGTGTACCTTGGCCTCATGTTTGGCATGCCTCTTGTACAGATGTCTGTGTACATGTCCCAGACAGTGCTGCATGTGAGTCCGTTCAAGCAAGTTAAATGTTAAATGTTAAAGGTATTTGTACCGCGCACCCTCACCAACGGAGTTGGTCCCCAGGCGCTCTGGCGGATCTGCAAACGAGAAGGTGGGATGGGTTAGTAAGGTGAAGAGGGAGTAGGATAGTGAGAGGAATGGTGTTCTGTAGGCAGCTTCAACTCGGTATACACCGGGTGCTGAGCTTTGGTGCGTGTATCGGATCAATGTCAGTCTTTGCGTGCTGTTGGTGCTGCTTATGTTTTGTTGCGGTGTTGTGAAGTGCGTGCGGGTTGTTGTGCAAAAAATGGTTGTGTGAGTTTTTTTGAGTGAGATAAGTATGCAGAGGTGTTAAGTATTTTTGGTTAGTGGGTTATATGATATTTAACATGCTAACATTCACAATTCTAAGTGTGGCAGATGCTAACATTCGCAATCCTGTCTAGATGCGGTGCAGGCTAATGTTCACAATTCTAAGTGTGGCACTTGATAATCTTCACAATTCCATCTAAGTGTGGCAGATGCTAACATTCACAATCCTGTCTACATACGGTGCAGGCTATGTTCACAATTCTAAGTGTGGCACTTGCTAATCTTCACAATCCCATCCCTGCACTGTCCTCTCCATCTTCCCCCCGCACTTTTCCCCTTTTCCCCTCCCATGCACTTGAGCGATCTGCCCGCGGCTTATGGTCACGGGTGATGGGGGGGGTCCCATGTGGTGTGGGCTGCCTGTGGGGTATGGTCATAGGTGATGGGGGGTGTCCCATGTGGTGTGGGCTGCCTGCGTGGTGTGTTCGCGGCTGATGGCTGCACGTGCCAGCCTTTCCACGCGATTTGGCTGGTGCGACTGGGGAACGCGTGGGCCTTTGCACGCGATTTGGCTGGTGCGACCGGGATATGCGATTTCGCTGGGGTGCAGATGGGGTACGCGCAGACCTTTCCACAAGATTTGGCTGGTGCAACCGCTGTACGCGCAGGCCTTTCCACGCGATTTGGCTGGTGCTACCGGGGCACACTATTTTGCGGGGGTGCGGAAGGGGTACGCGCAGGCCTTTCCACATGATTTTGGGTGGTGCGTCCGGGCTACCCGCAGGCTTTTCCAAGTGATTTGGCTGGTGCGACTGGGCTACGCGATTACGCTGGGGTGCGGAAGGGGTACGCACTGGCCTTTCCACGCGATTTGACTGGTGCGACCGGGGTACGCGCAGGCCTTTCCACACAATGTGTCTGGTGCGGCCGGGGTATGCGATTATGCTGGGGTGCGGAAGGGGTACGCGCTTGCCTTTCCACACGATTTGGCTGGTGCGACCAGGGTTTGCGCGGGCCTTTGCACGTGATTTGGCTGGTGCGACCGGGATATGCGATTTCGCTGGGGTGCGGACGTGGTACGTGCAGGCCTTTCCACGCGATTTGGCTTGTGTGACCGGGGTAAGTGCAGGCCTTTCCACGCGATCTGGCTGGTGCGACCGGGGTACGCGCTGATTTTTCACACGATTACGATGGGGTGCAGTGTGCTGGCCCACGGATGGCGCGGGGCCTTGCGCCGTATTAGGCAGTTCACTGGCTTTTTTCTGCACACGGGGGTGTGTTGGGGGTGTTACTGACGCTGCTTGATGTTCATTGCGCCACGGGTACTGATGCTTCGGAAAATCCATGAATACGCGTGATGTGCAATTGCTGGTTTGCGCCACGGCTGGCACATGCGTGGCACACGCTCCTCGGCGCTTGCGCTTGTGCTACTTCTGCGGTGGATTTCATGAATTGGGCACAAGTGTTTAGCTGTTTCGATGACGTTGGCCCTGCAGAATCAACACCTACAATCTTTTTTCACGATTCCTATTTGGGGCTCAATTCTGTCCATGGTGTCTACTAAATTTTATTTCAATCTTAAGTTATACATAGATAGGAAAGAGTTTGGAAATTCAGACAGATACTTCCCTGGCGTGGGCACCATCGGTTGTGCATTGATGATAGGTTTATGAGTCCATAACTCCAGCTTTCTTTCTCTTTCCTTCCTCTTTCTTTGTCTCGAAATTTGAACTCCTGTGCCCCAACCGGTTGACACTGAAACCTGCAATCTCTCTTCCCTGACGACCTCAGGATCCTGCTGGTTTAGATTCTGTACCTGTCAAAATATAAACAACCCAGCTGAGGCTAACCAAGATAGGCTATGCAATTGCATGGTCAAACCATCGCAATAAGCATTGTTCCAGATAACAAGACAATATCAGAGCCATCATACAACTTGTAGCAATTGACAGGGTGGTATAATTCTTCGGCTCTGTGTCTGTAATTGGTAACGTTAGTATGGAAAATCAGTATTCTTCTTCTTCAAAGCCTGACCGCACACAATGACACTTTATAAATTAGTCAAAAATAGAAGCCTTTGATGGAGGCCACCAGGGGGCGCAGGCAATATGGCAGCCTGATTCCACAGCTCCCTGCGTAGTCCCGGGAAAACAGAGGAGTCACCCCGAAGTAGTCCTCCAGACCCCAGCAGACCACAAGATTCGGGTGTCTGAACCCGTCAGGAGCCCACCGGTCCTTCGCTGGAGATCCAAGACCCCCCAGGCCCGAGATATGCCGCTGCGCGCGGCAAGGCCGCCCCTCCCCCCAAGCGGCTCACCAGCTCCAACAGAGGAGCCTGCTGTGGAGCTTCTCATCGCCTCGGGGAAGGAGGAGCCCAGCACCCCGCTGCGGCCGCCCACACGAAGCGGGATATTCAGGAGCCCCTCCAGCCATGCACAGCTCCGAGGGGCATTGAGGAGAGGTGCTGCGCGGCCCTCCAGCTGGTAAAAACGGTGCCGGCCCTTCGCGCTCTCCCGCCCCCTGTGGGGGCTCTGAGGTACCGGCCCGGGCCGACGTGGGAGCGCGCCCAGGCCCTTTAAAGCAGTGATAATGGGTGGGATCCAGGGCGTTGCGCCCTGCGGGACTCCGCTCCATCCCAGGTGAGGCCCCCTCCTTGCGACCTGGGTCAGAGCGGAGGGGTGTTTGGCCCGCTCACCCCCTTTTTTTGTGGAACTGACTTGCAGATGGCCCAGACCCATGCCAACCAGCAACAACCCAGTGCACTTGGGCCCCCTGGCCGGGCCCTACCACCACATCGGGCCGACGCGGGAGCGCTCCCGGGGGCCCCCACCCTCCCTCTTCTGTCCCTCACACCGCCCACTGGAACCAAGGGCTTTGGTTTGCCTACCTAGACACCGCAGAGGACACCAGAGTGGCCCCTAAGCACCCTAGATCCCTCGGGTCCCGCTCTGGGCCTCCCATACATGCCACAGTAACTGGAAGGACCCTGGGGAGATTCCCATCTGCTCCCCCATCGGCTGGGGCCCACTGCAGAGGCATCATTGGGGCCAGGAGGCAGCCCACAGGCAACCACTAGGTGCTACTGACCCCCTTTTCACCATAAGGGGCAGGTCCAGGGGAGTTAGAGTACAACAAGGCACCTATGAAGGCAGAGATCCCTTGGCTTCTGCACATTGGGACCCCCCGGTAATCCACAGCGAGGACTGTGCCCAAGACGCCATTGGCGAAGATCCTTAGAGTACTAACAAGACAGTGAATAGCAACAGGGCCACAATGAGGTTCTAAGGGAAGACCCCCCAGGAGGGTACGTGGAGGTAACGCAGCTACATCTCGGGGAAGACAGCCGGCTGCGGAGGTGGAAATATAGACCCTCATGGTGGTGAAAAACCACGAAACACGCAAGGAAGCCAGGAACGCCTAGGGGGAACAGCGCCACATGAGTTGGAAGGAAACTCTAGCCAAATACCAATTTATGCTAGGTCACCTAGACATGGAGACTAACCCCCCTCATACCCCAACCACTCCGGACCTACACACCATCCAGGGCAGTATCCAAACAATCCTGGATGAAATAAGAGGGATGCGGTCCGATATCGGGGCTAAACTGGCTGACCTCACCACAAAGGTTTCAACATTAGAGGGGTCGAAAACAACCAAGCCTCCACCGACCTCCTCGAGGTACAGACTGAGGCTAGATTTAAGGAGATGCGCGCCGCGAGGAGGACCTCCGCCTGAGGGTCGATGACATGGAAAATCGCGAGAGGAGAAATAACCTACGGATCTTCGGCCTGGTCGAAGCGGAAGGAGAGACTCAGGATGGTCAGGAAGGAAAGGTGCAGGACATCATCAGGATTGTCCTTTGAATTGACTCTGGGGAAACGGTTTTGATTGACAGGACCCACTGAGCAGGCGGGGGTGGGTAGAGGCCCGCGCTCTGTACTGGCGAGGTTCCACTACTACAGGGACAAGGCCAAGATCTTGGAAAGGGCAAAGACCTTAAAGGATATCCAATATGGGAACTTAAGAGTGACAATTTTTCAGGACCTCTCAGCACTTACACTGCAGATGAGCAAAAAATGCGGGCCCATCACCAGATGGCTGCAGGGCAAGGGTTTCCGCTACCGTTGGGCTCACCCATTCTGCCTAGCTTTCGAGTGGCAGGGCGAGAGGTACCAACTGGTAACAGAGGAAGATATCCTGAGAGCCATGAGGACCTGGTGGGGGCCCCAAGCACATCCCAAGATCGAAGTGGAGACTGGGGAGACCACAGCCGTGCCCCACAGGGCCCCGACCTAACCCAGGGGAAGCTCAAGGTTAAGGGGGCACGGAAATTCCAGAAAATTCCACAGATTGCGGGGGACCCACATGAGCCCACTTAGAACATCATGAAAAGCACCACTGTAACAAAGTTGTTTCGGCGGTTACTTTGAGGTCCTAACGATCTCGGAGGGGGGGATTGAAATTGAGGTTGTTTCACATGTTGCCACGGTTGGCAAACGGTTTTGTTTGATGGGGGCGGGGCTGTAAAGTCATATGATGGGAAACAGAAGGAGTAATGCAGTTTGAAGTTCACAAGCCTCACCCCCAAGTTCAAAGGACACCATGGGGCTGGCAGGAAACGCGTCCCCAGCAAGGGACTCAAAACGAGGGGTTGAACAGCTGTTGTATGGCCAGGGCTGGTGTAGCAGGGGCAGGGGGCTCCCCAGAGACCCCGAAGGTAACTGATATTATGGGTCACCCTGGAGACAGACGGGAAGATGAGTTTGGTTGTCAGAGAAATTCCCGGGGCCAGGGTAACTCCGGCGCGAGTTGGGTGAGGGAGACGAACGCCTTGTTAGATGGGAAAGGGGGGAGGGATTGGGAGGGAGGTGGGAGAGGAGAGGGTAAAGGCTAAGGGGAACAACACGCCATGGGACAAGGAGCAACGGGAGGACATGGACCCGGGGGACCACACTGTCATCTTAATGGGCATGGGCAACAACGACCATGGTTGAAGGTCGAGTCGGCACACTCAACGAAAACTGCTTGTTCTCTTCCTGTAGGAAACACACTATAGGAGGGGAGCGGAGTCGACGATTAAGGGGAAGGAAATAGGCAGGAACTTCTGGGCCTCACATAAGTCTTCCAAAAAGCAGGGGGTGGGCATTCTCTTGGGTAAATCAATGTATCTTACAGAAGTGGTGACGAAAAGGGGCTTTAGGGGCAGATTTCTTGGCATAAAGGGGTTTTGTCAGGGGAGGCGAATTACTTTGGCCACCATATATGCGCCCAACACTGGCCAGGTCAAATTCATCCACAAGGTACTTCAGGTTATGGACGAATGGGCCGAGGGGGCAATGATTCTTGGCAGAGATTTTAACCTCAGCCGTCCACCAGTCTAGACGGGGATCCGTGATAAGGGGATGGGGACAAAGGAACCCACGAAGGAAAACCTCGCATTGAGGGTTCTCCTTCAGGAGTACTACTGGGTTGACGTCTGGCGAAAGTGTCACCAGGCACCCGGGGGGTATACTTTTTTCCCTCCACCACACCAAACGTACACTAGAATTGACCTATTACTGGGGTCAGAGGAGGGAGGAGGGGTGATAAGCAGCCCATCAGTTGAGTCCGTCACCTGGTCAGATCACGATCTATTAGTCATGGACTGGCGACTACAGGAAGCCACGAAGTCTTACAGATGTTGTTGTAATGACACCCTCCTGAGAGACCAGCTATTCAAAGAATTCCTCCGAAAAGAGATTGAAGCCTATTTTATAACAAATGACACAGGAGAAACTGTCTGGGAGGCGGCCTGTCTGAGAGGTGGCCAAGGCCACTTTCAGGGGCCTCCTCATAGCAGAAGGCTCCAGGAAAAAGAGGGAAAGGGCCCTAATTGAATCTGGGCTACGGGGAGACTTGCGAGCTCTTAGGACACAACTCACTAAGGGTGACATGGATCGGGCAACCCTCCTGGGGGAAGTGAGAGAAAAGAAGCAAGCCCTACATACAGTCTTAATGGGTGAAGTGGTTAAAAAAATGAGATATACCAAGCAGAGATATTACGAAAAGGGAGACAGAGTTGGGACCCTTCTGGCGCATAGGCTGAGGGAGAACAGAGCGGACAGACGGGTGGAGGGTATCAAAGAGGGTGGAGGGAATACCCAAACCAAAACTGAGCATATAATACAGTCTTATGCAGGGTTTTACCAAAAACTATACACCAAACAGGAGGGGGGTCCCCAGACAAGCTCTGGAAATATCTAGAAGATCATCCTCTCCCCCAGCTCACAGAACTAGAGAGGGAGCTCCTCGAGGGGGACATAGCGGAGGAGGAGGTGCAGCAGACCATCAAGCGATTTAAAGTGGATAAGGCCCCGGGGGAGATGGATACACCGCTGATTTCTTTAAACAATTTCAAGCGGTTTTGATACAGCCAATGACCAAGCAGTTTAACCTGATTAGGAACCCGGAGACCATCCCACCAACATTTCTACAAGCCCTGATCGCGGTTATACCAAAGCCAGGCAAGGACCCTACAGACTGTGGATCTTATAAACCCATTTCACTTTTAAACCTGGATGGAAAAATATTTACCACCCTGGAGAGGTACCTCCCCCGATTGATCCACCCAGACCAAGTGGGTTTCATACTCAATAGGCAGGGTGCCGATAGTATGCGCAAAACCTTACACATACTGGGCTCGAGGGAGGTTAGAAAGGAGGGCGCTCTTTCGTTTGACAGGGTGAGCTGGTCTTTTATGGGGAGGGTCATTTCGTCTCTGGGGATGGGGCCCAGATGGCGGGGTGGCTCTCCGCCCTTTACTCCAATCCCTCAGCAAGGGTGGTTTTCAATGGCGGTGAATCAGCAATGTTCCCACTGGAGAGGGGTACCAGGCAGGGGTGTCCTTTGTCTCCTCTCATCTATGCACTAGTGATGGAACCCTGGGCCATAGCGATCATGGGGAATGAGAAGATTAAAGGCATCAGGATGGGGGACATGCACTGCAAGGTGAGCCTATTTGCAGATGATGTGCTGCTCTACCTCTCTAACCCTTCCCAGTCGGTTCCTGAACTCCTGAATAGTATAGAATAATACGGGGCCCTCGCAGGCTACAGGGTTAACCTTGGGAAGTCGGTTGCATTCATGGCAGGGCAGCTCAATGAAGTGGATAGACAGTATGTTACAGACCTTCCGTTCTGCAGCCGGGAGGAGGGCTTTTGTCATTTGGGGATCCAGATACTGCCTAACTTAACTGACCTTTTTACAGCCAACTACCCACCCCTGTGGTCCACAATCAAACGAGATATGGAAAGATGAGCAAAATCCGGTTTATCCTGGAGGGCTCCACTTAACTCATTTAAAATGGTGATCCTCCCCAAATTCCTTTACCTGTTCCAAATGCTCCCAACCCAGATACCAAGGCCATTCCTCCTTGAGATCAGACGCGCCCTCTTGCGCTATCTCTGGGCGGGGAGGTCCCACAGAATTGCCTATGACGTACTCACAAGGCCTAAAGATGAGGGGGGGGGTTAACTTCCAAGACCTAGACACATACTACAAGGCAGCCCAACTGAGAATCTTGATTGACCACTTCACACAGGGCATAAAGAATCAATGGGTAGCTTTGGATAACAAGCTCTTTTCTCCGGTTACTCTTGATGAATGGCTGTGGGTCCCCAAGAGATGCATCCCGAGGAGTATCCTGAACCATCCGGTTTTGGGGGTCTTGTGGTCCATATGGAAAGAGGGGGGTTATTCTAGGTGGCTCACGACATGGCCTTCGCCTCAGAGCTGCATTTGGGCTCCTCCACTGATGGATGGGATCGACGAGCCATTAGCTTTTCAAAAATGGTACGAGGCGGGCCTGAGCAGAGCAGGACAGTTTTGGGTGGACGGTGCATTCATCTCCCTCGGCAACCTCAAGGACCTCCTGGGCCTGGGTGACCTCTCTCCATTCTGATTCTTGCAACTCAAAGGGGCCCTCACCGAAAGTAAATGGGGGGATACCCTTAGGAGGGACTTAACAGACTTCGAAAAACTCCTGATCACGCACAAAGGTTCCAAAGGTGTAATATCCAGGCTTTATGGCCTCCTATTGCTGTCCACCCCGAGGGATCCCCACCCCCGGCTCCGGTACACTGGGGAAAAGACCTAGGTACACCCATCACTGATAGGAGGTGGACCAAGATGTGTAGACAGGCCAACCGCTCCACAGCTGCACCCCAGTATCTCCACCAGGCTCTGAAATTAATCCATAGATGGCACTAACCACCGCAGAGAATAGCAAGAATGAGAAAGGGCTATGACCCACATTGTTGGAAGTGCCACACTGAGCGGGGCGACTATGTACACATGTGGTGGAAACGTCGGGTGGCACATACCTATTGGAATGAGGTCCTATCCTGGATAAAGGAAGTGGCAAAGACCTTAAAGGATATCCAATATGGGAACTTAAGAGCGACAATTTTTCAGGACCTCTCAGCACTTACACTGCAGATGAGCAAAAAATGCGGGCCCATCACCAGATGGCTGCAGGGCAAGGGTTTCCGCTACCGTTGGGCTCACCCATTCTGCCTAGCTTTCGAGTGGCAGGGCGAGAGGTACCAACTGGTAACAGAGGAAGATATCCTGAGAGCCATGAGGACCTGGTGGGGGCCCCAAGCACATCCCAAGATCGAAGTGGAGACTGGGGAGACCACAGCCGTGCCCCACAGGGCCCCGACCTAACCCAGGGGAAGCTCAAGGTTAAGGGGGCACGGAAATTCCAGAAAATTCCACAGATTGCGGGGGACCCACATGAGCCCACTTAGAACATCATGAAAAGCACCACTGTAACAAAGTTGTTTCGGCGGTTACTTTGAGGTCCTAACGATCTCGGAGGGGGGGATTGAAATTGAGGTTGTTTCACATGTTGCCACGGTTGGCAAACGGTTTTGTTTGATGGGGGCGGGGCTGTAAAGTCATATGATGGGAAACAGAAGGAGTAATGCAGTTTGAAGTTCACAAGCCTCACCCCCAAGTTCAAAGGACACCATGGGGCTGGCAGGAAACGCGTCCCCAGCAAGGGACTCAAAACGAGGGGTTGAACAGCTGTTGTATGGCCAGGGCTGGTGTAGCAGGGGCAGGGGGCTCCCCAGAGACCCCGAAGGTAACTGATATTATGGGTCACCCTGGAGACAGACGGGAAGATGAGTTTGGTTGTCAGAGAAATTCCCGGGGCCAGGGTAACTCCGGCGCGAGTTGGGTGAGGGAGACGAACGCCTTGTTAGATGGGAAAGGGGGGAGGGATTGGGAGGGAGGTGGGAGAGGAGAGGGTAAAGGCTAAGGGGAACAACACGCCATGGGACAAGGAGCAACGGGAGGACATGGACCCGGGGGACCACACTGTCATCTTAATGGGCATGGGCAACAACGACCATGGTTGAAGGTCGAGTCGGCACACTCAACGAAAACTGCTTGTTCTCTTCCTGCAGGAAACACACTATAGGAGGGGAGCGGAGTCGACGATTAAGGGGAAGGAAATAGGCAGGAACTTCTGGGCCTCACATAAGTCTTCCAAAAAGCAGGGGGTGGGCATTCTCTTGGGTAAATCAATGTATCTTACAGAAGTGGTGACGAAAAGGGGCTTTAGGGGCAGATTTCTTGGCATAAAGGGGTTTTGTCAGGGGAGGCGAATTACTTTGGCCACCATATATGCGCCCAACACTGGCCAGGTCAAATTCATCCACAAGGTACTTCAGGTTATGGACGAATGGGCCGAGGGGGCAATGATTCTTGGCAGAGATTTTAACCTCAGCCGTCCACCAGTCTAGACGGGGATCCGTGATAAGGGGATGGGGACAAAGGAACCCACGAAGGAAAACCTCGCATTGAGGGTTCTCCTTCAGGAGTACTACTGGGTTGACGTCTGGCGAAAGTGTCACCAGGCACCCGGGGGGTATACTTTTTTCCCTCCACCACACCAAACGTACACTAGAATTGACCTATTACTGGGGTCAGAGGAGGGAGGAGGGGTGATAAGCAGCCCATCAGTTGAGTCCGTCACCTGGTCAGATCACGATCTATTAGTCATGGACTGGCGACTACAGGAAGCCACGAAGTCTTACAGATGGTGTTGTAATGACACCCTCCTGAGAGACCAGCTATTCAAAGAATTCCTCCGAAAAGAGATTGAAGCCTATTTTATAACAAATGACACAGGAGAAAATGTCTGGGAGGTGGCCTGTCTGAGAGGTGGCCAAGGCCACTTTCAGGGGCCTCCTCATAGCAGAAGGCTCCAGGAAAAAGAGGGAAAGGGCCCTAATTGAATCTGGGCTACGGGGAGACTTGCGAGCTCTTAGGACACAACTCACTAAGGGTGACATGGATCGGGCAACCCTCCTGGGGGAAGTGAGAGAAAAGAAGCAAGCCCTACATACAGTCTTAATGGGTGAAGTGGTTAAAAAAATGAGATATACCAAGCAGAGATATTACGAAAAGGGAGACAGAGTTGGGACCCTTCTGGCGCATAGGCTGAGGGAGAACAGAGCGGACAGACGGGTGGAGGGTATCAAAGAGGGTGGAGGGAATACCCAAACCAAAACTGAGCATATAATACAGTCTTATGCAGGCTTTTACCAAAAACTATAAACCAAACAGGAGGGGGGTCCCCAGACAAGCTCTGGAAATATCTAGAAGATCATCCTCTCCCCCAGCTCACAGAACTAGAGAGGGAGCTCCTCGAGGGGGACATAGCGGAGGAGGAGGTGCAGCAGACCATCAAGCGATTTAAAGTGGATAAGGCCCCGGGGGAGATGGATACACCGCTGATTTCTTTAAACAATTTCAAGCGGTTTTGATACAGCCAATGACCAAGCAGTTTAACCTGATTAGGAACCCGGAGACCATCCCACCAACATTTCTACAAGCCCTGATCGCGGTTATACCAAAGCCAGGCAAGGACCCTACAGACTGTGGATCTTATAAACCCATTTCACTTTTAAACGTGGATGGAAAAATATTTACCACCCTGCAGAGGTACCTCCCCCGATTGATCCACCCAGACCAAGTGGGTTTCATACTCAATAGGCAGGGTGCCGATAGTATGCGCAAAACCTTACACATACTGGGCTCGAGGGAGGTTAGAAAGGAGGGCGCTCTTTCGTTTGACAGGGTGAGCTGGTCTTTTATGGGGAGGGTCATTTCGTCTCTGGGGATGGGGCCCAGATGGCGGGGTGGCTCTCCGCCCTTTACTCCAATCCCTCAGCAAGGGTGGTTTTCAATGGCGGTGAATCAGCAATGTTCCCACTGGAGAGGGGTACCAGGCAGGGGTGTCCTTTGTCTCCTCTCATCTATGCACTAGTGATGGAACCCTGGGCCATAGCGATCATGGGGAATGAGAAGATTAAAGGCATCAGGATGGGGGACATGCACTGCAAGGTGAGCCTATTTGCAGATGATGTGCTGCTCTACCTCTCTAACCCTTCCCAGTCGGTTCCTGAACTCCTGAATAGTATAGAATAATACGGGGCCCTCGCAGGCTACAGGGTTAACCTTGGGAAGTCGGTTGCATTCATGGCAGGGCAGCTCAATGAAGTGGATAGACAGTATGTTACAGACCTTCCGTTCTGCAGCCGGGAGGAGGGCTTTTGTCATTTGGGGATCCAGATACTGCCTAACTTAACTGACCTTTTTACAGCCAACTACCCACCCCTGTGGTCCACAATCAAACGAGATATGGAAAGATGAGCAAAATCCGGTTTATCCTGGAGGGCTCCACTTAACTCATTTAAAATGGTGATCCTCCCCAAATTCCTTTACCTGTTCCAAATGCTCCCAACCCAGATACCAAGGCCATTCCTCCTTGAGATCAGACGCGCCCTCTTGCGCTATCTCTGGGCGGGGAGGTCCCACAGAATTGCCTATGACGTACTCACAAGGCCTAAAGATGAGGGGGGGGGTTAACTTCCAAGACCTAGACACATACTACAAGGCAGCCCAACTGAGAATCTTGATTGACCACTTCACACAGGGCATAAAGAATCAATGGGTAGCTTTGGATAACAAGCTCTTTTCTCCGGTTACTCTTGATGAATGGCTGTGGGTCCCCAAGAGATGCATCCCGAGGAGTATCCTGAACCATCCGGTTTTGGGGGTCTTGTGGTCCATATGGAAAGAGGGGGATTATTCTAGGTGGCTCACGACATGGCCTTCGCCTCAGAGCTGCATTTGGGCTCCTCCACTGATGGATGGGATCGACGAGCCATTAGCTTTTCAAAAATGGTACGAGGCGGGCCTGAGCAGAGCAGGACAGTTTTGGGTGGACGGTGCATTCATCTCCCTCGGCAACCTCAAGGACCTCCTGGGCCTGGGTGACCTCTCTCCATTCTGATTCTTGCAACTCAAAGGGGCCCTCACCGAAAGTAAATGGGGGGATACCCTTAGGAGGGACTAAACAGACTTCGAAAAACTCCTGATCACGCACAAAGGTTCCAAAGGTGTAATATCCAGGCTTTATGGCCTCCTATTGCTGTCCACCCCGAGGGATCCCCACCCCCGGCTCCGGTACACTGGGGAAAAGACCTAGGTACACCCATCACTGATAGGAGGTGGACCAAGATGTGTAGACAGGCCAACCGCTCCACAGCTGCACCCCAGTATCTCCACCAGGCTCTGAAATTAATCCATAGATGGCACTAACCACCGCAGAGAATAGCAAGAATGAGAAAGGGCTATGACCCACATTGTTGGAAGTGCCACACTGAGCGGGGCGACTATGTACACATGTGGTGGAAACGTCGGGTGGCACATACCTATTGGAATGAGGTCCTATCCTGGATAAAGGAAGTGGATGGTATTGATAGAACCCCATCCCCATGGTTGGTCTTGTTTGGTATTGAGGTGGAGGGAGGCCCGAAAGTGACACATGACCATATGCTACAGGTCATGCTGGTGGCGGCCAGATGTTGTTGGGCTCAGAGATGGAAGGGCTCCCAACCTCCAGGGGAAAAGGATTGGGTGGTTAAACTTTGCGCTATATATGACATGGAGTTCCTTACTCACTTGATTGACGAATCCAAGACCAATATTGAGGGTCTGTGGCTCCCTTTCTTCGACAAATATGGGAGGGCAAATTGAGACTGAAGGACCATTTTAGAGCCACCACTTGCATTGAGGACTGGCCTCACTGAATGCTACCCTCAAGGATTGGAGGGGCCTAACGAGGACGACGATTTGGCCCAGGGGCCCTACGTTTTGAGCGTTTACATAAGAACTGCCCACTATCTGTAATACATTTCATTTTACTGTGTTGGACCCTTGCCGTACCAGTTACTCTATGAACCATGACGGGGGAGAGGGACGAGGGTGGGGGGACTGTAGGGGGTAAAGGTTGTGTACACACTTTGAATTTATTTCTGAGGATCTATGATTGTTTTATTAATGTCATAACGTAATGTTTCAATAAAACCAATTTAAAAAAAAAATAAAAATAAATAGAAGTCTTTAAATGTTTACTCTTTTGACCAATATGCTGCTTTTAAGATGTCCTTCAACTGTGCTCCTACTTTATAGGCTTGCAAGGCCATTGCCCCTCTAACTGAATGAGCCCCGTAGCCTCCTATATCAATGCCTACATGTTGCATGCTCCAATTTACCCACCTGGCTAGGTTTGCTGAAGTTACTGCTGCAAAACGCCCCCAGATTGCGATGAACAGCTGAGTCACTCCAGTTGGCCAAAGACCTGCTGTCATTGCTTAATACGTCTTCAGACAACACACCAGGCAAAGTCCGTGTTGATCTGGAAATGCTGAGTACAATACTGATTTAAGACCTGTCTTAGTTCTCTTATTAACATAAATGGAGTAAAGGATTTCCGGTCCGTTTCTAGCAGCGTAGCCACTTTCGCCGATATCGCTTTCCTCTAGAGTTGATCATTGTCTGGCCAATTAAGAAATAGATTCAGTACTTCATTTACGTCCCACGTCTGAGAATACTTAGGCGTTGGGGGCTGCATAAGCCTTACTCCTCCAGGGTTCGAAATTGAGTTACAATGAGCAGGAGCTAAAACCAGCTCCTGGGTGTTGGCATCACACAGTAGGCAGGAGCAAACGCAGTGGAACCAGGAGCTACCATAGATGCTCCTTTAACATTTTGTCCATTTTGTATGAACCATTGTGTTTAAATGTGTATTAGATGTGTTCTAATTTTTTTTTATTAACATTCTCAAATACTAAAAGTGAATGTCACATTTACAGGTTTGAAAGGCACCAGTTGGCCCTAGCAACCAAAAGAAGCTTCTATTGCTGTTGGGTTCAAGATCACCAGGCTCTACTAGGTATACAGTGATTTTAAGGAATTAAATTACAGATAATGCTGTAAGAACTAAAATTGTATAACGAAAAAAAATCTAATTTTTCTTTAAAATGCATATGGGGTGGGGAAAGGGGTTAAAACAGGTGGGTAGGGGATTGGGGTGGCTTTAAAAGCATAGGGAAACAGGGGGGGGGCATTTGGGTGGGGACCCCCCAAAATAGAAATTCAATATTTTTAATTATAAAACAATCGTTATTAAAGCATTATCTGTAATTTAATTTGTTATAAACACATGTAACCGCTCTAGTATAGTAGAAACAGGAGCTAAATAGCTCGCCTCAATTTTGAATACCTGCTCCTCTGAATAGCCTGCAAACAAACTAATAGGTGCTTCCCTTTTGGCCTACCGTCTATCTTAGGGTATCCTGTGGATATGCCAGATCTACAGGTATTAATTGTCCTGTGCGCTTTACCCTGTGACACCAAAGCAGCCAGAAAATTCTCTACCTGAATTATATTTGCTCCATTGGGATATATGTCCGTGCCAGGCACCAGCTACTCTATTATTACCAAACTGACCCGTAAGCCTTCCTGGTGCCTGGCGCTCATGCCTTTTCGATGAATCTCTCAGCGTCTCACAAGTCCTGGTCTCTGCCAGACTCCCCGGAAATCACCCATGCTATCAGGCTCATGTTGCCTTCTTCTACCAAAGGGTGAATCTCGCTTGCTGGTCCCTGAACTATCGTTCTGAATTGCGGGAGTCTCAGCGGTTTGTCGATTGACATTTCTACAAGGTCCGGGATCCATAACTGGCTTCTCCCGTCTGGCGTCACCAACACTACTGTTGCTTGTTGCCTTCTTAATTGTGCTAATGTTCTTGGAATCATGGTGAACGGCAGGAAGCGCATTCCCTATCCGGACCCCATTTCTGGACAAACGCATATGTCGTTTTGGCTGCCAGATCTGGTCTCCAGCTGAAAAAACATGTTGGCTCCCTGTTCAGCCTGGACATGAACACGTTCGTCCTGCATGGACCCCTCAGATTCATTAGGGTCTGAAATGATGCTCTGTCCATTTGCCAATCGCTGGCATCTCTCAAATATCTCGAATTCCAGTCTGCCACCTGATTCTGCAGACCTCCGAGATACACTGCTGTAACGCTGACCTTGTTCTGAGAGCACATGTACCAAAAATCATTTGCTAGCTCCGCCAGCATCATGGGCTTCGTTGCACCCAGTCTGTTTATGTATCTTACCGTGGAGACGTTGTCCATCTTCAGTAGCATGCAACAGTTTTCTCTGTCCTGAGTCCAACACTTCACTGTGCAGGACCCCGCCATTAGCTCTAGGCAATTGATATGGAGATCTAGCCCCCTCTCTGACCACCTGCCTCCTATTGTCATGTCCCTGCAATGGGCTTCCGAGCACAATGGGCTCGCATCCTATTCTATTATGAGGTCCGGCGATGAGCCAAATATCGATCTCCCGTTCCAGGCGTCCATGTGTCTGAAACAACACCACAATTCTGTTCTCGCTTCAGTGGATATTAGTATTCTGTTTGTAAAATAGGCCTTGTCTGGGGTGTTGACTTTTTAGTCGTTGCAGTGCCCTGTAATGAAGCGGCCCTGGAAAAATCGCCTGAAGGGAGGATGCTAGTTTCCCTACTGACCTGGCTAACTCCCTCAGTGAGATGACTTCCCTCGCTAGTATTGTTCTGATCTCTTTCTTGATCAGATTCACCTTTGCTATTGGTTAGCTGAGGGTACCTGCCCTTGAGTCTATCACAAAACCTAGGAACTCTATCGACTGAGCAGGAGCCAACTCCGACTTCTCCCAGTTTATTAGGAACCCCAGCTCTGTAGCAGTTTGGTTGTTGTCTTCACCTGTAGTTCTAATAATTCCTCGTTCTGGCTCATCAGACAGGAATCATCTAGATACACTATCAGCCTGATGCCTTGCTGTCTCAGGTAACTGACCACTGGTCTCATCAGTTCGATGAAACATCAAGGGGCAGATGCCAGTCCGAACGGGAGACATGTAAACTCACACTTCTGGCCTCGCCAGAAGAATTGAAGGAACCACTCATGTTCTCTTGCTACTGGAATCGTTAGATATGCATCTTTGAGATCTACCCGCACCAGCCAGTCTCCTGTTTTTAACACGTCTCTTAGAAGATGGATTCCCTCCATCTTGAAATGTCTGTAAAATATGAAGGCATTTAGTTTTCTTAAGTGTATCACTGGTCTGGTTTTCTGTCTGCCCCTTACTAAGAACATATTGCTTATAAAACCAACCGAGGAGCGTGACCTCTGTGTGATGGCCTTCTTTCGCTCTAGATCTACGATCTCCTTGTCTAACATTTCGTTGTCCTCTGAACAGAATAGGTCTTGGCCAGTCTGTTTGTACTCGGTCCTGACAGAACTAGCTCGAAACCCTGTATCGTCTGTTCCATCCATACATGTCCTGATAACTCTTTCCACTTTTTTATGAACAGTGCTGTTCTCCCAGCGCTCGGGCTCAGTCTCACCTGTATTTGTTTGCTGGCCTCTTGTGCTGGATCTCCAACCTCTTTGTCTGCCCCTTCATCTTGACTGGAAGAAAGGGTTCCATTTGGCTCCTCCTGCTCTCTCCAGCTGCATCTGTTACTGTAGTTGGGCCTGTAGGTTGAACAGCGGCTGGCTGAGTGGGCCAGGCCTCTGCCAACCTTTACGAAAATCTTATTTCCAAACACCCGTCTTGTCTATAGCCGTGTATGTATTGGCACATTTTGCCATCTCTTTAATGAAGGCATCTCCGAACAGCTTGCCTTTTGCGTCTGTCGCTGATTCAGAAGTGGCCAATTCCCTCATTTTGGGGTCTATTTTGACTAAGATAGAATTCCTCCTCTCTGCGGTCAATGCGCTTTTGGTGTTGTCTAGTAGGCATGTCGCCCTTTGCTCCAGCCAGCCAGAATCTCTGGGTCCACGTTTTGATCTGGCTGCTTCATTTCTTCTGCAGTCTTCCAGATCTTGGTTAATGGGCCTAGAACATCCAAGACCTAATCCTGGCATGACCTCCAGGATCTGTCTATGCCCTTCTTCGTATCTCTGCCATGAAGGATAGCATCTTTTCATATATTTTGTGTGTCTCTGCTTCTCCGTCCGGCACTTGGGGCGTGGGGCATTCCGCCCAGAGTTTATTCCTGGCCTCCTTCAAAAATGGAATTTGTATCCTTTTCTTGATGTAGTTGGCAATCCTAGTGGGGGGTTCCCACTCTGTCGACCTGGGATGGATGAGAGAGTCCGAGTTGAACACATCGCCCAACTCTTCTTCCCGTTGCCTTTTCCTGGCAGTCTTATCCCATGTGAAAGGCTCAGGATGATAGCTTTCTCTTGCAAGCTTTCTGACATTTGGTCTCAATCCAAGTTGCCCTTTTCCACAGAACTGGACTCCTCATTGTTGTAGTATCTGCCCTTTGTTTCCCAGGACCTCACTCTTTTAGCACCCCTTCTTTTTCTTCTTCGTGCTAGCCCGGGTGGTTGGGGACGAGTCTGCCTGCTGCGGGCCTTAAACGCTTTCTTTCTTCCCCCTTGACCATCATGACGTCTGTCCGGGACCTCTCCTTTAAGGGCTTGTATCCCCTGGCAGAAAGTGATCAGGTCTTCCACTGAAAGCTTGCCTTTGGTTAATGGTCCCAAGCCTGCACTCAGTACTCTCTGTACTGCTTGTCCCATGTTGGGTTCTTTTCTCTTTCTGCTGGTATGGGGCTCGCTATATTCGGTTCCATGTAATAATGTCGCCACAAAAATCTCGCCATGCAAAAATATCGCAGAAAAATTGCCGTTTTTTGTGGCGACATTATTGCATGGAACATGCGGGAGACACCCCCACAACTCCCAAACATTATTTTTTTCTTTAAAAAATATTTTTTTTTTTGCCCCTGTCCCCATATATATGGTCACCCAAATAATATCGCCACGACATTTTCCCGGCGATATTATTTACGGTGACCATATATATGGGGATATTATTACCTGATACCCTATATTCATCAGTGGAGCCATGCATCATTGAATTATGGTGGATCTCTGCAGGAGTCCTGGGCCTGCCCCCATAAGTAAGCAGCTTTTAAGTGGGTCTGGGTGTACCTCTATGCACTGCAGGTTTTCTTGTTTCTGCACCCGTCTGTTAGTCACATCATATCATAAGTGAAAATCACATATGTAAAATATATTTTTTTTATTTTTTAATTTTATTTTTACACGGTTTATACAAACCTTTTAAAAAACGAAGCAAAACACAATACAAAACATCATTTCCAATCATACTCTTTTAAGAGATCCTCACATCGGCTGTTCCACATTGTAAGTATGCACTCTGAGGTACCTTTTCCGGGATTGTGCAAGATTTTGAACTGCATCTTTCATGGTTGTTTTCCGGAAAAGTGTTAACGTTTTCCATGAAATGCGTGCATTGATGGATATCAAATTTAACTCATAACGTATGCACACCGTCGATGTTTCCTTGGGTAGATGAAGCACCTTTACCCAAAATATGTTTTCAAGTGTTGACCATAGTTCATCTCAGCAACCAAAGGCATTTTCAGCTCCGAAGATTAGCGCTGGGACCACTTTCTTTTGGTAAAAGTTGACCACAGGTTTTAGAGAAAATTTGACATATTTTTTGTTCAAAATACTTGCTTGAAACGGAAGTTGCCGGCACTTGATTTTGGTCATCTCCACCCATGGCCCATCATTTATGTTAGCACTGATCTTCATGCCTAGTTATCCGGTGTTAGTTACAATGTTTATGTTTCCTTTCGCAGGGGCCATGCACATTTTTTATCGTTACATTTCTTAATGGTCCTCAGGTTTTGCAGGGACTGTATCTTGCACTTGTCTTTGTTAATATGCGGTCCATTTGTTTTAACATATTATTTCACCGCGTCCATTTTTTGCTGTAACCCAATTGGAGTTACATCTAGAAGTATTAGGTCATCGGCGTACAACAGCCAACTCACCTGGGACCCTTGTATTTTTGTTGGAAAAGAACGTACACCTTCAATTGCGTCACTGATGTCCGAAAGGAAAGGATTGAATATGATTGATGCCAAGGGACATCCTTGTTTTACACCGCGAAAATACTAATTGCGGCTGATAATGTGCCCACCTGGTCTAGCCGGATCTTGATGTTTGTTTCCACTGAAAGTGGCTTATTCTTTTCTGCCAGTAGATGGCGGTAGCTCACCTTGCTTGAATGAGCTCGCTTCACAGCACTAAGGGCTTCTGCCTTCTGAACTGTAACTTGCCTGTGAAGCGTGGGCTCTCCGATCCACAGAGCGTTGTTAGGGCTTTGATGATATTGCAGCGCTTTATATAAATTTTATCTTTGTGTGCCGCTGCAGGAATTCATTCTGATCGGTTTAACAGAACGCACGCCTCCCACGGAAAGTGACACCAAGTGGTGCTGGAATTACGATCATGTCATGCAGCTGTGTTTTCCGCAGGAGTGCGCCTTCACACTATACCTAACTTCAGGTGCCGGACTCCTCACCTCCCCGAGGCTCGCCACTCCTTCTCCCTTCTGCACTATACAGAAATCTTCCGCCACCAACCCCACGCTGCCTCACCTGACCAGGTTTGTGTGCGTGGCAAACTGCTGTTAATGTTAACAAATGTAATCAAATTCACACACCAGACATACACTCAAAGTAAATTATTATTATTATTTATTTATTTGTATTGATTCATAAAAAGAACCTTAACAAAATCACATTACAACATATAGTTACAACAGGTAATTAAATGTCCCGGAACCTATTATGCGCTCGCATCCCCTAGATCGCATTTTGTGCTTCTCACATTTACTGATCCTCGTTACTCCGTTCAGCTTTCTAGTCGCAGTACTTTCACATGGATGGAAATGTTAGTTAGATCCTGGTACCTAAAGTATAGAACATTGGAAGGCATTCTCAGTAGCTTCCATGGGAGGTTGAAGGGAGCCATGAAAATATGCCATTCAGGCAAGGGGAACGGAAGGTGTATCCCTCAGAGGAAAAGGGGGATACCATGTCTCATCTGATGATATAATGTCCCCACTCTGAGGGTTACCTCTCTCGTTTTGTCCTCTGTCATATAGCCGCCCCCAGGGTCACAAATCAGGTAGAAGTGACATGATTCTTATAACCCCTACCTCCAGAGCCTTCCCTCTACCCCCAAGGGGAGTGTCCATGAGCCCCCACCCCCAGCAGGGGCTATGATGGGAGTAGGGAACACCATATACCATCACTGTGCAACAGTAAAGGGAGTAGGCAACAACCCCTGCAGTAGGCAGGTGCTCTTAATAGCCAACACTGTAGAAGTTTACCATTGTCACATATATTTCAATTGATAGTGCACTGCTCACACCATCCAGTTACCCTTCATATTTGTATTAAAGGGCATTTACCATTTAAAACACATCAGTACAGAATTCATTTAAATGGATGCCCCACTCCCAAAGTTCGTGTTCAAATTCTTAACACTCAGTAATGAACACTCATGTAAAAGTTAATCTTTTTTAATTATGAGAAAATTGTAATAAAGAAATATTACCATTATTAGAATCACTATAAACAACACATTTAAAAATGCAAGAAATCATGAATGGAAAAGCTGAACCATTGTCATTGCCTCTACCTCAAATTAAGACTAAGACTGATCAACTTTCTCCAAACAATCAGAGTCAACTTAAAATCCAACTTCCTGCCTCAACAGGTCATGATAGGCAACCTCACTGTTAGGGAGAATTCTCTCTTTAGGCTGAATTTCCTAACCTAGTGAGTCCCCCAGCAGCTTTGCTGGATTTCTGGAGTTTGTTTTTTTCCTCCTGCCAACAGTGAGACTCTTTTTCTCCCACTCTTGGACATGATTTATGGTATTCCTTTGACTGGTAATGTGTTTTGTGGGCTATGGGATCCTTTACTCCATAGGGTGTCATGTGTTTTCCTATGTGTGTTACACAGCACCCTCCGTGCAGTAACACAGGGGTGTCATAGTGACACCCCACCATAGACTCCATACCCTGGGACTGACTACTGTCTCCCAGGGCATGTAAAGTCACCATTGGCTTTACTAGTCCCAAATTATTAACTGAAACCAGTACAAACCATCATATTGTGGACGTACTGGTCAGGGCAATTCGATTACCCCAGGGTCTGTTAGTCGAGGGGGCACGTCTCCGTCCCCCCTGATCGAGTTTTGGCTGGTGGCAGT
The DNA here is from genome assembly GCF_040938575.1 of Ambystoma mexicanum. Lineage (NCBI taxonomy): Eukaryota > Metazoa > Chordata > Amphibia > Caudata > Ambystomatidae > Ambystoma > Ambystoma mexicanum. The sequence goes on from NC_090933.1 coordinate 71,809,710, forward strand.
GGAAACTACTTTTTATATTCGACCGCAAATATTTTCCTATGGGATTTTCCCATTGTTCGAGGCTACCAACTTTAATTATTTAATTCTCATAGCCTCGAACATACCGCCGGTTTATTTAATTAATATTAATTCTCCGGGTGGTATTTTTTGCCAAGACTCGATTCAATAAAATGGCGTTTGTGTTCTCTTCTGTGACTCCAACCCAAGTCGAGCCCTTTGTTCCACTTTTTGGTGGGCTTCTCCACAGAAGCCTCCAAAAGTGGTGCCACTCTGTCTGGGTACCACAGGGGGTGTGGGAGGGGGTTTAGGCACCCTGGACTGAGTTACCTTGGTAACTCAAGTCGCACTCTTGTGTGATTGGCCCAAGTGGTGAGCCGGCCGGCTCACCACTTAGCATGTTTGAGTGACAGCTAGGCTGAGTGAATGGAGGTTTTCTGCATAAAAGCAGGGCTTTGGGGACTGGAACTTCAGAAGTCGCCACAGGACCTGAGAATCCGACGAGGGAGAAGCTGAGCCGACCTACCACGACGACACCACCGGTGGAGCCCTGCAGAACCGACTCACGACTTCCCGACGACAGAGAAGATCTCCTGGCTGGAGAGGCGCCTTCCCCTGACTGGTGGGCACAACCAGTTTACCTTTCTTTCTTTGCAGCCCAGCCCGGTTTGTGGTCGAACTGCCCGTGCCAAGCACCCCGGCAGCCGGATAGCCACTCACCACTGATCCGCGAATCACCGGACCGCTCCTTGTACCTGAGAAACTCAGCGGCTGGTTTCTTCCCTGGCAGTGCAACAGGCTCCTGTCTTCCTCCACGACGAGATCCTCTCTTCCCCCGGACGAAGCACCGACTTGCACCCGCTGCCAGGAACAACTGCCCCCGCTGGAGCGTTCTCACCACTTTAAGGTGCCGTGTCTGCCAGGCCTCCCTTTTTAAAGATTGCTACAAGGTAATAATAACCCCTTAACCTTCTAGACTGGGCTGGCCGCCTTGACTCTCTAACTGGTCCCTATCTTTGGTCCAACTCCTTTTTGAACCTTTACAAGACTTTTGTGCACTACAACTGTGTGACCTTGGACACATTTCGTTTGGATCCTCCGAAAGTGGATCCGGCCTCTTGAACTCGAACTTCACGGTTTTACTTTGCCTTCCTCTCTTTTTATGTTCTGATAAAAGTGTTGGGATCTGTTTCAACTTGTTCTCTGCTTTTCTCTCCCTTTTTAAAACAAACTATTAGAGTGCCATCTACGTTAAGCGCTCACCGCTGTCTGAAAATAAGTGGGGCTTTACTTAAGACTTCTCTAATATTCTTTTAAGGGAGTGTATATCTTTTAGTGACCGTGTTTTTGAATTTCTTACTATTAGTGCCTGTGTGTTTTTCTAGATGTGGTTTTAAATAAATAATTATATCTCTTTTACACCAAGCCCTGGTCAGTGTTTACTTGTTCTATTGTGTTCTCTTGACCTATTGTAAATACTCTGTATACTGCCTAACTCTTCTTGAGGGAAGTCTGACTGCTCAGCCACAGCTACCAAGTGAATCTGTGTGGTACAGACTGCTACCAAGTGGGTTTACTGCCAAACACCTGTAGTCCTAAATCTTTTGCAGTGGTCCCAGAGGGAACTGCACAGGTTTCTGCCTAACACTGGTGTACATCGGTGGGATTTGTATTGAGTATACACTTTAGAATGCTTGTTGAACACTTTAGGACAACTAACCACAGAGCTTAGCACTAAAAAGCTGATTTTCTAACTATGTCTGCTATGGAGAGTTATACCCTAGAATCATTGTCTGCCAAAACTGCTGATTGCTTAAAAGTATTGTGTAGACATAAGAATCTCTCTGAGAAGGGCAAGAAAATAGAACTTACAGAAAGATTGTTAGAAAACCAAAGTCTGGCTGGTACAGAGGAATCTGCCCCCCCCAGCAAATGTAGAAAACAGTAATGGTATTGATCTGAATCAAAGTCTTGATAATGAGTCAGAAGAGGAAAGTGAACCTAATGAAGTTAGTCACTCTGAGCCTCTGTCTGCCTTACCTATTGTACCTGCTGGGCCTATACCAGGTCCCACATGTAACCCTGCTTATTTTGAACTTGAAAAAATGAAGCTTGAATTAGAGTACAAACGTTTTTTAGCTCAATCTGAAAGAAACCAAGAGCTAGAGTTCAGAAGAATGAATGCCCAGGCTGAGCAGAAGCAAGCTGAGTTAAGACTCAGAGAAATAGAGCTTAATCATGAATTAGAAATGGAAAAGTTGTCTGTGGAAAATGCTTCTCTCTCCTCTGGTTCTTCTAGGAGTTCCAGTCCCAAAAGACCCTGGATGCCTAAGGAATTAGTGGGTATGTATGAACCTAGATTGGATGTGTTGGATTGGTTGAAAATGTTTGAGTATAATCATGGGCTCCAGGGCATCACAGGGAATTTACTTCCCTGGTTGTTCTCTAGGCTTCCCCCTGTTGCAACTGATGTGGTAATGGAGTTGGGGGAGGTGGATAAGAAGGATTATGAATGTGTGAAGCTAGCTTTGATAGCTAGATTTGGGAAGACCCCTTCCCAGTACTTTAAGAGGTTTAGGACCCTCAAAAAGCATGATGGTACCCCTTGGGCTACCTGGGTGAGTGAAAGTTTGAAAAACTTAGAGGGATGGATTAAGGGTTACAGAGGTAACACTTATGAAGGAATGAAGAATCTTGTAATGTTGGAGTCAATTTATGATGCCTGCTCTCCTGAGCTCAGACAGCACTTGGCTGATTCAAAGGAATTAGATTCCAGGAAGTTAGCTAAGACTGCTGACTTGTGGGTTGCCAACAGGGCCACTCACAAGGATTATGGGGCTACTCAGAAAAAGGATGAGGGAAAACAACCAAAAAAGGACTCCAAAGAGAATTCTAATAATTCCAATTCCAAAGAGGGCCCCAAACAGAACCAAAAGGGTAAGCCACCAGGGAAACCAAATCAGGCTAGTGTACCTCCTGGTGCCAAACCAGAAGGAGGTCAGAACAAGCCACCAATCCAGAAAGCATTTGGTAAATGCTTTGTTTGTGGCTCTACTGACCATGTGAAAGGAGATCCCAGATGTAAGGGTAAACCTTCAGGGGTCCAGCTTGTCTCCTTAGCCTTCGCTCCAGAGGAGGAAGTCCAAATGGCAAGTGGAAACCTTTGATTACTGGCTGATGAACCCATTGGAGTCTCGGCTAGTGTTTCTTTAGTGTCTCTGGATCTGTGGGAACAACAGAACTTAGATGTCTATAATTCTATCCCAGATAATACTAAAGAGGACTATAAGGACAGTGTCCAGCTGAATGGTCAGGAGACTCCTGCCATTAGGGACACTGGGGCCAGCATAACTGTGGTGGACAAATCGTTTTTTCAGGCTGAGGATGTTGCTAAGGCACCCAAACTCCTCACCAAGTTAGCTGGAGGGCCTGTGCAGATGCTTCCCCAATTACCAGTTCTCATCCAGTGTAATGACATGACTGTGAAGATGTCACGCTCACCTGATTCCCACAGAGGCGCAGGTCTGGCTTCGAGTGCTGATGCTTCTTGTATGGTGAAGCGCAGGACTCTGAAGATGGACTCACTGGCTCGCAGGAATATTCCCCTGTGCGTGAAAAGGGAGCATTACCTACTGACGGAATAATGCTCAAGCCTCCCACTCCCTTCCAACCCTCCATGATACCCTTCCTCGATTCCCCGTGAAGTCTCACCTTAGGGTCTGGAAGGATGAGTTCTCCATCCTGCTTCTGATGCAGGGGCGCGTTGAAACCCAATTACTTCACTGGATTCAGGTTTGATGGGAGTTCAAATAAGCTTGACTATTCAGGTAAGGCGCTGTAAGAGTTCTGTAGCAAGTTCAAAAGTTCAAGCTTAATAATAATGTTCATTGTCTTATTGCAGCAAGCTCTAACGCTTATGTCTTTTTCCCCTTAGGGGCCGGGGTTCGGAATGCCGGAGATATGGCGCCGACCCAGAGTGAAACGTGCAGTTCCAGTAAATGACAGGTAAGTTCTGGATGAGCGTTCGGGTAATGTCTTTGCATTCGCTCATTCAATGTCTTTGTCTTTTTTCCCCATAGGGGCCGGGGTCCGGAATGCCAGGAAGCGGCAGGACCCGAAATGAAATGGGAATGACCCAACAGGTAAGTCTTAGAAGGAAACTGAGCTTTTCCTATTCCCTTCCTTCTCTCACCTTGTGTTCTTGTCTTTTTCTCTCTAGGCTCTGGGAAGTGGCTGCGGATCCGGATGATCGCTGCTGAAGATGGAGGTGCCCAGGAAAGGTGAGTGAAATGCAGCGCTGCAGCGATCGGAGTGAAATGCTTTTAAAATGATGTCTTCCCTTTCAGGATCGTCGGTGTGAAGTCTCCGTGATGCAGCTTTAGCAGGTAAGGTCTTCTTTCTCTCCAATTCTCTCTTAGCAGGTGACCCAGGATGCTGACAGGCGTGGCTGAAGTCCAGATTCAGGAGCTGACACGGTGAGCGTCCAGCTGCGAGGAGCAGAACAACGCGAAGCGTGAGTTGCTGATCGGGCGTGGTTTAAATAGCTTTGGAAGAAGTTCCAGGTATGTATCCTTCCACCGATCAGGTATGTATCCTTCCCCGACCACACCCAGGGGAAAGTAGGTCCACAGGTAAAGTAGTTCCATTCAGGCCTTAAGAGAGCCTGGATGTAGCAGCATGGTCTGCATCAGGTAAGTGCACCTTAAAACACTTGAACACATGTCTAGCTTTATGAGCCTGGCGCCTAAGGCGCCAGGACAGGGGTCCAACATGAGCCTGGCGCCTAAGGCGCCAGGACTGTGTCCAAAGGGCCCCAGCTTGGGCCCGCTGGCACTTCCCTGGGGGAAATGATGCCTGCCTCTGGGGTTGCTGGGTCGGACCTGGCTCCTTGGAGGTAGGCATCATGACAGAAGATACCTGTCAGCATACAAAGTGAGGTGCCAGGAAGGGATCTGCTGGGTAATGACTTGAAAACTCTTGGAGTAGTGTCACATACCCCCAGACCTCCTAGTAAAAGGTTACAGGAGCTCACCAGACCTGCATGGGAGAGAACCATGAGAGGTACTCCCAAGGAAATGATGAAGAAAGAGATCACTCCTGCTCCACTGGAGATGTCAGCTGCTGTCTCTAAGAAAATAGAAGAAAAAGGGAAACCTAAAACTTCTAAAAAGAACCTCACAGCCAGCACTCCAGTGCAGCCAACAAGGACTTCCCCTAGGTTGTCCAAAGTTACACCAGTAACTCCCCCTCCAGCTGAGGCTGAGAGGGAGGTACAACCCTGTGTGGTTGAACTAGACTCTGAAGAAGAGCTAGTAGAAGGCCAGGAACTCATTGGAGATCTGGATCCTGTTGACCATCCTGAGCTGCAGTCTTTACTGGCAGAAGGTGGACCCAACAGGGCAGACTTCAGTAAGGGACAGAGAGAATGTCCAACTCTAGAAGGTCTTCGCCGGCAGGCAGATGCTCAGGCTGAAGGACAAGAGCCTGGGAAATATAAGTTACACTGGGAAGATGGCCTCTTCTACAGTGAACCAACCGAGTCTGCACCTGGGGACAACAAACGACTTGTAGTACCCGAAGAGAACAGACCCCAGTTCTTGCAGTTAGCCCAAGAGATTCCTTTGGCTGGTCACTTGAGTTTCAAGAAGATTAAGGAAAGGCTCTCACTCTACTTCTATTGGCCAAAGATGGGGGCCGAAGTAGATAAATACTGCAGGAGCTGCCACACCTGCCAGACTTCTGGTAAGGTTGGCTCCAAGAATGTGGCACCTTTAGTGCCTCTCCCAGTTGTGGGAGTCCCATTTGAGAGAGTCGGGATCGACATTGTTGGTCCCCTTGATCCTCCAACTTCTTCAGGCAACAGGTTTATACTTGTTGTAGTAGACCATGCTACTAGATACCCTGAGGCAATTCCTATGAGGACTGTTATAGCTCTGGCTGTGGCTAAGGCCCTCCTTGGTATTTTTACCAGGGTTGGGTGTCCTAAGGAAGTAATCTCTGACAGGGGGTCAAATTGTATGTCCCACTACATGAAAGCCATGTGGAAAACCTGCCGAGTTACTTACAAGTTCTCAACCGCATACCACCCTCAGACAAATGGGCTAGTGGAAAGGTTCAACAGAACCATGAAAAGCATGATAGGTGCTTTAGAGGACCCCCTTAAAAGAAAGTGGGACCTTCTACTGCCATGCCTTCTCTTTGCTTATAGGGAAGTCCCTCAGGAGGGAATAGGTTATTCTCCCTTTGAACTTCTCTATGGTCATCCGGTCAGAGGTCAATTGGCCCTGATCAAGGAGGGGTTGGAGAGTGCTCCTTCCCCCAAGCCAGTCAGAGTGACTGACTACGTGATAGGTCTCTGTAGGAGAATGTCACAAATGATGGCAGAAGCAAGTGATAACTTGAAAGCTGGACAAGCATTGGTCAAGCACTGGTATGACCAAAAGGCTAACATGGTTGAGTTCACTCAAGACCAGCTAGTTCTCGTTATGATTCCAACAAGGCAGAGGGCCTTGCAAGACAAATGGACGAGACCCTTCAAAGTTGTGGGTAAACTTGGAGAGGTCAACTATCTGGTGGACTTGGGCAACCACAAGGAGGCTCCAACAGTCTTCCACACCAACAGACTAAAAGCGTATGTCTCCAGACATGATGTAGGAGCTTTGCTTCTAGCATCATCAGAGGAAGAAGAAGAGAGTGAAGCTCTTCCTGATCTCCTCAGAGGCTTACCTTTAGACGAACAAATTGAAGGAGTAAATCTCTCTTCAAATCTGACACCTGAGCAACAGGAAGAGTGCAAATCTATGTTGAATCAGTTTGCCTCTCTGTTCTCACTTTCACCAGGCTTGACCCCTTGGGGACAGCATGACATACTCACTGGTGACTGTCTGCCAGTCAAAAGCAGAGGATATCGAATGTCAGAAAATGTAAGAACCCACATCAAAGGTGAGGTCAACAAGATGCTTGATCTCGGGGTAATAGAGCCCTCTACTAGTCAATGGTCTAGCCCAGTTGTGTTAGTTCCAAAGCAGGATCTAAAGAACTTAGATTCTGTGTGGATTACAGAGCTCTTAATACAGTCACTAAGACTGATGCCCACCCTTTGCCAAGGACAGATGAGTTGGTGGATATACTTGGTGCAACCAAGTTCCTCAGCACATTCGACTTGACGTCAGGCTATTGGCAAATAGCCCTGACACACCATGCCAAGGAGAAAACTGCATTTTCTACCCCAGTTTGCTTATACCAGTTTAAGGTTATGCCTTTTGGATTGAAAAATGCACCTGCTATGTTTCAAAGGATGGTAAACCAGGTTCTGAATGGGATGGAGGACTTCTGCATGGCATACTTGGATGACATAGCAGTGTTCAGCAATTCCTGGGAGGAACATGTGGAACACCTGAGAGATGTTTTGCAGGCTCTTGGAAAGGCCAATCTGACCATAAAGGCAGGTAAATGCCAGATTGGACAGAGTAAAGTGGTCTACCTTGGACATGAGGTAGGAGGTGGAGAAATAAGGCCTTTTCCCAGTAAGATTGAAGCTGTGCAAAATTGGACAACACCTTCTACTCAGACCCAGGTGAGAGCCTTCTTAGGTCCCACTGGGTATTACAGGAATTTCATCTTGAACGATGGGTCCATAGCTTCTCCACTGATTGTCATCTCTCCTAAATTCCCTAAAAAGGTTAGATGGAATGAGGAATGTAATCAGGCCCTTGAAACCCTGAAAAAGGCTCTTTGCCAAGCCCCATTACTCAGAGCTCCTGACTATCACCAAACTTCCATTGTGCAAACAGATGCTTCAAATGTAGGAATAGGTGCAGTCCTCAGTCAACTGGATGGGAAAGGTAGTGAGCACCCCATTTGCTTCATCAGCCGAAAGCTGAAGGATCCTGAGACAAGGTGGGCAACAATCGAAAGAGAATGCTTTGCTATTGTGTGGGCACTGAAGAAGTTTAGGCCATACTTGTATGGTTCTACTTTCGTCATTCAGACTGACCACCAACCCTTGAGATGGTTAATGCAAATGAAAGGGGGAAAACCCAAAACTATTGAGATGGTCAATCTGCCTTCAAGGGTTTGACTTCACCATTGAGCACAGGTCAGGGTGTCACCATCAAAAGGCTGATGGACTCTCTATGATGTATGTCATCGACTAGAGGTATGAGGTTCATCCAGGAGTGGATTAAATCCTCCTGTCCCTTAGTCTGGGGGGGCGAGTGTTAGGGAGAATTCTCTCTTTAGGCTGAATTTCCTAACCTTGTGAGTCCCCCAGCAGCTTTGCTGGATTTCTGGAGTTTGTTTTTTTCCTCCTGCCAAGGGTGAGACTCTTTTTCTCCCACTCTTTGACATGATTTATGGTATTCCTTTGACTGGTAATGTGTTTTGTGGGATATGGGGTCCTTTACTCCGTAGGGTCTCATGTGTGTTTCCTATGTGTGTTACACAGCACCCTGCGTGCAGTAACACAGGGGTGTCATAGTGACACCCCACCATAGACTCCATACCCTGGGACTGACTACTGTCTCCCAGGGCATGTAAAGTCACCATTGGCTTTACTAGTCCCAAATTATTAACTGAAACCATACAAACCATCATATTGTGGACGTACTGGTCGGGGCAATTCGATTGCCCCAGGGTCTGTTAGTCGAGGGGGCACGTCTCCGTCCCCCCTGATCGAGTTTTGGCTGGTGGCAGTGGAAACTACTTTTTATATTCGACCGCAATATTTTCCTATGGGATTTTCCCATTGTTCGAGGCTACCAACTTTAATTATTTAATTCTCATAGCCTCGAACATACCGCCGGTTTATTTAATTAATATTAATTCTCCGGTTGGTATTTTTTGCCAAGACTCGATTCTAAAATGGTGTTTGTGTTCTCTTCTGTGACTCCAACCCAAGTCGAGCCCTTTCTTCCACTTTTTGGCGGGCTTCTCCACAGAAGCCTCCAAAAGTGGTGCTACTCTGTCTGGGTACCACAGGTGGTGTGGGAGGGGGTTTAGGCACCCTGGACTGAGTTACCTTGGTAACTCAAGTTGCACTCTTGTGTGATTGGCCCAAGTGGTGAGCCGGCCGGCTCACCACTTAGCATGTTTGAGTGACAGCTAGGCTGAGTGAATGGGGGTTTTCTGCATAAAAGCAGGGCTTTGGGGACTGGAACTTCAGAAGTCGCCACAGGACCTGAGAATCCGACGAGGGAGAAGCTGAGCCGACCTACCACGACGACACTACCGGTGGAGCCCTGCAGAACCGACTCACCACTTCCCGACAGAGAAGATCTCCTGGCTGGAGAGGCTTCTTCCCCTGACTGGTGGGCACAACCAGTTTACCTTTCTTTCTTTGCACCCCAGCCCGGTTTGTGGTCAAACTGCCCTTGCCAAGCACCCCGGCAGCCGGATAGCCACTCACCACTGAACCGCGAATCACCGGACTGCTCCTTGTACCTGAGAAACTCCGTGGCTGGTTTCTTCCCTGGCAGTGCAACAGGCTCCTGTCTTCCTCTACGACGAGATCCTCTCTTCCCCCGGACGAAGCACCCGCTGCCAGGAACAACTGCCCCCGCTGGAGCGTTCTCACCACTTTAAGGTACCGTGTCCGCCAGGCCTCCCTTTCTAAAGATTGCTACAAGGTAATAATAACCCCTTAACCTTCTGGATTTGGCTGGCCGCCTTGACCCTCTAACTGGTCCCTTTCTTTGGTCCAACTCCTTTTTGAACCTTTACTAGACTTTTGTGCACTGCAACCGTGTGACCTTGGACACATTTCCTTTGGATCCTCCAAAAGTGGGTCCGGCCTCTTGAACTCGAACTTCACAGTTTTACTTTGCCTTCCTCTGTTGTTATGTTCTGATAAAAGTGTTGGGATCTGTTTCAACTTGTTCTCTGCTTTTCTCTCCCTTTTTAAAACAAACTATTAGAGTGCCATCTACGTTAAGCGCTCACCGCTGTCTGAAAATAAGTGGGGCTTTACTTTCGACTTGTCTAATATTCTTTTAAGGGAGTGTATATCTTTTAGTGACCGTCTTTTTGAATTGCTTACTATTAGTGCCTGTGTGTTTTTCTAGATGTGGTTTTAAATAAATAATTATATCTCTTTTACACCAAGCCCTGGTCAGTGTTTACTTGTTCTATTGTGTTCTCTTGATCTATTGTGAATACTCTGTATACTGCCTAACTCTTCTTGAGGGAAGTCTGACTGCTCAGCCACAGCTACCAAGTGAATCTGTGTGGTACAGACTGCTACCAAGTGGGTTTACTGCCAAACACCTGTAGTCCTAAATCTTTTGCAGTGATCCCAGAGGGAACTGCACAGGTTTCTGCCTAACACTCACAAATCATGCCAGGCAATCTAGCACCTGCTTTGAGAGGCAATCTCATAGAGGAATATACCTCAGTCAATACCTCATTACCTTTCTCAATGTGATATCAAATGAAGGATAAAAGGCCTCTTCATACTCACTAACTGTAGAAGGTAGGGAGTTGAAGATGGCCGGAGCAGACTCCGTGCCTGGCATTATCAACAATTCAAGGAAAAAGTGAAATAAATCCCAAAATATTAAAAAGCTACCTGTTAATGCACCATAAGCATGATCTTTGCATCAAGAAATATCCAAAATAAGATAAAATGCTTCAAAAATTGTTAAATGTCCATTGGACTTACTGGTGCCAGCATGTAGCCAATCCAGAATAAGGTGTCTGCTCTTAGGATGTGAGCTGAAGTGCCTTGGGGATCGGGGAGGGAGCAAAAATCTTTCTCCAAGCTGTCACACTTTGCCTGAAATCTCACCTGTTTGTCTTTCGAAGTCTTGACTGTTTTTTTTTCTTTTTCCAGACAGCTCGGGACTTGTAAAGACACGGGCGTGTATCCTCCATCGCCAGCGTGTAGTTTATTGTGACCGAAGGAGTCTGCGTTCAATTCCAGGAAGGAGCACAGCAACTAAGGTCCCGGAAGGAAGGAGGCCAGGAAGGGACCAGGAGAAACAAGGGAAGGAGCGAGTGTTACGGACGAAAGGCCCTTGATGAAGGGGAGCACTAAGATCCTGGACAGAGGGTAAGAGCACAGGAAAGTACGAGCACACTTGCCGAAGTTTGGAAGTCAAGCGTTGAGAAGCGAAGCGCCGCGGGGGCTTGTCCTTTTTCAAGGGACTGGCGAACTCCTGGAAACACTAGAGCGATAATCGCACACTAACGTCGGCCATGTTGAGTGTGCCTTAGAGGGAATGTAGCAATGCCTTATGGACCACGTAGTCAAGAAGGGGCTGAAACGGCAAATCATGACAGCATGCCCCCTCTTAAACTGTGATCCTCCTGGTTTGCCCGGATGGGTTAAATGAAACTGTCGTAGCAAACAAGGGGCATTCATGTTGGACACTGGTTCCCATGTTCGCTCACTAGGTGGATATCCTTTCCATTCCACCAAATACTGTAGGCGACCCCTTCTGTATCTGAAGTCAGAAATCCAGGCAACTTCAAATTCAACCTGGTCATTGTTGATCACAGAGGTAGGTCGAGGGGAGGTCCTGGTGTCATGCAAATAAGGTTTCAGCAGGATGTTACGCTCACCTGGACCCCAAAGGGGTGTCGATCGGACCCGGACAGCTGCGGTCTCCGCCAACGTGATGCGTAGTGCAGAGAAGACTGTCTGGACTGGCCTGCCTAGTCTTGTCTGCTGGACCTGAAGAAGTATTTTCCTGCAAGTGGAGACAGGGATTAGCCACCTGTGGGTTTTAGTGATGGCCTCCCAACTGTTCTCGCTCTCCCCCACTTATCACCTCCGATATCCCCTTAGTAACCTCACCTTATGTTTGTAAAAGATGAGCTCTCCATCCTGCGTGTCTTGCAGGGGCGCGTAGATACCAGTTACTTCACTGGTTTGAAGGCGTTGGGAGAGTTCCGGTAAGCATTTACTCTGAAGTCCCAGGCGGGATTGGTAAGTATCAAGTTGAAAGAGTTCAATGTGCCCGATGTTCACTCTTGTCCCCTTCCTTCCTTAAGTTGCCACTGAGTTTGTGAGAAGAAGGTCTCGTAGCTGCTGCTGGCGTTCAGGTAAGAGTCTGTGTTACCCAACGCTGTCCGGTAACTATTGCATGCGTTAACGTGTTGTTTTTCTCCCTCTTTACAGATGCAGCATATGAAGATATGGAGAATAATACCGCAGGTGGTAAATCAGGTAAGTCTATGGTGGTAAGAGGTATTTGTTGATTTCCTTGGCTCACCTTGTTATTCTTGTGCCCCTAGGTGCCGAAGTACGGCGAAGAAATGATAGAGACAGTGCCTGAAGCTGGCGAAGCGACGCGTGCAGGACTGATGTACTTTCCAGGTCGGGAGATGAAATGGATCCGGAATCAGGTGAGGAATTTGAAATAAGTTTGTTTTCTAACCTTGTCCTTTTCTTCCTCTTTATTCTAGGAGCTCCGGATTCGAGTCGGGCATGGCAGAAGACTGGATGCTCGCTGTAGGCACGCGGGCGTGGCAGAAGACTGGATGCTGGCTGCAGACACGGTGAGAGTCACGCTGCTGGATGCAGAATAACACGAAGCATGTGCTGCTGTTCGGGCGTGGTTTGAATAGCCTCCAAAGTAGTCCCAGGAAAGAAGTTCCCCAGGACCACACCCGAGTAAAAAATAGTCCCTGTAGTAAAATAGTCCCATCCAGGCCTCACGTTGGCTTGGATTTATTTGCAGCATGGTCTGCATGAGGTAAGTGCGCCAGGACTGATTTTTATTATGAGCCTGCCTACGGCACCAGGATCGAACCCAGACAGCCCCTAGCTGGGGCTGCTGAGGTTTTTGTAAATGTCTGGATGCCTACTCCCGGGGCTGATGGGCTTGATCCGGATGCCCGGGGGTAAGCATCATGACACAGGGATGTATGAAAAAACTGGGTGAATCCTTTTCCAGGATTGGGGCAATTGAAACCTGAAGGCCACAGGGTTGATTATTTATCTTATCGTAAAGGGTCCATAGAAACGTGGAGCTAACTTGTTGGGTCTCAGATGTCTAGGTAAGAGCCTGGAGGAAAGCCAGAACTTATCTCTGATAGCATACTTAGGCCCTGGTCTTCTCCTGGAGTCAGCATATCGTTTTACATTTTCCCTGGCCTTCTCCAAATGATTTTTCACATCCTTGTGTACTGTAACCAAATGGTCTATCCAGGAATCAACCGATGGAACTGGGGTGGATTGAGGTAGCACAGTAGGTAAAACTGAAGGGTGAAATCCCTGGGAGCAGAAGAACGGACTGGTGTTAATGGCTGCATGATCGGAATTATTGTAAGCAAACTCAGCCACGGAAATCAAGACGGACCAATCATCCTGCACCTGGGAGGCAAAACATTGTAGATATTGTTCGAGTGTTTGGTTGACTCGTTCTGTAATTCCATTGGTCTGGGGATGATATCCAGAGGACAAGGCTCATTGGATGCCAAACACTTTGCACAGATGTTTCCAGAACTGGGAGATGTACTGGGTGCCCCAGTCCGAAATGATTTTGGAAGGAAGGCCATGAAGTCTAAAGATGTGGTTTATGAAATTTCCTGCCATTTCTTGTGCTGAAGGTAGCTTTTCCAAGGGAGTAAAATGGGCCATATGGGAAAACAGGTCGATGGTCACCATTATGGTCGTAAAGCCTTTGGAAGGAGGAAGTTCCACAATAAAATCAGTAGCAATAGTCGCCCAGGGACGGTCAGGTAGTTCAGGCTGGTATAGGAGTCCTGCTGGTTTCTTATTGTCATGCTTATTCTGGCAGCAGATTGCGGAAGCTTGGATGTAATTTCTTACATCTTTGGCCATTCTGGGCCACCAAAAGTTGCTCTGAATGAGTCTGATAGTTGCTGATATGCCTCAATGCCCTGAGTGGAAGATATCATGGCAGAGTTTTATGATCTTTAACCTCAGTTCTTGTGTAGGTATCACTAGACTCTTTTCTTTGAACAGGTATCCATCTTTCACTGAGAGTTCCTATGTATTATTCTCAAGAAATTCCTTCCAGAGATCGGATGAAGGTGTCGCAGAGTGAATATTATCCAATAATGAATTCGCCTGGGTGACAAAGACGGAATCGGGAAACATTTTAGGAAGGGCACAAGTTTCCTCTGGTTCATAGTCCGGTCGTCTGGACAAGGCGTCAGCGATAATGTTTGTCACTCCAGGAATGTGGTTTGTCTGGAACTGATATTGAGCAAAAAAAAGGCCCAGCGAGCCTGACGACTGTTTCAACACTCTAAAGACTGAAGAATTTGTAAATTCCTGTGATCAGTCCTGACTTCGATCTTTAACCTCAGTTCTTGTGTAGGTATCACTAGACTCTTTTCTTTGAACAGGTATCCATCTTTCACTGAGAGTTCCTATCTATTATTCTCAAGAAATTCCTTCCAGAGGTCAGATGAAGGTGTCGCATAGTGAATATTATCCAATAATGAATTCGCCTGGGCGACAAAGACGGAATCGGGAAACATTTTAGGAAGGGCACAAGTTTCCTCTGGTTCATAGTCCGGTCGTCTGGACAAGGCGTCAGCGATAATGTTTGTCACTCCAGGAATGTGGTTTGTCTGGAACTGATAGTGAGCAAAAAAAAAAGGCCCAGCGAGCCTGACGACTGTTTCAACACTCTAAAGACTGAAGAATTTGTAAATTCCTGTGATCAGTCCTGACTTCGATTGGAAATTTGGCCCCCAAAAGCAGATGGCGCCATTCAGTAAAGGCCTGTCGGATGACAAGCAACTCCTTCTCCAAAACAGAATAATGGGTTTCACTGGAATTTAAAGTTTGGGATAGATAGGCGATAGGATGTTCTTTTTTGTCTTCTGATTCTTGTTTCAGAACAGCTCCTAAGGCGTAATCCGAGGCATCTGTTTCCACCAGGAAGGGTTTGTCAATGTCCGGTTGTGCCAGGATGGGACCTCGAGTAAATCTTTGTTTTAACTCATGGAATGCCGATTCTTGGTCTTTAGTCCAATTTAAAGGAACGTCTTTCTTTAGTAAGGCGACTATGGGTTGTACAATAGCAGAACAGGTAGGAATGCATTTCTGGTAGAAATTGGCAAGACCCAGGAAAGACTGCATCTGTTTTACAGATGTGGGAATGGGCCAAGATAGGATTGAGTCAACCTTGGCAGGATCCATTTCGATTGCTCGAGGACCTAGGATGAATCCCAGGTAACGAACCGTTGGAACGTGGAAGATGCATTTCTCTGGTTTAGCAAGTAGATTATTCTCTCGTAAACGTTGTAGGACCATTGAAACATGTTCTTGATGTATTGTTGGGTTCTTGGATTAGATTAAGATGTTGTCCAAATAAATGATGACAAAGAGGAACAGCATGTCGGAGAACACTCTATCCATGAACCGTTGAAACACTGCTGGTGCATTAGATAACCCGAAAGGCATTACCAAGTACTCAAAATGTCTGAAGGGTGTCTTGAAGGCAGTTTTCCATTCATCACCTTCTCTTATGCGGATCAGATTGTAGGCTCCTCGAAGGTCAAGTTTGGTAAAGATCACAACTCCTCGGACTGCTTCTAGGATATCTGAGATGAGAGGTAGCGGATAACGGTCCTTTCGAGTACATTGATTGAGCCCCCTGTAGTCCATACAGGGTCGAAGTTCCTTAGAATCCTTCTTAGGCACAAAGAATAAGGATGGTCATGCTGGGGATTTCGATGGGCGAATGGTTCCGTTGGATAGATTAGTGTCCAAGTATTCACGTAGTGCTCTCTTTTCAGGTTCGGAAAGTATGAACATCCTTCCGAATGGTATGACTGCAGAGTCATCTGTTTCGATGGCACAGTCTTCGGGTCTGTGAGGAGGTAACGCTTGCACAATTTCTGAAGAAAATACATCTGAGAATCGTTGGTAAGACTCAGGTATCTGGGTGACAGTAGACACACTAATGGGTGGTTCTTAGTCTCCTGGGGTTCCCAGACACAAGGTTGAGCCTTTTGAGTCATACAATGCGAGAGACAATACTCTGATCCCAGGAACAAGGATCCCGTGGTCCAGTTAATGTACGGATTGTGTCTTTGAAGCCAGGGCATGCCTAGTAGCATCGGATAGTGAGCAGCCTTTATTAGGTCGAAGTGTAGCATCTCTTGGTGGTTGTTTATGGACAGTAACAGTTCTGTGGTTTGTTGGGTTACGGGTCCTGAAGATAACGGACTTCCATCGATACCTTCGACGGCCTGGATGATGTCCTTGGTTTCCCGGGGAATATGATGTTTCAAGGCCCAATCATGATCGAGGAATATCCCCATTGCTCCGCAGTCCACTAAGGCCAGGACGGGATATGTTTCATCCTTGGTCATTGATAGAAACACTTGAAGAATCACCAGACTGTTTGTGGTTTGACAGGCTTTACTTGGAGAAGACTTGGAGCACAAATCTTTCTCCCGAAGCTGGTCTCCGTTCAAGATCGGAAGCTGGCGTTTCCCGAACGCCTGGGAGGAGCTATTGAGCAATTTCTTACTAGGTGTTTGTCTGATGCACAATACATACATAGCCCCGTCTCAATCCTACAGGTTCTTTCTTGTGGAGAAATGGGCCCCCGTAAGGAGCCAAGTTGCATCGGTTCAGGGTCTGGCTGAGGACTGGGAGTCATCTCCTTATGACTGGGATATTCCAATGTGGCCTTTGTTGGCAGGGAACGTGTCTTTTTCTTTTCAGACTTTCTTTCCTGGATACGGAAATCAATTTGCAATGACAAGTCCAATAAAGCCTGGAACGAGCTTGGGCAGGCTCATCCTTGATTTAATCGTTCAATCCACGGCTAAACAGTGTAAAACAGGCTTCCGGAGCCCAATCAGCCTCCTTGGCCAATTGTTTGAAACGGGTGACGTATGACAACATATCCTGAGAACCTAGTTGACACTCCAGTAGCCTCCCTTGAGCACTATAAGCTTGCTCAGGTCGATCAAACATAGTTTTAAAGGCATCCACAAATCCTTCATAGTTGTCCAGAAGTGGGGCCTCTGCATTTACTAGAGGTGTTGTCCAGGCCAATGCGTTTCCTGAAAGGTGGGAAATTATAAAGGCAACTTTGGCTCTGGGTGTTGAGAAGTAGTAGGGTTTGAAGGTAAAATTAACCAAACACGAGTCAAGAAAGGAACGCAATGTTTTGGTGGTTCCGCCGTATTTGTCCACAATACCGCCTACTATAGCTCTTTCTTGGAAGGCAGAGTCCCTGGAGAAAGCGAGTTGTTTCAAGGCGGCATTTTCCGCCTTTAAGTTCTCTACTTCAGTTGTCAGTTCTTGCATACCTCTCATGAGGTTTTGGGCGGCAGATTCCATTGTAGAATCAATATTCAATCCTTGGCATCTCAAACTGTCACACTTTGCCTGAAATCTCACCTGTTTGTCTTTCGAAGTCTTGGACTGGTTCTTTTCCTTTTTCCAGACAACTCGGGACTTGTAAAGACAAGGGCGTGTATCCTCCTTCGCCAGCATTTAGTTTATTCTGACCAAAGGAGTCTGAGTTCAATTCCAGGAAGGAGCATAGCAACTAAGGTCCCCGAAGGAAGGAGGCCAGGAAGGGACCAGGAGAAACAAGGGAAGGAGCGAGCGCTACGGGTGAAAAGCCCTCGATAAAGGGGAGCGCTGAAGGAGACTAGGAAAGGGAAGCACTAAGATCCTGGACAGAGGGTAAGAGCACAGGAAAGTATAAGCACACTTGCCGAAGTTCGGAAGTCTAGCATTGAGATGCGAAGCGCCGCGGGGGCGTGTCCTTTTTCAAGGGACTGGCGAACTCCTGGAAACGCTAGAGTGGTAATCGCGCACTAACGTCGGCCATGTTGAGTGTGCCTTAGAGGGAATTTGGTTTGCAAAGGTAGCGGGCGTCCCTCTCTCGATAGAACAAGGCGTGATATCCTGTTCAGTGGTTATTAACCACTTGAGAGTTCGCAGCCACTGCTTTTTCTCACTGTGCCTTTCACAGATGGGAAATATCCATTTGCATATCAGTCTTTGTCCTGCCCAGGGGCAGTCCAGCACCGAAATGCAATGGCAATTCCAACCTGAACGAGAGTACCACCAGCAACCCCATACACGTGTTTCACCCTTGTTGGGGATCATCAGTGAGGTGAAGCTGATGCCTCTCTAAGCACAGTGAGAGGGAGACCACGTCTGGTTGCCCCCAGGAGACCTAGGGTTACCAATCCCAGGTTCCTTGAAATTTGGTTTGCAAAGGTAGCGGGCGCCCCTCTCTCGATAGAACAAGGCGTGATAACCTGTTCAGTGGTTATTAACCACTTGAGAGTTCGCAGCCACTGCTTTTTCTCACTGTGCCTTTCACAAATGGGAAATATCCATTTGCATATCAGTCTTTGTCCTGCCCAGGGGCAGTCCAGCACCGAAATGCAATGGCAATTCCAACCTGAACGAGAGTACCACCAGCAACCCCATACACGTGTTTCACCCTTGTTGGGGATCATCAGTGAGGTGAAGCTGATGCCTCTCTAAGCACAGTGAGAGGGAGACCACGTCTGGTTGCCCCCAGGAGACCTAGGGTTACCAATCCCAGGTTCCTTGAAATTTGGTTTGCAAAGGTAGCGGGCGCCCCTCTCTCGATAGAACAAGGCGTGATAACCTGTTCAGTGGTTATTAACCACTTGAGAGTTCGCAGCCACTGCTTTTCTCCAGCATGGGGTCGGGCATGGATTCACATGCTCATGAATATTCCCCGTCGTCAGGCTGGGAATCCTCGGTAAAGAAAAAACCAGTATCAGTTTCGTTTCTGATCTGTCTTTCGTAGTAATAACCAATCACTGGTCTCTGCGTCATACTGACCACAGCCAATGACTGCCCTCTACCTAAGCACCGCCTCTGGCAGCCATCTTCAGATTTTTACCGCACGTTCATGTGTTGGGATCCTCGTGCTATTGCTCTCGAGCGTTAGTGCTATTTTTCGCGCTTTTTCACAAAAAACTTCAATTCTTTCGGTCAAAAGAGCCTCAAGCTCCACCGATCCTACATCCGATCAACGGGGACCCGTGTCGGATTCGTCTGTGCCCCTCAAGGGTGAAGATTTCGTCGAGCTACACTTCGGAGGACTCCAGAAGCTTCTCAGGCCCGGTCTCGGAGATGGCCCAGGAGAAGGGAAGCTCGACGCCCGGAAAGCTGTTCAGGGTCTGCCCTGGATGCCAGCTGCAGAACGTCTTTAAGGAAGACGAACACTCTTTCTGCCTTTACTGCCTTCATGAGGACAAAACGCACGTGTAGAAGGACTGTGCGTTTTGCGGCAACATGTCGGAACGGACCATGAAGGACCGTCATCAACGTCTCGCCAACTGGCTGGAGGGTAAGAGCCCGTCTGGCGAGAAGAAGAAGAAATCCGAGCGGTCTTCTAAGACCTTTGAGGGCGCCCCGGCGACGGGGGCCCAACATAAGGCCAAGCACCGCGAGTCCGCTGGCACCGGGAGCGCCGAACGGTCGGGCTCTACGGGCGCCAGGCAGGGCGCACCCTCCCCGGCACCATCAACCACGAGCCAACGCTCTGGGTCGGGTAAGAGGAAGGCCGAGCACCCGGCGAAGCTCCTGGAGAGGCCCCGGTCGAGCTCTAAGGCAGAGGAGGAGCGTGGCAGTGCCCCCTCCCTCAAGGATAAGGCGGTGAGCGCACCTAAGGTGGTGAAGGCCTTGATCCATCCGACCAAGCCCTCTATCGAAACGGTCGCGGCGGCCCTGGCTCAGCCTGTGGAGGCTGCGCCAGTGGTGGCGACCTCAGGGCCCAGAATCTCCCTGCCTCCTCGGAGGGAGTCTTCTTTTGTGCCCATCGATAGGACCCCCGTGAAACCCTCCGTGGGGAAGAAGAAGGGGGGGCAGGGCGTCGTCGTAGATTCGGCCTCAACCTCAGAAGAGGAGCTGATCGAGGTCTTAAGCCACGGCCTAGGCGTGGAGCAAGGCCAGCCCGTCGGAATGGACCCCGACGCGGGTGACGACGACGACATCGTCGAGGATACCGACGGGGCCCCTGCTCGCCCGTCGGATTCCCCTCTGCCAGCGCCGCGAGACAACTCGGCGGCCATTTTGTTGGCCATACAGTCCTTATGCACCGAGATAAGGACGAGGCTACCGTTACCGACGGAGGAACCTCTCCCGTCGGGGGATCCAGAACCGGGACCTTCTGGTGTTCCCCCTACCAAGAAAAGAAGGATCCATCCTCCACCTCCTTTTCAACCGTCGCGCCCCGTCCAGCCCTCCTCCCCGTCCACCCGAGGGGATGATACGGGGACTGACACGGCAGCGACGGGTACGGACGACGAGGCATACGACGAGGATTTTCCGTCGTCGCCCCCCACCAGGGCTTCTCCGCCCGACGAGATTGGATCTTTCCACTCCATGATCTCCAGGGCTTCCGAGCTTTTCCAACTCTGCCCTGAGGAGAAGAAAAAGGAAGGCTTCCTTTATCAGCGGCGCGAGGCCAAGAGGAAGACGGTCCTCGCAGTGCCTCTGTTGGACGACATTTGGGATGAGGGCCTTTCCCTCCTCAAGAACCCTTCCACTACGCCAGCTAGAAGAGACCGGTACGAGAAAAAGTACCGGGTCCCGGACACGGCCCCCCTATGCCTCCGGGCGCAGCCTACCCCGGACTCCGTCGTCTCCGCGGCAGCCAGGAAGAAAGCGGGGGGGGGTGCGGCCTCCACATCGACTTCCCCGCCGGACGGCGAGGGAAAGAAATTGGATGCTATGGGACGTAGAGTCATCTCGTCGGCAGCGACGACGATTAAAGCGGCCAACGCCTTGGCTATCGTGGCCCGCTACGACAGGGAGCTCTGGTACAAGATAGCTCCCCTGCTGGATTTTCTGCCAGACGACAAGAGGGCGGAGGCCCTTGAGATCCTCCAGGAAGGTGAAGTGGCTTCTGACCACGCCATCACCGTGGCGACGGACATCGCCGACACTGGGTTCCGCCAGCTGGGCAACGGCGTTTGCCTTCGACGTCGTGGATGGCTCAAAGCTACGGACTTTCGGCAGGACGTCCAGACCAGAGTCCTGGACATGCCCTTCGACGGGAACAACCTGTTTGGGAAGACAGTGGACGATTCCCTTCAGGCCATCAAGGCGGATACTGAGACGGCCCGGGCCCTTGGAGTCCTGCAGCAACGACGGACGCCCTTTCGGAGTGGCGGAGGCAAGGGCGCCTCCAAAGGTTCCGGCGGCGGTTTCGCTTCCTACCGTCAAGCGGCCCGCTCGTCGTCGCAAGAGGCCTACAGAGGACGAGGCAAGTCTAGCGGACCCCGCCGTCGTCGCCAAGGAGGTCAAGGCGGCAAGGCCGCGTCCAAGCAGGATTGAACCGGCCGTGGTGTCGGGCCCCCACCGAAGCACCCCGGTGGGAGGCCGGCTGGCGGGCTTCGTCAGCGTGTGGGAGTCCATCTCCACCGACCGTTGGGTGCTGGACGCCCTGGCCCGGGGCCACGCGCTCGAGTTTCAAAGAAGGTGCCCGCGCGTCCCCCCCGTGGCCAGGAAAGAACTTCACATCCCTCAACTTCTCCTGGAGGTAAAGGCGATGCTCAGAAAGGGCGCCATCGAACTCGTCCCAAAGAGGCTTCGGGGCTCCGGAGTCTACTCGCGATACTTCCTCGTGAAGAAGAAGACGGGAGGATGGCGCCCCATCCTGGACCTGCGACGGCTGAACAAGTTCATCAAGGCGCAGAAGTTCCGGATGGTCACCCTCCAGCACGTCCTGGGTCAACTGGAGGAAGGAGACTTCCTATCGTCGTTGGATTTGGAGGATGCCTACTTCCACATTCCCATCCTAAAGGGGCACCGAAAATTCCTCAGGTTCGTGGTCCAAGGGCGTCATTACCAGTTCAAAGCCCTTCCCTTCGGACTACGGTCGGCACCCAGGGTATTCACCAAGTGCCTCGCACCGGTGGCGGCGCAGCTGCGCCGCGAGGGGATTCACGTCTACCCCTACCTGGACGACTGGCTCATCCGCGCCAAGACGAAGGAGCTCGCCGTGGTCCACACGGCAAGGACCCTCCAACTCCTCACGGACCTGGGATTCTCCGTGAACTACGCCAAATCCCACCTGGTGCCCGCGCAAGTCGCACTGTTTCTGGGAGCGAGGCTCGACACAGTGTCCCTTCTGGCCTCCCCGTCGGAGGAGAG
Organism: Ambystoma mexicanum; assembly: GCF_040938575.1. NCBI lineage: Eukaryota > Metazoa > Chordata > Amphibia > Caudata > Ambystomatidae > Ambystoma > Ambystoma mexicanum. Next base: position 71,831,800 of record NC_090933.1, read on the forward strand.
GACCAGGACCATCTTGGGCAAGGTGCAACGGATGTTGGTGGCCGACGCGGCCAAAGTGAGATCCATCAAGTCCCTCATCGGGATGATGTCTTCCTGCATCTACCTCATTCCCATGTGCAGGCTCCGGATGCGCCCGTTGCAAGAATTCCTGGATGCGCGCTGGATCCAGACGACGGGCAGCTTCGAGGAAAGGATCAAGCTCGACGAGTGTTTCCGACGAGCGATACGGTGGTGGGGCACCCGCGCGCATCTGACGGCGGGCATGGACTTCCAGACCCCAGCCCACCAGGAGACTGTGACCACGGATGCCTCCCTGGAAGGGTGGGGAGCGCACACCGAAAATCTGCACGCGAGGGGACTCTGGCTCCCGACGGAGAAGTCCCTGCATATCAACGTCCTGGAGCTCCGTGCAGTGTTTTGGGCCCTCAGGTCCTTCCTTCCGTCCCTCAAGGGCAAGGTGGTGAGGATCTTCACCGACAACACCACCACCATGTTTTACATCAGGAAACAGGGCGGAACCAGGTCCCCAGCGCTGTCCAAGGAGGCGCAGGACCTGTGGCATTGGGCCGTCGCCCAAGGGATTTTTCTGGTGCCGTTTCATCTGGCAGGGATAAAAAACACCATCGCCGACTCACTCAGCAGGGAGCTGCGCTCGTGCCACGAGTGGGAACTACGGCAGGATCTGGTGGATCGCCTCTTCCGACGGTGGGGCACACCCCAGATCGACCTGTTCGCGACGGCGACGAACACCAAGTGCCGGAGGTTCGCCAGCAGGTTTCCCCAGACGAGGAGCATGGGCGATGCTTTCTCGTTCCCCTGGGAGGGCCTGTTCCTCTACGCGTTCCCTCCCTTGCCTCTGCTAATCCGGCTCGTCAACCAGCTCAAGAGGTCACGGTGCAGGATGATCCTCGTCGCACCTGCGTGGCCGAGGCAGATATGGTTCCCGGACCTTCTGGACTTGTCAGCGTCCCCGCCGATCAAGCTGACGGCGGACGCGGATCTACTCTCCAGGGAAGGAGGCGCCATCCTCCACCACGACCCGAAGTCGCTGAACTTGCAGGCCTGGCTCCTGCAGCGCTAGAGTTTGGAGGATACGACATACCGGCCGATTGCAGAGAGGTTCTTGCAAAGGCCAGGGCGTCCTCGACTCTTAAATGCTACGGACACAAATGGAAGAGGTTCTCTGTCTGGTGCCACGCACAGAAGATTAACCCTCTACGGATTACGGCTCCCCAAGTACTGCCGTACCTGCTGACGCTGGCCAAAGCTGGTTTGGCACACGCGTCCATCAAGATTCATCTTGCTGCGATCTCCCGATACACCAGAACCACGGGGCGGACGTCCTTGTGGTCTCATCGTCTGGTGAAAGAGTTCATGAAGGGACTGTTCAGATCGTTCCCGCCGGTGAAGGCTCCGGCCCCGGCGTGGGAGCTCAACGTGGTGCTGACCAAGCTCATGGGACCTCCGTTCGAGCCTCTGCACTCGGCCCCGTTGAAGTTTCTATCGTGGAAAACAGCTTTTCTTGTGGCCATCACCTCCGCACGACGAGTGGGAGAGATCCAGGCCCTTTCCTGCAAGGCCCCGTACTTGACTTTCCACGACACGAGGGTAGTTCTCAGGACGCACCCCTCCTTCATGCCCAAGGTACCGTCGGACTTCCATCTCAACGAACCCTTGGTGTTACCTGTGTTCTTCCCGTCGCCTTCGTCGCCGGCTGAGAGGACTTTGCACTCGCTGGATGTAGCTAGAGCGCTGAAGTTCTACGTGGACCGCACAAAGGGGTTTCGGAAGACGTCACAACTCTTTGTGAACTTTGGACCTGTCAATCAGGGGAAGGCTCTCTCGAAGGCTTCCATCTCCAGATGGCTCTCCGGCTGTATCATGTACTGTCACCGGTTGGCAAACCGACCGCTGCCTGGCCGTCCGAGAGCCCATTCCACCAGAGCGATCGCAGCTACCACGGTGTTCCTATCTGGTGTGCCCCTGCTGGACATATGCAGGGCTGCTACGTGGAGGTCGACGCACACCTTCACGAAATTCTACTGCGTCGACCGGGATTCCAGGGAGGAGTCCAGGGTCGGCCAAGCAGTGCTGCGCAACCTGTTCGCCTGAGGTGAGCCTGGTGAGGAGGTAAGATGCTTAATGTTGAGTTGATGTGATGCTTAATGTTGAGCCTTTGCCACCTCCCGTGGTTGTGCATGTGTGTACTGCTATGTATTCTTTATTCATGAGCATGTGAATCCATGCCAGACCCCATGCTGGAGAAGGAACAAGTTACTTAACTGTAACTGTTGTTCTCCAGCATGGGTCTGGCATGGATTCACATGCGAACCCTCCCGCCTACCCCTCTGCGGCTCTTCACTTGGTCATACTGCCACTTCACGTGCTTCCAAATCTGAAGATGGCTGCCAGAGGCGGTGCTTAGGTAGAGGGCAGTCATTGGCTGTGGTCAGTATGACGCAGAGACCAGTGATTGGTTATTACTACGAAAGACAGATCAGAAACGAAACTGATACTGGTTTTTTCTTTACCGAGGATTCCCAGCCTGACGACGGGGAATATTCATGAGCATGTGAATCCATGCCAGACCCATGCTGGAGAACAACAGTTACAGGTAAGTAACTTGTTCCTTTCTCACTGTGCCTTTCACAGATGGGAAATATCCATTTGCATATCAGTCTTTGTCCTGCCCAGGGGCAGTCCAGCACCGAAATGCAATGGTAATTCCAACCTGAACGAGAGTACCACCAGCAACCCCATACACGTGTTTCACCCTTGTTGGGGATCATCAGTGAGGTGAAGCTGATGCCTCTCTAAGCACAGTGAGATGGAGACCACGTCTGGTTGCACCCAGGAGACCTAGGGCTACCAATCCCAGGTTCCTTGAAATTTGGTTTGCAAAGGTAGCGGGCGCCCCTCTCTCGATAGAACAAGGCGTGATAACCTGTTCAGTGGTTATTAACCACTTGAGAGTTCGCAGCCACTGCTTTTCCTCACTGTGCCTTTCACAGATGGGAAATATCCATTTGCATATAAGTCTTTGTCCTGCCCAGGGGCAGTCCAGCACCGAAATGCAATGACAATTCCAACCTGAACGAGAGTACCACCAGCAACCCCATACACGTGTTTCACCCTTGTTGGGGATCATCAGTGAGGTGAAGCTGATGCCTCTCTAAGCACAGTGAGAGGGAGACCACGTCTGGTTGCCCCCAGGAGACCTAGGGTTACCAATCCCAGGTTCCTTGAAATTTGGTTTGCAAAGGTAGCGGGCGCCCCTCTCTCGATAGAACAAGGCGTGATAACCTGTTCAGTGGTTATTAACCACTTGAGAGTTCGCAGCCACTGCTTTTTCTCACTGTGCCTTTCACAGATGGGAAATATCCATTTGCATATCAGTCTTTGTCCTGCCCAGGGGCAGCCCAGCACCGAAATGCAATGGCAATTCCAACCTGAACAAGAGTACCACCAGCAACCCCATACACGTGTTTCACCCTTGTTGGGGATCATCAGTGAGGTGAAGCTGATGCCTCTCTAAGCACAGTGAGAGGGAGACCACGTCTGGTTGCCCCCAGGAGACCTAGGGTTACCAATCCCAGGTTCCTTGAAATTTGGTTTGCAAAGGTAGCAGGCGCCCCTCTCTCGATAGAACAAGGCGTGATAACCTGTTCAGTGGTTATTAACCACTTGAGAGTTCGCAGCCACATGTGGGCGGGACAAAGACTGATATGCAAATGGATATTTCCCATCTGTGAAAGGCACAGTGAGCAAAAAGCGTGTGCTGCAAATTCTCACCTCAGAACTGGTTATCATGCCATGTTCTTTCTGGAGAGGAGCGCCAGCTACCTTTTGTTGAAATATTTGCAAGGAACTTGGGGTTGGTCACCCTGAGTTACCTGGGGGCAACCAGACGTGGACTCCCTGCTCACTGTGCTCAGAGAGCCAAAGCTTCACCTCACTGATGAGGCCCAACAAGGCTGAAACACGTGTATGGGGTTGCTTTTAGTACTCTTGTTCAGAGAGGAATTGCCTTAGCATTTCGGTGCTGGACTGCCCATGTGGGCGGGACAAAGACTGATATGCAAATGGATATTTCCCATCTGTGAAAGGCACAGTGAGCAAAAAGCGTGGGCTGCAAACTCTCACCTCAGAACTGGTTATCATGCCATGTTCTTTCTGGAGAGGAGCGCCAGCTACCTTTTGTTGAAATATTTGCAAGGAACTTGGGGTTGGTCACCCTGAGTTACCTGGGGGCAACCAGACGTGGACTCCCTGCTCACTGTGCTCAGAGAGCCAAAGCTTCACCTCACTGATGAGGCCCAACAAGGCTGAAACATGTGTATGGGGTTGCTTTTGGTACTCTTGTTCAGAGAGGAATTGCCTTAGCATTTCGGTGCTGGACTGCCCATGTGGGCGGGACAAAGACTGATATGCAAATGGATATTTCCCATCTGTGAAAGGCACAGTGAGCAAAAAGCGTGTGCTGCAAACTCTCACCTCAGAACTGGTTATCATGCCATGTTCTTTCTGGAGAGGAGCGCCAGCTACCTTTTGTTGAAATATTTGCAAGGAACTTGGGGTTGGTCACCCTGAGTTACCTGGGGGCAACCAGACGTGGACTCCCTGCTCACTGTGCTCAGAGAGCCAAAGCTTCACCTCACTGATGAGGCCCAACAAGGCTGAAACACGTGTATGGGGTTGCTTTTGGTACTCTTGTTCAAAGAGGAATTGCCTTAGCATTTCGGTGCTGGACTGCCCATGTGGGCGGGACAAAGACTGATATGCAAATGGATATTTCCCATCTGTGAAAGGCACAGTGAGCAAAAAGCGTGTGCTGCAAACTCTCACCTCAGAACTGGTTATCATGCCATGTTCTTTCTGGAGAGGAGCGCCAGCTACCTTTTGTTGAAATATTTGCAAGGAACTTGGGGTTGGTCACCCTGAGTTACCTGGGGGCAACCAGACGTGGACTCCCTGCTCACTGTGCTCAGAGAGCCAAAGCTTCACCTCACTGATGAGGCCCAACAAGGCTGAAACACGTGTATGGGGTTGCTTTTGGTACTCTTGTTCAGAGAGGAATTGCCTTAGCATTTCGGTGCTGGACTGCCCATGTGGGCGGGACAAAGACTGATATGCAAATGGATATTTCCCATCTGTGAAAGGAACAGTGAGCAAAAAGCGTGTGCTGCAAACTCTCATCTCAGAACTGGTTATCATGCCATGTTCTTTCTGGAGAGGAGCGCCAGCTACCTTTTGTTGCCTTAGAGGGAATGTAGCAATGCCTTATAGACCACATAGTCAAGAAGGGGCTGAAACGGCGAATCATGACACAAGCAGTTCAAAAACAATTCAAATTCTGCTAAAAAATGTTTCAAAATAGCCAGAACCAACTTTTGGCTTTGAAAATCCAGTAAAAGTATTAGGGTTGAGTTGACCCCTCCCATCTTTGAAGTATCACTGCTCTAGCCATCTGCCTCCTGGTCTTGCTGCTCCACCACCCTGTAAGGAACTCATGGTGGCAACAGTAAAGACAGACACAAGTGATCACAGTTCAAGGGTGTTTATTGAACTATTAATGCAGGGTGGAAAAACGCCTAACCTAAACCCAAGTCTAAGATGGGAGCAAGCGTCGACCATCAAATGAAAAATAAGGCAATCCTAGTGGCGTCGTGTCAAAATAAAAGGGCCTAGACTAAGAAAAACCTATTGCCAAATCCTTACAACTAATTACAGAAAAAGTGTGGGATAGGGTTTTCAATAAAGAAAGAAGTATTCACAAATAATAAGTCAGGATATGATTGCCAGGTGTCTCCCTTCCCCACGTTTTCAGCACCGGTCAAGGTGGGACCTTGGGGCACAGAACACGCTCAAGCTTTCTCAGCACAAGCCGACAGTTCTGTTCCAGCTATCAGGTTCTTCTGTGTTAAAGTTTCTTTTCAACAGTCTCTTGCACTCGAGGGCCTGATGTATTCCAAAACAAACAAACTCAAAGTTCTGCTTCACGTATACTTTGGGTGATGGCTTCACCCCTCGGTCGCCCTCTTCCGGGCATAGGCACTTCACAAAATCGTCTTCAACAAATTGACTAAACAGTTCCTTTTTCAATGAACTTTTGGTGATACAATTTCACCCCAGGATCTCCCTCGACCGGGCTCGGACCCACTTGATAAGGGGACCATTCACTTCCTCTGGTCTTCCAATCTCTCTTACTTTCATGAGTCTTAATGTCATTTTATTTATTTAATTTAATATGCATACAGCCACATGGCTTTACATATAAACATCATTACATGATATTCAATTCCTTATAAATCAAGAGCACATATTTAAATTCAATCACACAACATTAAAATCAATAATGCGTACCATCAGACAAATCCTTTAAAATAGATTAAACAAGTTCATAAAATCTCATCATATGGAATATCAGATTCAAATCCTTTCCAGACAATATTAGTTGCCAAGTCTTCTACACATTAGCAAAATTGTGACTGTTATCACACAACTTCAAATATTTCTCTCTTAGGAGACTCACGCTTTCACAATAGCATAATAGGTGTTCAACTGATTCTATAGTTAATATCCCACACAATCTGCAAAATCTCAAATGCTTTTTAATTCCAACTTTGGCTCCTAAGACCTCCAGCGTATCACAAATGTTAAATGTGAACAATAGATATTGCCTTATAATTCCACAGTCAGGATAAGCTGCTTGGTAAATTGGTTTTGATGTTTCAGTCAGCCAGTATTTCAAAAAGGGACCACTGTTTACTTTAGTCGCCAAATTAATCATATCTCATTCTTTGCATGATCGAGTATAGCTGATTTCAATAGCAGTTTAGTCTTAGCAAAAGTATACTGTAGCCAGATATATGCATTCCCTTATGCCAATTTCTGGTACACTTTACTAATCGCTGCTAAAGTTCCAATATCCATCAGACTGGGATTCCTTTCAAAGCCATTCATTAATTCCACAATAAAAGTATTACTGCATAAACTGCATAGTTTCACATAAAACATAGCCATTTTGTGTGTGGCTCGCATAAAATGACACTCTAAAAACAAATACTCTCCCAGCAATGATTTTGGCATTCTGAATAACATTTTAAGAAGTTTTGCCTCAAAACGATTCATTTCGCTAACAAATTTACCTCTCCATATTTCTGCAGCATAAAGCAGGCACAATACCACTTTATAAGAATACAACAGTAGAATGGTATTGACAGAGAACCCACCTTGTTGGCCAATAAATGAAGGGACCAGACAATTTTCAAACATTTCAGTCGAAGATCCGTCCAATGTTGCTGTCAATTCAATTTCTGGTCAATTATAATACCCAGATATTTGTAACATCCTACTACCTCAATATGTTGATCCATAGTCATCCACTTATGGTTAATGGGTTGAGTAGATTTCACTTTACCTGTGAAAGGTAGGATTTTCATTTTACTAAGATTTATACTCAAACCCTTCTGTTTTGCAAAATTCTCTAGGGTAGTCAATTTATTTTGAAGACCTTTTGGAGTGTAATCTATCAATAGCAGATCCTCTGCGTAGCCTAGCCAGCATAATCGCGCAATACCTATTTTGATGTCATCTGCCAGTAATATCTGAGCTTCAGCCATAAAATCAGCCAAATATAAATTTAATAGGGTAGCTGCGAGAATGCACCCTTGCTTAACTCCTCGCCTAGTTGTTATTGAGGAGGATAGCTTACCTTCAATGTCTAGGCACTCTCTTACTGTTGTGTCTCTATATAACAGTTGTATCATACTCAATAATCCAGCTGTCTGCCCCAAGTTTTTAATTTCAGCCAGTGTCTCTCTTATTACTGTATCGAAAGCTGCTGTGAAATCTATGAAAGCAGCGAATACTGGCATCTTTTAAATTTTGCAGGAGTACTGAATGGCTGTCACCAGATTAGCTATGTTATGTATGGTAGACAATTGTTTTCTAAACCCAGATTGAGTGGGAGACAATATACTAAACTTGTCTATCCATTGGTTTAGCTCAATTAACAAAATGTTGGCAAATATCTTAGCCGGGATGTCTAGTATAGCTAGCATCCTATAATTCCCTGGGATTTTCCATGAACCTTTTTTGTGGATAGGAAGAATTATACTCTCTCGCCAAGTTGATGGAATACAGCAATTTTTTCCAATCCATGGGAATAAAATATGCAATGCCATAGCCCATTTCTCGGGAGACTATTTTAATAGTGCATTACTGCTTTCGTCTGGGCCAGCTGCTCTAGAACTACCCAAATTCTTTATCAAACTGATCAGATCATCAAGTGTATATTTGCCCTTCGAAGGAGCGAAATTACCGAGAGTATCAATGTCTCCTGCCCTTTGTACCAAGTGTGCTCTCCACATATGACATCCAATCTTTCTCTGGCACACCATTCACCGGAAAGTGTTTTTTCTTAGTGCTATTAATTACAGCCCAGATACCTTCACTATTATTGTTCTTCGCAAACATAGCCACTGTTCGCCATGTCTCATTTGCTTTCTGATTACGGTGACACCGTAGCCAGGCGCGGTAAGCTTTTTTTTCTACTTTGATTTTCTTCGTAGCTTCTTTACTGCCACCATTCTTAATTTCTCTTATTACAAGTCTAAGCTGCTTTTTAGCCTTTTGGATCGATGCGTCATATGGGCTCTTATTGTCATGGTAGAATTCCATCTCTCATGATTACTTTGATATTTACGACGCTGAGAGGTTACTGTTTTGATGGCTACGACTATTTCCTCAATTGCTGCTATCATTTCATTACTGTCCACATTGTGCAGTAGACATATAATCAATGAATTTCACTAGTGCTAGCTAGGTCAGCAATCATTTTGCCTTTTTCTAATTTAACTGGGTTCCAGGTTATCCGGTTCCCGCCATTATTTAGCCATTATTTACGGATATGTTACCATTCAATTGGTAATCACACATGGAATGTTTTGTTGGTATCAAGAGGAACAAGGGAAGATGATCACGTTCTTCCTGGCATCCTACTGCCATATCTACAATCACAGTGTGTGCACTTTCATTAGTGAAGATGAAATCTATGGTAGACATACTAGCGCCACTAACCTAGTTGTGCTCCGGTTAGGGTCACTTTTTGTACTGCTATTCAGCATTCTAAACTGATATTTAAAAAATAGCTTAGCCCAGGGTTTACCAATGGCGTTAGAGGAGGGTTCTATCGGGCCAGATGTTTGTGTGTCTGTTGGCACTTCAGCCTCCATTCTGATATGAGCATTAAAATCTCCAAGAATGATAATCGGGATAGAGGAGTTATTTCCCTCTAATATGCTTGTTATAGTAGCTACATTTTCTTTATTATGCAAGCCATTAGGAAGATTATAGATGTTCACTATCATGACACTAGTAACCATCAATTGAGTTGTATTCACCACTACTGCAAGGACCATGGGAGTGGACCAGGCAGTGTCCTGTGCTGTCCATGGATGTCTAACCAATGTCAGCAGTCCCCCTTTAGGTTGACCTCTTTCACCCTTAGTAGCTAGGCTTTGTATAGTGGTGCGCCCATCAATTTCGCATTCAGTATAAGCCATGTTTCCTGTAGGGTTATTCTGCTGACATGTGGGATAAACTAAAGTAGGCTATTTTGTGACATGTAATGTGAATTTCCACGTGTATTCCACAATACAATTATATTGGTGTCATCGAGACCGCGTCTCCAAATAGCTCTTGAATTCTAGTGGTAACCACTGCCAGTATCCCTCAAGGGGAAACACTCCCTCTTCCGACAGCTTGAGGGTATTTTTAAAGTCATTAAGACTTATTACCAGTTTGTTTTTTACAGTTACTTTAACCATTTTTTCTGTACATTGCTTTTGTTCATAGTGTTCACAGAGCTTTTTAGATATTTAATGTTAGGCATCCAGGTCTCCTTGCATGTATATCCCAATTTTCCAAACAGCTCGCTATGAGCTAAAATGTATTTGTGTGTCACTAAATCAGCACACCATACATTAGTTATTGTTTTATTGGGAACAACTAACTGGTCTACTATTTTTAGATCTTTGGATGCTACCATCCAGAGAGGAACTATGGCTCTACATAATTCTAATATGGCTTTTCTATTTAGTATAGCCAATTCTTTTTCAGGCTTGACTCTGTCTTTCAGCCTAATTAGGGGCTTACTGCTGTTAGTTCTAAAAGGTTGTTTTCACTATGTTTTTTATTTGATTTTTTTTAAAATTTTGAACGTTTTGTATACATTAATTAAAATATGTGCATCTCTATTACTTTGTCTAAATATATTGAATGACATCGTTTTTGGCGCTATTTACAATTAGACACACCTAGTACGTGTGAAGGCGGGAAGCTGTTTTTGTGAAATTCCTTGCACACTACTGAAAAATATCTTCAATTCACTTTCTTGTCATAGGTGGACTTCTGTTGGGCTTGAGCTTTCTCCATGTGAGTGTGGACTAGAGTCCAGATGAGTTTCATGTGCTCTCGCAATCAGGTAGCTGTCTGTGAGAGGGGAATAGGTGCCTCCTCTCTCTCTTCGCAGGTCTCATAGAGCATGTCTAAAACATCTCTTGGTTTTCTACTGTAAAGTAAATCAAAAGGAGAGAATCCGGTGGATGCCTGAGGGTTTCTTTTTTTTTACTACAAATAGGGCCCATGCGATCCCAGTCCTTCCCATCCTCATCTACCAATTTTCCTTAAATCATTTTATGGGTCTTGTTAAATCTCTCTACCAATCCGTCCGTTTGGGGGTGTAAACTGAGGTTCTTAAGGTGGTAATGTGTAGTAATTCCTTTGACTTCACCCATAAGTGTACTCATGAATTTGGATCCTGGATCCGTTAGAATTTCCTTGGGGAAACCAACCGCAGAAAAAAATGGTAGTAGGTGTTTTAAAATATGCTGGGTTGTGTTGCTTTGCATAGGGAAAGCCTATGGATACCGGGTAGCGTAATCAACGATTAGGAGAACATATTTATTACCCAGTCTGTAGGTTTCCAATGATATCCATCCCAATTTGAAAGACAGGGACTTCTCTTATCGGTAAGGCGTTAAGAGGGGCAGCTAAGGGAATATGTCCGCTGTTTTTTTGGCATATTTCAAATGATGTCTGAATCAAGTTCTTTATGTCGTCATGGATACCTGCCCAGTAACATTTCTGCTGATGTGAGCTTGGGTTTTAGATTGTACTAACTGTCCCCCTGTGAAATGAGAATAAGCAATCTCTAGCACGATTTTACCATGGGCTTTGGGTATTACTAACTTTTATTTAGGCCTTCCCTGGAGGTTTCCTTTCTATGTAACAGCCCCTTTTTCAGGTAGAAAAAGAGGCTCCCCTTTTCTTGTCCTTCTCCATCAGGAATCACTTGTAAGAAAGCCTCTGCAAGTGCTGGATCATTTTGCTGGACAAGGGCTAGATCAGGAAGTATGGTAGGTTCCAGGTGTTCCATCAGCTTCTCCAAAGCCTAAACTACCTCTCTGTTTCCTCTGTTTCACTTTCTTCCTTAAACCGTGGAAATAGAGCCTTCGCAAGAATTCCCTGTGCAATGTTGTCCCCACAGTGTATTTCAAATGGAGTTTCGCCATGATTCTGTAGGAGCACCTTTATGTCTCCCCGAAAGTCTGGATCTATGACGTCTGCCAGGATATCTAAACCAAACTTCCAGGACAGATTAGTGGCTTCTCTGCTGCTACAAATATCAACGATTATGGATTCTTTTGTGGAGGTAGAGGTCTCTGAGGCTCTGTGACTAAGTTTCTGGAATTTTAGGGTGCCCAATTTGTCTTAATTGATTTGTGTCCCACTCTGACACCATATGTAGGGGAGGCATGGTATCACAAGTATGACACTGACACAATGGGAACATTTGTAAAATCTTTATTGAAATGGTTGGGGTTGGTGAAACTCCTAGTCTGCCCTATAAATAAGATGGGAGTAGTCTCAAACAATCAAAGAAAAAATAATGCAGTCCTAGTGGAGTATGTCAAATCAAAATGGCATATGCTAACAAAACCTAATGCCTGCCCTATCTCTTGTACAAAAAAGTGTAAAAAGGAAAAATGGATGCAAAAGGAAAGATCAGTGTTCAAATGGATAAATGTGGTTGAACCAGCTCTCCTCCCCATGTTAGACCTCACAGAGTAAGGCTGTCCCTGTAGGCAGGATGACACTGGCTCAGCTTCTAACACAATCAACAGTTCCGGAATGAGGATCGAGGCCCGTCTGGCCTTGCACGCTTAAGTCTCTTTTCTTGACTTTCAAAAATAATGTTTCAATCAAAAAGTTCACACAGGTCCCCCTCTGTCGCGCTCAGACCTTTCACTTCACAGTTCTCGTAGGTTCCCCTCTGCCGGGGTTAGACCTTTCGCTATAGAGTTCACGCAGGTGCTCCTCTGCCGGCCTCAGACCTCTCACAGTAAAGTTTAACACAAAGCTGCACAGGGGCTTCCTTCCCCAAGCTTACTTCACTTCGAGTCTCCCTCTGTCGGGCTCGGACCCCTTTCAGATGTCGAAGTCTGTTGAATGTGCGTGGCTTACTTGTCAGACCAATGCAGGACCACTTTGACTCAAAATATACATTTGCTTTCTTACTTCGAACAATTTACCTTTCACAGAGACTTTCGAGTGGGCTACTTCCTTTCCCCGAACCACTCCGTTACTTAGTATCGCTGTACTCACAGCCGCCTTTCACTTCAAAGTTCATTCACAGGTCTGCCTCTCCTCATGTCTCATTCACAGTTGTGTTCAAATGTTGCTATTTCAAACTTTAATAGACACACCCGTCTTGCAAGTCGCTTGCCAACTCACCTGCTGTGTGTTTCTTTGCGTTACAATTTCCAATTCACAAGTCAAGGTTAGTACCACAGGCTCGGCCTCGCCTCCTCAACTTTGCCTTTCACCTGGGAGGGTCCCGGGCGTCCTTGAAACGCAATGCAGTTCTCACTTGTGGGATCTGGCCTTCTCCACGTTTCTCTCGCGGCCTGTCGGAGGCAACGGCCACCAGTAGGGAACTCTGGGGTTTTCCGACTTGCTGCTCTTGCCCCTTGGTCTGTCGCTATGCTCTAGTAGGGTTGCCTTTGTCCCGGAAACCCTGCTTGTTCTCAAGTTCCGCCTTGCTCAGAGTGTGGCTTTGGGTTTGGCCTTTTATTCATGTGAGGAGAGCTAAATGGTATCAGGTGTATGCACTTAGAATTAAGTGCCTGACTTTGCCTCACCTGATTAGCAGGATATGGCCATTATGATGTGTGAAAGTTAATGTTGTTACTCTTAGTCATCCTCTTCCTCGACCCAGTGTTTGTGTAAAAAGGTGGGGAGTTGGGACTTCAGAGCATCCTAAAACAAAGGATGGGTTGGATAAAGAAAATAGGGGGAATACTGTGTCTCACCATCAGTAGTCTCACCGCTACTCCCCGAAGACACCTCACCCATGTGATCCTCCCTCACTGGTACACCCCCAGGGTCTGGATCCAAAGGCGACTAGCGGGTGTGACACCCTCTACTTTCTCACACTACCCAGGAGCTGCTTTTTGCTCTGGGTCAACAAATCCTAATTTTTGACCCGTTATACCATCCCAAACTGCACTTGTCACGGTGCAATGGTTTTCATATATGCCCCAGTGTTTTTAAAACTAGGGCAAACTTTGCTTTACTTCTAATAATGTGCAACCTTGCCCTTTCACCAGTGCAAAGTTTCTGTAATCTGTCCCCTGATTGTCAAACAAAGTGTATGCCAGTGACTAGATGCATTAGGAGCCAATTGAGATACCCCACAATTGCTGTAATGAGCCTTTGCTGGCTCTTGCTTTTCACAGGATTGCACAGTGCGCTTGCAGAAGTTCTCTTCGAATATTTCTAAACAGCTTCTACTGTATTCACTTGCTCTTAGATGGGTGCTTGTACAACTCCCGAATTTCAATCAAGGTACGGGAAGTGATTTTATTTAATATGGGAAATTCCATGAATGAAACTATATTTTACAACAGGATCTAAGGGAATCAATTTCTTAGATGGCAACTGGATGTTACAATAGCATGAGCTACTCAAGGTAACGTTTAACCACTTGCATTATTTCAACCGCCGATCTCTCCTTTTTGTAATCAAGGTGTCCTGTTTCCAAATAGTTTCTAATGAGTCAAGCTGCTGATATTTTTTTTAATTTGATTTTATTATATCATAGCCAATATAGGCTTTTTATGAAACCTAGAACAAAACATTTCCCACCCCTCCCATTTCATACTTCCCTTGTGTCCTGAATCACATATGCCTTGCGTAGGTGAGATCTGGTCCCTTATTCGATTTTTAGGAGCATCGCTTTCCAGAACACTATAACACAACAGTTATTACCCATTGCAGTCTACCCTGGAGCAAGGCACTTAAGCCGCTCTTTTAGGACCCTCCAAAATACACTCAGATGATAAATGGGATATAATCCCTCTCCATTAAATACTGCCAAAGTTCAACACCATCTCTTAGGAGACCAAACTTCCAGCCAAGGACAGATTTTGGGGTCAAACTTATATATCAACCCACAGGGTGTTTTAGGAGGTCTGTGGGAATCATTCCTCTTTTCCCTGGAGGGATAGTGGCTTCTCTGCTGCTACAAATATCAACGATTATGGATTCTTTTGTGGAGGTAGAGGTCTGTGAGGCTCTGTGACTAAGTTTCTGGAATTTTAGGGTGCCCCAATTTGTCTTAATTGAGTCGTATCCCACTCTGACACCATATGTAGGGGAGGCATGGTATCACAAGTATGACACTGACACAATTAGTAAAACCTTTATTGAAATGGCTGGGGTTGGAGAAACTCCTAGTCTGACCTATAACTAACATGGGAGTATTCTCGACCATCAAAGAAAAAATAATGCAGTCGTAGTGGAGTCTGTCAAATCAAAATGGCCTATGCTAACAAAACCTAATACCTGCCCTATCTCTGGTACAAAAAAGTGTAAAAAGGATAGATCAGTGCCAGTCGCTAGTAGCGCTCGCGTTCTATCTGATGAGTGTACCGGACAAATACATATCAATGACGTTAGCCCTGCAGAATCGACACCTACAATCTTTTTTTGCAATTCCTTCTTGGAGATCAATTCTGTCCATGGTGTCTACTAAATTAAATGTCAATCTTAAGTAATCCATACGTAGGAAAGAGTTTGGGAATTCAGACAGATACTTCCCTGGCATGGGCACCATCAATTGTTTATTGATTAAATCAGTTCTACCACTTTTGGTGGCCAGATTCATCCAACTCTACTCACGATACTGATTTTCATACTAACCGGAGGCGAAGGATTATCCTCACTCTTCTCTTTATTTTTCTCGAGCAGCATTAAAAACAAGTTAAGTGTAATCAGTGAACTGCGCCAATTAACAATAATACAACAACAGTTAAGTTATGTTTTTAATTCCATTCCACAGCCTGACACGTGTTTCGAGCAAAGCTCTTTTTCAAAGGCTGTACATAGTTTCCAATATAAAGTCAATAACATATTCATTATTGTATACACATATCAATTGGGCAAACACCAAGGGGTTGAAAAGGGAAAATGGCCAAAAATGAATGTGTAATACATAACAACATTGTTTAAATCATTACAATATTGCACAACCATTATGATTAAATAGCATTAGATGATAGTGAAAAAATTAAAATTTCGTACAGTCAATTACCGTTTTACAAGGGGCATCCATCCGGTTCCAAAACCAATAAAAAGGATGACAAAACAACATGGTAAGAAAATAAGTGCGTGCGGTGATCAAACAACCCTAGATGAATTAATGGGCTGAATCAACTAAAATGAATCAAGACTATTAAGGTATATTTACTGATGAACCTTGTCCAAGATGAAATCTGTACAACAAGAATTAAAATCAAAGGTCACAAAAATCACATTTACATGTTTGGAAGGCACCAGTCGGCCCTAGGCTGTTGGTTTCAAGCCAACCAGATTCTACTAGGTATACAGTGATTTTAAGGAATTAAATTACAGAGAATGCTGCAAGAACAAAAATTTTATAACGATAAAATATTGAAATGTTTGTTTAAAATGTATATGGGTGGGCTAAGGGGTTGAAACGGCTGGGGACTGGGTTGGGGTTGGTTTAAAAGCATAGGGAAACGGGGTATGGGTGGGGCCCCCTTCAAATAAAAATAAAATAAAACATTTGATATTTTCTGTTATAAAATTGTCATTATTAAAGCATTCTCTTTAATTTAATTTGTTATAATCATATGTAACCGCTCTACTATAGTAGAAGCAGGAGCTAAATAGCTCCCAGCTCCCCTCAATTTCGAACCCAGCTCCTCTGAGTAGCCTGCAAACAAACTAATAGGTGCTCCCCTATTGGCCTAACGTCTATCTTAGGGTATCCTGTGGATATAGCTGATCAATAGGTATTAATTGTCCTGTACTCTTTACCCTGTGACACCAAAGCGGCCAGAACATTCTCTACCTGGATTATATTTGCTCCAGTGGGATATATGTACGTGCCAGGCACCAGCTTCTCTATTTTGGCCAAGCTGACCTGTAAGCCTTCCAGGTCCCTGGCGCCCATGCCTCTTCGATCAAATCAGCGTCTCACGAAAGTCCTGGCATCTGCCAGACTCCCTGGAAATTGCTCATGCTATCAGGCTCAAGTTTCCTTCTACCAAAGGGTGAATCTCGTTCGCTGGTCCGTGAACTATCGGTCTGAATTGCGGGAGTCTCGGTTTGTCGATTGATATCTATAGAAGGTCTGGGAACCATAGCTGGCTCCTCCAGACTGGCGTCACCAACACTACTGTTGCCTGTTGCCTTCTTATTTGTGCTAATGATCTTGGAATCATGGTGATTGGCAGGAAGCGTATTCCCTCTCTGGACCCCATTTCTGGACAAACGCGTCTGTCACTTCCGCTGACGGATCTGGTCTCCAGCTGAAAAATCGGGTCGGCTGCCTGTTCAGCTTGGACATGAACACGTCTGTCCTGCATGGACCCCTCAGATTCATTAGGGTCTGAAATACTGTTCTGTCCAGTTACCAATCGCTGGCGTCTCTCAAATATCTCGAATTCCAGACTGCCACCTGATTCTGCAGACCTGGGAGATACTCTGCTGTAACACTGACCTTGTTCTGAAAGCACATGTGCCAAAAATCTTTCGCTTGCTCTGCCAGCATCATGGGCTTCGTTGCACCCAGTCTGTTTATGTATCTTACTGTGGAGACGTCCATCTTCAATAGCACGCAACAGTTCACGCTGTCCTGAGTTCCAACACTTCACTGCGAAGGACCCCGCCATTAGCTGCTCTAACTCCCTCACTGACCACCTGCCTCCCGTTGTCATGTCTCTGCAATGGGCTTCCCAGCCCCATCGGCTTGCATCCGATTCTATTATGAGGTCCGGAGATGAGCCAAATATAGCTCTCCCGTTCCAGGGCTTCGTGTGTCTAAACCAACACAACCATTCTGTCTTCGCTTCAGTGGATATTGGTATTCTGTTTGTAAAATAGGCCCTGTCTGTGGTGTTGACCTTTTAGTTATTGCAGTGCCCTGTAATGAAGCAGCCCTGGAAAAATTGCCTGAAGGGATGACGCAGGTCTCCCTACTGACCTGGCTAACTCCCTCAGCTACCGCCTTTGGATCCAGACTCTGGTGGTGGACAAGTGCGGGATGATCATCTGTGTGAGTGGTCCTCTGGGAGTGGGGGAGGAACGCCAGATGGCAAGACATGGTATCCCCCTTTCCAAATACCCGTGTCCCATCCTATTTTCTAGGATATTCCAACTTCCCAGACCCCCCCTTTCCTACACAAACATTGAGCCGAGGAAGAGGAGGTCTGAGGCTGAAAGGAGTACCACCCATGCAATACATTGGACATGTCCTACTAATAAGATCAGGCAGGGTCAGACACTTGATCTTAATTACATAGACATGGTACCTATTCGCTCTCCCCACATGGTTAAAAGGTGGGACACAGACACACTCTGAGCAAGGCGATGCATGAGAAGGAGCAGTTCTTCCAGGGCGACGGCAAACCAGGCGGAGAAGAGCTACAGGCCGAGGAATGGAACCAAGGTGCTGAGATTGGACACCCCGGCGAGAGATTGTTACATCCAAAGGGCCTTAAAGGTTGCGTAAGGAAGTCCAGCTAGAGACAAACCTCTTTTGTGTTTTAAGGATACCAGCCACCCTACCGGGTGAACGGCAGAGTTGGGGAGGTGCAGTAGCAGTTGTGGTATCAGCCTTGACTTCAGGATCAAAGCTGCGAAAGATGAAAATGAATTAACACAGCCGGTGAGTTGATGAAAGCAATGAAAGTCTGTTCTATGTTAAATGAATCTTGACAGCAACAGTATCTGACGAATGAAGGTTGCGCGTGTGCCGATAAGACGCAAGAGAAAGCAAAGCATTGTCTGCAAATTAAAGATACAAAGTATCTGAGTGGTCTGGCGAAAGAAGATCGCCCAATCGAAAGTCTCTGTGAAATGTCTGCTGCCGTAGAAGCGGTGGGAAGAGAAAGAAACTGAAATGCAAGATTTGAACTTTTGTTAGGTTTGATCCTGGCAGAGGGAAACCTGGATGCAAGAGATATCTTTGAACTTTGAAATAGTACTGTGCTCGAAACTACATTTACCAAGAGGCCTTGGTGTAGGAGAGGAAAAGTGGTGAGGTTTGAGGAAAGAAGGGCGAAGTGGTTATGTCAAGGTAAGAGCGAAAGCCTTGCAGTTTCGAAAGTGGAAGGAAAGTGAAAGGAGGCTTGAGCCCGACGGAGGGAAGCCTATGAAGGTGTGATTGAAGCTTGGGGAAGGGAACGCCCACAAATTGTGATTGAATGGTTTGAGCCTTGCAGAGGGAAATCTGTACTGAATTGTGGTAACCAGAAGGAAACAAACTTTTGTTGAACTGTATTACAAGCTAAAAGGTGACCTAGGCTGGAGTGACAGAAAGGTCCAGTGGATAAACTAGTGACTTTTCGTGGAAGGCCAAGTGCACCCTGGTCCAAGAAACAAACTGCATCCTTGTGTCTAAATCCAGAGTGTTTTGCAAAACTGATATTTCTTTTCAACACTGATATTCCTTTTTGCATTATACATTCCCTTTACACATTTATTGTATTAGAAGAGGGCAGGAATTAGGTTTGTTAGTCTAGGCCATTTTATTTTGACTAATGACTGACTAGAACTGTATTTTCTTTTTGTTTTATGGTCGAGAATACTCCCATTTTAGCTATAGTGCAAGATATGAGTTTTCTAAACCCTTTTAAACCATCAATAAAGGTTTTGAAACTTGCAGCTCTTGTGTCAGTGTCTACTTGTGATACCATGCCTCCCTCACATATGGTGTCAGGAGTGGGATATGACTCCATTGAAACAAGTTGGGGAACCCGCAAAAATTCACAACCTTAGTAACTGAGCATCAGATCCCACTACCGCCACAAAACAATCTATCGGCTTTTATATATGCAGCAGTATAGAGGATACGATCCCTTCAGGGAAAAGAGGACTGATTCCCACTGACTTAGTTCTAATGCCTCCTCTGGTGTAACAACCAGAGGGGGGTGTTAGAACTAAGAGGAAAAAGTAGAGGTGGGCACCACCCCGATAGTGTTTAACTTTCAAATTTTCTTAGTGGCTAAAGTTGAGTCGGATGAAATCCTTCCTTAGATTCATTTTGGCCTGGAGCTATCAGATTGAGCTGATCCCATGACACAAGGATCAAATGAAACTAAACAACAAGAATAAACAAGTGAGACCACCTAGTAGTATCTGATGCGCTGAGTTTGCTCAAAACATCAGCGTATCATTTGTGTCTGTATATCCTGATTTGTTCTTTTTTTCTTTCACTAGCACAAGTTAATTTTTGCTTTTCAGGTGTACATATTGTATCTTCCATTAATGACAGAGTCCTTTATAAAATCTTGCAGGACATTTTTATTCCAAATTCCCACAGCCTGAATGCGCTGTAATTTTTAGCAAAAAAAGACTCCTAGGTCTATAAAGGGCATTCAGCCAATGCATTTCGGTGCTAAACACCATCTTCAGAGCTATACATGCAAGATATTGACATTAACACAAATTAATACATTCAATATGGTACATACCGTAACGTGTCAAGCGTATTCAAAAATGAAAAGGAAAACAGAAAACAGAATCATCATGAATAACTCTCCAAATAATATCAGGTAATATAGAACTCGTACCTTAATTCAGTAGTCTTTCTCCTAAAATTCTGCAACCTCGTGTGCACGAATCGCATTCTATTACATGCGGTAAACGCGATAACCTGAAATATATCCCTAACTTAGATCACTGTTAGGATATAAGATCTCTATGTGCACGATCGTAAGGTATCTGAATGAAACCTTCTGCTTTCTTAACTGCGGCGTCTAGCACTTTTTAGTGTGTTTTGTATGTGGCCTCATCACTACTGACTTTCATCTGTGTGCACCTAACGATGCAATGAAATGACCTGGATTGTCATACATTGTGGACATTTGAAATGTTGGATGCCCATATATCTGGTAGCTTGTGGGTCACAAGATATTGCCCCTTTCGGCTGTGTCACAAAGGCTTTCTAAACTCACCTCACACAGTTTCTCCGGTTCTGTTTAATATTGCTACAGCTGTGGAGATGTGCATGGCTGCCAATCCAACCATGAACTGACAATCTAAGGTATTGGGCTAGGTCAGTGGTGCTACTAGACCTGTAGAAGTGGTCTTGTGCAGTTTGACATCTGATGTCTTGTATGCCTTTCTTTTGACCTCGTACCATTTTTTTTCAGTACTTCTTCAACTCCACCTTTCATCACTCCAGGGGAATTGACTTTATTGGCGATCGCTAAAACACACTGTGCAGATTTCCCAAGGGCTTGACAGCATCCTAGATAAATCACCAAGCAACTCTTCCAGCACATCGAAGCCAAAAATCTCCTTCAATCCTACCAATCTGGCTTTAGACGCAGATGCATCACAGAAACATCTATCATCAAGGTGATTAACAATGCCCTTAACATCTTTGGTGATGGCCACCTTTGCCTCCTAGTTTTCCACAGTAGACCACCAGACACTCACTGGCATTCTACATCACTGCATGGGGATCAGCAAGATTATCCCCAGCTCGTTCAAACCCTACATTGCTATTCACCACCAATTCATCCAAATGGATTGCTCCCTTGGATTGCACATGGACAGACACTTCTTCTTCAAGCAGCACATAGCAAAGAAGACACAAATGGCTTGGTACCAACTACCTCTACTGTGGAAAATAAAGCCCTTCATCACAGACGAGAACTTCAGATCTGAAGTTATCAGTAACACAGGAAGGATGGCAGTTCATGAAGCCAGAATACTGATATAGGAGATTGGATAATAAAGGATACCCCAAGATATTGCAGTATTGATTTCCAAATTTTGAAACAAGAAAAAAAGCATCACAGAGGCACAAATATGTACATTTTGCAGCATGTATGCTTAAATAAAATAGTTATAGGTAGCAACTACCAACTCTGGAAACTCCTCATCAACACCAGACTCGCCCCCTCGTTTCTACATTTCTGGAAGGTGCTCAAGACCCTCATATTCAATTAATGGCTCCTCCCTAACACCTAGGTCCCCACACCCTCTGCTCACCTAACTTGAGACGGGGTGACCTGCTTGCCTTTGTTTTTTCCACTAGCTGCCTATAAATGGCTTTCTCCAAATTGCCTGACCTCCCCCATCCCTCCCATGTTGTTACCTCCATACTCCCATGTATGACTTGTGAAGCCCTCCATTGCTTCCTGAAGCTAGGTCTTGCCCAGCAACTACCATAATAATAATGATAATACTAATACAAATAATAATAATCGCCCACCAAAATAACGTTGATTTCTGCATCCGTGAACATAGACTGCCATGATATGATCACCCAGCGTTCCCCATATTTGCTGTGCTGTACCAGCTGTAGAGAACAAAAGGGGGGCTCCAACCACATGTCAAATGTTTTACACTCTACCCTTAATTGGAGTCTTTACTGTGCTGTATCAGTTATCATTGTCTATTAGTGCTTCAAGAGTAAGCTGAGTATCCAATAGTAGGGTCATTTTACTCTGGATTTAGATTCCATGCACATATCTTGAGACATTACTTTCGTGCTCAGAAAGAACTGCTTTTATTTAGCCGGTCCAGTCCTCTGGCTGGATTTACATCTATCATATTCACATTTCAACAAATGAACAGAGTATAGGTAGTGTGATGCTTTAAACAGTACTAGGCCACATCACAACGTATAAATCAAGGGTGTGTTAGTACTGTTTGTGAGGTAAATATTGCATCATATTTACGTTTTTATAGAAAAACAACAACCGAAAGACAGAGTAACAGTGTTCACACATATAAAGGCAGTAATCTGCGCAACTTCTACAGTATTTCTATATACATGTTCCCTTGTATTGATCCAAAGTAGGGATGTGTTCATGCACCTTCTCTTCAGGAAGAACAAATATACAGGCTAATCTAATAGTTCTAGGCTAGATGTAGAGCTGGGGCTAGTTAAAGTAGCCAGCTCTGAGATGGGTTACAATATTCCCACAGAGTACCAAACCGCTGGTCTACACCAGGGGGAGGCGTCCCCTAAGAAGTTCAGGTGGGTTGTTTTAGCAAAGTCTTATGCTTGAACCACAGGCGTTTCGGCTCTTTGGTGAAAAGCCTTCATCTGGGCCTCTGGGTTTGTTTCTCTGGAGGAAAACAAAGCAGAGAGGGGGTAGGAGAGAGAAAAGGGAAAGTGAGACTTGAACTTAGTCTCTGGGCGTTGCAATGTGCATTGTAAAAACCCTGCTACTGCATGGCTAGAAGGCTGTGCAGTGTAGGAGATACTCTAAAAAAACATTTATACCAGACCATGCTAAATCTGCTTTGTAATGCTGGAAATAATCAGGGACTGACCTGTTGATCCTAGGGCAAGAGCTGATATTGTGGTTGTCCTTTTGTTTGTGGATGTGGTGCTCGGAGGCAGAAAGATGCTTGTTCCGAGTTTGGGTGGTAAGTTGTCGTCCTCTAGTGTTGGAAGACCCAGGGGTGAATGGTCGCGCTGGGTACAAGAGCAAAGGTTGGATTTTACTCATGCTGTTTTGCAATAGGTTGCCCAGAACAGTATGGTGCTCAAAGGGCTACATACCTTCTGGATGCTGTGGTGGCAGCTGCCCTAAGGTTGATAGTGGGCAGAGTAAGGCAGGATCTTCTAAAAATTAGGGAGAGCAGGAACTCTGCAGTAGTCCTGGGAGCAGGTCTTGCTGGCTGTTTAAACAAGGAGGGGTTGAAAAGAGGTATGTTTGTCTAGTTTCAGAAATAAATCAATATGCCTTGCATAGTTCATAAATGCAGGATTGCCGGCAGGGACGTTTCTCTGGAGCAGGTAGCAGCTTACCTCTAGGCTGGCTGCTGTGTAGTATGGCAATGGCCGATGTAGGAAAAGGAGTACTGCTCCTACTCCGGCGCTCGCATTCTTCTGAAGTGTGCTGTGTGCTGGAACTCGCTGTGCATGTGTACTGGAGCGTGTTGCTGCCACCGCGCATGCGCATTAGGTCTGCTCGATGAAAATGAGGGTTGTTATGGAAACCTAATGCCGCTGCGGATGTTTTGGTATCTGCGTGGCGTAAGGCTGCGGACCCTTTGGATTACTGGGTGTCTAGGTGTCTGGGGGTGTCGCCTAGTGAGTATAGAGTAGTTCTATGTAGTCAGGCTGGGCAAAAGGTCCCTAACCTGTAAAGGAAATACCCAGATCGGCCGCTGAGACTAATTCGCAGCATAGAGGTAGGTAAAGGAGTGAGACAAGGCATGGCTCCAAAATAGCACACCTATAAGTTCGCACCACCCTGGGCCCATATACAGTATTCTGTGAGGTCAGCACAGAATAATGGGAACAGGGTGGTGGAGGAGCAACCGTCGCGCCTGTCACAACCCGAGCCACAGGACAACTCGGTGGCCATTTTGATGGCAATCCAAACCTTATGCACGGTGATAAGGACGAGATTGCCCCTACCCCCAACGGATGACCCAGTAGAACCGGGCCCGTCGGAAAGCCCTCCAAACAAGAGGAGGAGAGTTCATCCACGCCCGCCCTTCCAACCCTCACGGCCTTCTCAGCCGTTATCTCCTTCTCCTGTTCCGGAGGATGACACGGGAGCAGATACGGCCACGACGGGGACAGATGACGACGGTGGTGACAACGGGATGGGCCTCCCATCATCACCTCCTCTGGCCTCCCTGCCCGACGAAATTGGCTCCTTTCACGCCATGATTGTCAGGGCAGCCGAGCTTTTTTGGCTCTGCCTCGAAGATCAAAAGAAGGAAGGCTTCCTCTACCAACGGCGCGAGGCCAAGAGGAAAACGGTCCTCGCGGTGCCGTTGCTGGATGACATCTGGGACGAGGGACTTGATCTTCTGAAGAACCCGTCCACGGCGCCTGCCAAGAGGGACCGGTACGAGAAGTAGTACCGGGTCCCAGATACTGCCCCTTTGTGCCTTAGGGCACAGCTGACCCTGGGTTCGGTCGTCTCGGCGGCGGCCAAGAAGAAAGCAGCGGGGGCATCGGCTTCAACTTCCCCACCGGACGGCGAGGGAAAGAAACTGGACGCTATGGGACTATGTCTGCAGCAACGACAATTAAGGTGGCCAACGCCCTGGCGATCGTGGCCCGCTACGTCAGGGAGTTGTGGTACAAGATCGCCCCCCTGTTGGATTTCCTTCCAGACGACAAGAGGGCAGGGGCCCTGGCGATCCTTCAGGAAGGTGAGGTGGCGTCCGACCACGCCATAACGGTAGCCACGGACATTGCCGACATCGGTTTCCGCCAGTTGGGCAACAGCGTTTGCCTTCGGCGGCGGGGATGGCTCAAGGCAACAGATTTCCGCCAGGACTTGCAAACCAGAGTTTTGGACATGCCCTTCGACGGGAACAAGCTGTTTGGAAAAACAGTGGATGAGTCACTTCAGGCCATCAAGACCGACACAGAGACGGCCCGGGCCTTGGGAGTTCTGCAGCAACGACGGCCGCCCTTTCGGAACTCTGGAGGCAAGCAAGGTGCCTCCAAAGGATTCGGCGGCGGCTCCTCGACATACCGTCAGGCGGCCCGCTCCTCGTCGCAAGAAGCCTACAGGGGACGAGGCCGGACGGCGAGGGAAAGAAACTGGACGCTATGGGACTATGTCTGCGGCGACGACAATTAAGGTGGCCAACGCCCTGGCGATCGTGGCCCGCTACGTCAGGGAATTGTGGTACAAGATCGCCGCCCTGTTGGATTTCCTTCCAGACGACAAGAGGGCAGGGACCCTGGCGATCCTACAGGAAGGTGAGGTGGCGTCGGACCACCCCATAGCGGTAGCCACTGACATTGCAGACATCGGTTTCCGCCAGTTGGGCAACAGCGTTTGCCTTCGGCGGCGGGGATGGCTCAAGGCAACAGATTTCCGCCAGGACGTGCAAACCAGAGTTTTGGACATGCCCTTCGACGGGAACAAGCTGTTTGGAAAAACAGTGGACGAGTCACTTCAGGCCATCAAGACCGACACAGAGACGGCCCGGGCCTTGGGAGTTCTTTAGCAACGGCGGCCGCCCTTTCGGAACTCTGGAGGCAAGCAAGGTGCCTCCAAAGGATTCGGCGGCGGCTCCTCGACATACCGTCAGGCGGCCCGCTCCTCGTCGCAAGAAGCCTAAAGGGGATGAGGCCAGCCAGGTGGATCTTGCCGTCATTGCCAGGGGGGCCAAGGCGGCAAGGCCGCTGCCAAGCAGGACTGAACCGGCCGTTGCGTCGGGCCCCCACCGGAGCACCCCGGTGGTAGGCCGGCTGACGAAGTTCATCAGCGTGTGGGAGTCCATCTCCACCGACCGTTGGGTGTTGGATGCCCTGGCCCACGGGTACACTCTCGAATTTCTAAACGAGTGCCCCTGCATTCCTCCCGTGGCCAGGAAGGAAAACCACGTCCCTCAACTGCTGTTAGAGGTAAGGGCGATGCTCAAGAAAGGAGCCATCGAGCTCGTCCCAAAGAGGCTCCGGGGCTCCGCGGTATACTCAAGATACTTCCTCGTCAGAAAGAAGACAGGGGGATGGCATCCCATCCTGGACCTGCGTCGACATAACAAATACATCAAGGCACAAAAGTTCCGGATAGGTCACCCTCCAGCATGTACTGGGCAAGCTGGAGGAAGGCGACTTCCTATCGTCGTTGGATTTGGAGGATGCGTACTTTCATATCCCCATTCCAAAGGGACACCGAAAGTTTCTCCGGTTCGTAGTCCAAGGACGGCACTACCAGTTCAAGGCCCTCCCATTCGGATTGAAGTCGGCGCCCAGGGTATTCACCAAGTGCCTGGCAAGAGAGGCGGGGGGCTGCGCCTGCAGGGGGTCCACGTCTACGCAGACCTGGACGATTGGCTCATCCGGGCAAGAGCAAGGGAACTCGCCGTCGAACATACAGCGAAGACCATCCGGCTGCTCACGGACCTGGGATTCTCCATCAACTTCCCCAAATCCCACCTGGTTCCGTCGCAGGTCGCACTGTTTCTGGGAGCCAAGCTCGATACAGTAGCGTGATTGGCCTCGCTGTCGGAGGAAAGGACGAAGGCCATCCTGGGCAAGGTGCAGCGTCTGCTGGCCACGGACGTGGCCAGGGTGAGGTCCATCAAGTCCCTTCTCGGGATGATGTCCTCATGCATCTACCTGATGCGCCTGTGCAGGCTTCGGAGGCGCCCGCTACAGGAGTTCCTCGACGCTCGTTGGATGCAAGCGGTGGGCAGTTTTGAAGACAAGATCTCGCTCAACGAGGTCTTCCGCCAAGCAATTCGGTGGTGGGGCACCCGCGTGCATCTTGCGGCGGGCACAGACTTTCAGACCCCAGCACACCAGGTGACGGTGACGACGGATGCCTCCCTGGAAGGCTGGGGAGCGCACACCGGAGATCTTCACGCGAGAGGCCTTTGGCTCCCGGAGGAGAGGCCGCTCCACATCAACATACTGGAGCTCCGAGCAGTGTTCTGGGCCCTCAGGTCATTCCTCCCGTCCCTCAAGGGCAAGGTGGTGAGGATCTTCACCGGCAACGCCACCACAATGTTCTACATCCGGAAGCAGGGAGGAACCAGATCCCGGGCCCTATCCAAGGAAGCCCAGGATCTGTGGCACTGGGCCGTTTCCCAGAGGATGTTTCTGGTACCCTTTCATCTAGCAGGGATAAAAACCACCATCGCCGACTCACTCAGCAGGGAGCTGCGCTCATGCCACGAGTGGGAACTACACCAGGATCAAGTGGATCGACTCTTCCAGCGATGGGGCAAACCCCAGATCGACCTGTTCGCGACGGCGACAAACTCCAAGTGCCAGAGGTACGCCAGCAGGTTTCCCCAGCCGAGGAGCATGGGCGATGCTTTCTCGTTCTCCTGGGACGGCCTGTTCCTGTATGCGTTCCATCTGTTGCCGTTGCTGCTCCGACTCATCAATCAACTCAAGAGGTCCCGGTGGAGGATGCTCCTCGTTGCACCGGCGTGGCCGAGACAGATCTGGTTCCCGGACCTTCTGGACTTGTCAGCGTCCCCACCAGTCAAACTGTCGACGGACACAGATCTTCTCTCCAGAGAAGGAGGAGCCATGCTTCATCACGACCCAGAGTCGCTGAACTTGCAGGCCTGGCTCCTGCAGCACTAGAGTTTGGAGGATACGATATCCCGGCGGACTGCAAGGAGGTTCTTGCGAAGACCAGGGCGTCCTCAACTCTCAAGTGCTTCGGACACAAGTGGACGAGGTTCTCTGTCTGGTGTCGTGCACAGAAGATTAACCCTCTACGGATTACGGCCCCTCAAGTGCTACCGTACCTACTGTCGCTGGCCAAGGCGGGACTAGCGCATGCTTCCATCAAGATACACCTGGCAGCCATTTCCCGATACACCAGAACTAGAGGGCGGTCATCCCTGTGGTCTCATCGCCTGGTGAAGGAATTTATAAAAGGACTGTTCCGATCGTTCCCGCCGGTGAAGGCTCTGGCCCCGGCGTGGAAGCTCAACGTGGTGCTGACCAGGCTCATGGGGGCACCATTCGAGCCTCTGCATTCAGCACTGTTGAAGTTCCTGTCGTGGAAGACAGCATTTCTTGTGGCCATCGCCTCCGCACGACGAGTGGGAGAGATCCAGGCCCTATCCTGCAAGCCTCCATACTTTACTTTTCACGAGACGAGGGTGGTGCTGAGGACGCACCCCTCCTTTATGCCCAAGGTGCCGTCGGACTTCTATCTCAACGAGCCCTTGGTGTTGCCAGTTTTCTTCCCGTCGCCTTCGTCTCCGGCCGAGAGGACTTTGCACTCGCTGGATGTAGCTAGAGCGCTGAAGTTCTACTGTGGACCGCACAGAGTTTTTGGGAGACTTCACAGCTTTTTGTGAACTTTGGACCTGTGAACCGGGGGAAGGCCCTCTTGAAGGCTTCCATTTCCAGATGGCTCTCCGGCTGCATCATGCACTGTCACCGGTTGGCAAACCGTTGCCCGGCCGTCCGAGAGCCCATTCGCCCAGAGATCGCTGTTACCACGGCGTTCTTGTCTGGTGTGCCCCAGCTGGATATCTGCAGGGCTGCTACGTGGAGGTCGACGCACACCTTCACGAGATTCTACTGCGTCGACCGGGATTCCAGGGAGGAGTCCAGGGTCGGCCAAGCAGTGCTGCGCAACCTGTTCGCCTCAAGGTGGGCCTGGTGAGGAGGTAAGAGTTGCTTAATGTTGAGTTTATGCAATGCTTAATGTTGAGCCTTTTGCCACCTCCCGTGGTTGTGCATGTGTGTATTGCTATGTATTCTTATATTCATGAGCATGTGAATCCATGCCAGACCCCATGCTGCAGAAGGAACAAGTTACTTACCTGTAACTGTTGTTCTCCAGCATGGGTCTGGCATGGATTCACATGCAAACCCTCCCTCCTACCCCTCTGCGGCTCTTCACTTGGTCATACTGCCACTTTACGTGCTACCAAATCTGAGGATGGCTGCCAGGGGCAGGGCTTAGGGAGAGGGCAGTCATTGGCTGGGGGCAGTATGACCCAGAGACCAGCGATTGGATACTACTAAGAAAGACAGATCAGAAACGAAACTGATACTGATTTTTTCTTTACCGAGGATTCCCAGCCTGACGACGGGGAATATTCATGAGCATGTGAATCCATGCCAGACTCATGCTGGAGAACAACAGTTACGGGTAAGTAACTTGTTCCTTCTTGATGTTGTCTGATTGATTCTACCGGCGGTTGCGTCATCTCCCTCTGGTTGGCCTCCACATGGGGTACTGAAACATGGGCATTGGTGGGGGAACCCAGGGTTGGCCTCTGGGTCCCCCTTGCCCTAAAAAAGGTTGCGGTGGTATAGGCGGTGGATATGGAAAATTTGTGTTGTACATCTGCTGGCCGTATATGTTGTTAGAAATATCGGTCCCAGAGCTAGAACCAGAGCTAGACGTATCAGAGAAAGTGACCCATTTTCTTCTTTGTTTTAGTGTGGCAGCTTGTTTCTGCATCCTCTCTTTTTCTTTGATTTCCTTATAGGCTGGGTTTAGGTAGGGGTATACTGTTTCTAGTTTAAAGTTCTTAATGTCTTTTGCCAGTTTCTTATGTTTTTTCTCAAGTGTTTCAGCAGTGAACTGGTCCACAGTACTATTAATTTCTTTCAATTTTTCCCTTGCTTTGTCCATGCTATCATTGGATAGGAACTTTTCTTCTTCTTTTTTGAGCTCTTCATGAATTTTAATATGGATTCTTCTGGCAGTTGTTAGTGTGAGGGCCATAAGGTCCCTGCTACATTTCGTAGCAATTTTACTAAACCCCAGCATGTTTTCGGGGTCATCCAGAAAAAGAGCGGGTTCGTTCTTTACCTGCAGGCCCATTGGAACTAGGTTGACTCGCAAATATTCACAAAGAAAATACCCATTCACTTCTGTACGGAAGTACTTCTTTTTAAGTTTGAGTAGTTCATCCCCTGATGTAGTTGCTGCAATTAGTTGATTGGCTCCTTGCATATTAAACAAGGTGGGTCCAAGGATGATATCATTTATCTGGTCTTCCGTAACGCTTAATGTGTGTTCCATCTTGGGAAATTTGTAGAAAGGACTGTAAAGTCTAGAAGCGTTGATGTTAGATCACGTTGTGTAGTTCCAGATGTAAAAGGAAATCTCAGAGGCCCTAAAAACCCAAAGGTCAGTCGTCTGGTAATCCCAGCTGGATTATACAAAATCCAGGATCTCTGTATTCAGAGTCGAGGCGTTAGTGGGCACTTCATGGCAAAATGCGGATCATGGATCCCTAGTGCAGCTGGCTGCAGCTTCATAATAGGTAACGAAAGGGATAGCCCTATTTATGTGGAAGGAAATAGAGCTAGAGCAAAGTAGAGAACAAAAGGGGGGACTCCAACCACATGTCAAATGTTTTACACTCTACCCTTAATTGGAGTGTTTACTGTGCTGTATCAGTTATCATGGTCTATTAGTGCTTCAAGAGTAAGCTGAGTATCCAATAGTAGGGTCATTTTACTCTGGATTTAGATTCCATACACATATCTTGAGACATTACTTTCGTGCTCAGAAAGAACTGCTTTTATTTAGCAGGTCCAGTCCTCTGGCTGGATTTACATCTATCATATTCACATTTCAACAAATGAACAGAGTATAGATAGTGTGATGTTTTAAACAGTACTCAGCCACATCACAACGTTTAAATCAAGGGTGTGTTAGTACTGTCTTGAGGTAAATATTACATCATATTTACGTTTTTATAGAAAAGCTATTTTTTATACAAGCTGAGCAGTCCTCTAAACCCACGCCCTTACGCTCATAACCAGTTTTTTTAACCAGTCACACTTTGCTTGTTGTGAACGTAGATCTCCCCACCATCAAGTCTCCTTTCTTCCGCTACAGGACAATGTGAAGTTTCGGAGTGCCTGAGACTGAACTGTTCACCGCTGCATAGTTTTGAGACTTGTCTCCGTCTTGTTCCTGCGTTTCTTAACCCTTTTCTTTCTCCCTAATGACACACGCATCGCTTTGACGTGCCTTTCTGGCAGTATTGAGTGCTAAAACTCGACAGAAATCAAATGAGAGGTGCTTTTATTGCTGATGAATGAACCTATTGGTTAAGCATACTGGGGTTCGACGCCTCACTCTGGAGCTATTGCAGAGACGCAGTGATGTGCTCTGTATTGCCTGTGCCCGAGATCAGACAGAGATCATTGTTATTTGAGGGTGCAACTATGGCTTTGGGAGCTCTGACACTAGGCCATTATTAATCAAAGCCCCACTGCTGTGTGATTGATGTGCATGTGTGACGTCATGGATGCATGTTGAGTCTGAGTGTTCCATGAGTGTCAGTTGCCTTCTACATGTGTGCTTTGGATGGATGGTGGCTCGGTGGGCGCGGCCTTACATAACTTCACTTGCAGCAGCTGAACCTGTTACCTGTCCTGGTGGACAATGACTAATAACAAGCCAGTGCCGCGCCCACGTGGTTGATTACACCAAATAATAGACACAAATGTTTGAAAGATCTCTTGATGCATATAACAGCTTTCATTGAAGTACATGCAGTCTGCATCAGGGTCGGACTGGGACAAGAAATAAAAAAAAGTGTCACACCCCTCGCCTCAAAAATTAGCCCACCCCACGCCTCAAAAAAAGTGGCCCTCAAACCATCACCCGTGATTCGTGAATCACATCAATTCCCGACTTTACAGAAAATGCTACTTATGGAGGTTGATACTCATTTATCCACCTTGAATTGAACCAGAGATATGCAGATCACACCTAGTACGCAGCAGCAACATTCAACCTGCTACGCTATCTTGCTGTAGTAAGAAAGGAGCAAATAGTTCCTTCCTTTCCTTCTATCTTCGTATCCTTCCTTACTACCTTTCTTCCTTACTTCTTCCTTCCTCTTTTGATTATCTTCTTTCTTTTTTCCTTCGCTCCTTTCTTCTTTCTTCACCCTCTTCACTTTTTGCTTCTTTCCCTTTTTCTTGCTTCCCCTTCGATCACCTTTTTTCCCCCAGTTGGGCACTACATTATTCGCTAGAAGTCCATGGCTTGTGGTTCTTCCACAAAGTCTAGGGAGGTGCAGTCTAGCATCCCCACTACTAGTAGATTTAAGATAGTAACTGAAGAGGGTAATCCTAAGAATGCGCAAGATATATACACTGGCTTTTTAATATGTTTTTCACCTGTTTTATTATTGTTATAAATTAATTGTAACAGCGCCACACGCCCATGTGCCTGAGAGCGCTAAACGAGAGAAAAGATGGAGCAGGAGGGGAGTCGTCACAGAAGATAAGCGAGATCATCAACCAAGGTCAGGCTAAGAAGCAGGGAGTGATCTAGCCCGGGCGAATAAATACCTCTTAAGAGCTTTTTTGAAACATGACGGAGAAGGAATGCAGCGAAGGGAGAGGGCAAATTGATGCAGAGAGTTTGGCCAGAAACATCAAACATGGAATTGCCGGTACGCTGCAGCGTGAAGCGCCGACATCCATCTGAAAAGAATCATTGAAGTAAAGACATCTCCTAGGAGCAGAAAGTTTAACGCAACTGGTGAGATAGGCAGGGCCAGAGCCTGCAAGGTATTTATGTGCCAAAGTTAAAATCTTGTGTTTAACACGTGCCTGGACTGGAAGCCAGTGTAGAGACTGCCTGGCAGAAGTGCCATGATCCCGGTCTGCAATATTACAAACAGTACAAACTGCGATGTTCTGGATAACTTGGAATTTATGAAAGTTGACTTGTGAGGTGCCTACAAGAAGGCCATTGCAGTAATCCAACCTTGAACCTACAGTTGCCCTAGCTAAAAGACAGCAGTTGGTGTTGGAAAGATAGGGGCTGAGTAATCTTAGATAATATGCACAAGGAGATCTAAACTGGTTGATATTAGGAGTCATAAAGAGTCCAAGATGAAGCCTGGTTTCTTACCTTTGTCAGCTATTTTAATAGTACAGCCAGAGATGGAGATGGAGAAGGAGCAGTCGTGGGCGTCTAACTTGTTGATACGTTGGCTAGTACCAAGGATGAGCAGCTCGGTCTTTGTATTCTATGTATGTATGTATGAATAAAGATTTTCCATAATGTCTTACTAGAAAGTCTTAATTCTATTAAAGACACGGAGGCAAGCATTATGCTTCTCTTTCTTTTATTTAATTAATTAAGAAAGGCTCAGCAGCAAAAATATTTTCTTTAGTGCTTGGAAAATATGTAACTGAAAACATAAACAGGTAATCATGTCAAATGTCAAACAGTCTTTAAACACATAAAACTCCATTTCCCAGGACGCCTGAGGAAAGTCCAACGTGATGTCACCAACATGTGACTAAATCCTCCAATGAGTAAGCATATCCCTCCATAAACAGTCCAGGATATGATGACACTTCCTCTTTCGAAGCTGCAAACTGTGCAGTAGAAAGTGTGAAACTGAAGCCATCTCATAGAAGTGAAAGTATGCCGAGTATTAGGCAGACTTGTCTGTTGACGCTGTCAAGAGAGAAAAAATCGCAATCGGTTCATGTATATTACAACCCTAGTTCCCATATAGGGGTGGGAGAGAAATACGTTGTTACTTCAATGAACAATACTGTATTCAAAATCAAGCAATCATTTTGCAATATATGTATAACCATTCAGAATGATATGTTAAAATTTCTCGCCGGGTGGGATAATGCTTGCCTCCGTGTCTTTAATAGAATTAAGACTTTCTAGTAAGACATTATGGAAAATCTTTATTCTATGTCGAGACCGGAGGCTCCCATTATGCTAGTTTAAAGCTTACTTACCACAACGGATGCCGGCTGTTCTACCGGTTTCAGGTAGAATTGCTTAAACACAGATTCACTTGCCCAGTCTGCCATTTTCATGATGTCGTCTAGTCGGATCCCGACTTGGAAGGCCTTGGAAGCCATGGCTCCTCTCACGGAGTGGGCTCCAAAGTGCAAGGTATCTATTCCTGCTTGGGTCAAGGTCCACCGCACCCAGCGTGCTAGAGTTGGGGCGGAAACTGCTTTGTGAGGTTTGCGTAAGGCTATCAAAAGTTGCCCTTCTGGTGCGGTCCTGAGAGGCGCCGTAACCTCTTCGTAAGTCTTCAGGCATCTGACTAAGCAGAGCTTGGGCTGATCCTTGAAGGCAGGATAAGAGATCACTCTTGAGTTGCACTTAGTCCTTCTATGTATGTGGAATATAATGCCATCGGGGGAAAAGGTTCTGCCTGCTAGGTCTAAGGCTTTGACATCAGAAACTCTCCTGCAGGAGACGAGGCAGAGCAGTGTAGTGAGTTTGCCGGACAGGGCAGTGCGGGATAGTTCCTTATTATCTGGCCAGGACAGAAAAAGGTTGAGCAATTTGTTAACGTCCCAAAGCTTGCTGTAACGGGACGGAGGCAGGACTGTAAGTCTGATGCCCTTGAGTAGCCTGCAAATTAGATGGTGCTCTCCTGCTGGAATCCCTTCTATAGGATTGTGGACTGCTGAAATGGCAGAACGGTACGCGTTGACTGTTCTGTAGGCTAGTCCTCTTTCTGCTAAGTATGCTAAGAAATTCAGAATTTCCTCTATAGGTGCTGAAACTGGATGTAGTCCTTTTTCTTGACACCAGTTTCTCCAGGCATTCCAAGAGTTAGAGTATCTTTTGAGAGTGGCAGGAGCCCAACTTTCTTCGATGAGGCTGACTGCCATGTGGGACATGCCTGGAACTCTCCACCTTGACCTGAAATCCTCCAGGCTGCCAGGGTCAGAGATCCGTGGAGGAGTAGAGGGTGATGATGTCCCGCTGGATCCAACAGGAGATCTGGAAATTGGGGTAGAAGGATTGGAAAATCGGAAGAAAGTTCCAGAAGAACTGGATATCAGGTCTGAGAGGTCCAGACTGGTGCTATAAGAACCAATTCTGTTTGTTACTAACGGACCTTCGCCAGGGTCCTCACAATCATGTTGAAGGGGGGAAAGGCATAGTGCACCCCTTCTGTCCAATGTTGGAGGAAAGCATCCGTCGCCGTTGCTGCTGGATCCGGATTCCAGCTGAAGAACACTGGAAGCTGAGTGTTCAGGCGAGAGGCAAACAGGTCCTTGGACATGGGACCCCATATTTGTTGAATTCGGAGGAAGACTTCTCTGTCCAGTCTCCAATCGCTGTAATCTGTCGTGTTCCGGGAGTACCAATCTGCCACTACGTTCGTAAGGCCTGGCAAATACTCCGCTGTGACCGAAATCCGGTGTTGTAGACAGAAATGCCAAAAATCTTTGGCTAATTCCGCTAGAGGTCGAGATCTGGTGCCACCCAGATGATTGATGTATCTTATTGCAGAGACATTGTCCATTTTCAGTAAGATACAACAACTCACTTTGTCTTTGGCGAAGGAGCGTACTGCGAAGGAACCCTCCAAGACCTCTAGGCAGTTTATATGCATCTCGAGTTCTAGAGGAGACCAAGTTCCTCCTGTGGCTACTGAACCGCATCTCGCTCCCCAGCCGGAACGACTGGCATCTGACTCTATCACTATGTCTGGTGCAGACCCGAAGATAGCTCGGCCGTTCCAGGCCTCCATGTGCGTAAGCCACCAGTTGAGTTCTGTTCTTGCTTCCGGTGACAGAGTCATCCGTTGTGAATAAGAGAGACTGCGTCTTAGGTGTTGTCCTTTCAGTCTCTGTAACTTTCGATAATGCAGAGGTCCGGGAAAGATAGCTTGAATAGAGGAGGAGAGAAGTCCTATTACCCTTGCTAAATCCCGAAGAGAAATCACTTCTCTCTGTAGAAGACTGCGGATCTCCCGTTTGGTAGAATGAATCTTGGCAGTGGGAAGACGAAGTTGAGCTAACTCTAGCTTCTGGATGGAAAAAGGATTGATTTTTCCCAATTTATGAGGAATCCGAGACTGTGCAGTAGGTCTATGGGTAACCTGGTCTGTTGCTCTACCAGTGCTTGAGACTGAGCCATAAAGATCATATCGTCCAGGTATATGATCCGTCAAACGCCTTGTTCTCTTAAATGTGCTACTACCGGTCTCAGGAGTTTGGAGAAAGCCCAAGGAGCTGAAGAAAGACTGAAGGGCAGACTCGTAAATTCCCAGTTCTGAAGATTCCAAGAGAATCTCAGATAGCTTGCGTGGTCCTGATGTATGGGTACCGCGAGGTACGCATCTTTCAGATCCAGACGCATAAGCCAGTCGTTGGGTCTCAGAAGGTCTCTGAGCATGTAAATACCCTCCATTTTGAAATGGCGGTAGACGATGAAATCGTTGAGAGCCTTCAGGTTTATCACTGGATGCACTTTCTCTTTTCTGCGTATCAGAAATATTGGACTGAAGAAACCACCTTGGCTTGTACAGGGGCGAATTGCTTGTTTCGTCGCTAAACTGCGAATCTCTTTGTCTAATGCAACCTTCTCCTCTTTGGACATTGGAATGGGAATGGGACGAGCTGTTTGAAAGGGCTGTGCGAAGAATTCTAGGCACAAGCCGCGAACTGTATCTCTGACCCATGCGTCCCCTGATAAGGAATCCCAAGCATGCGCAAAAGGAGCTAGCCTCCCTCCTATAGGCATTTGCGGCGCTGGCGCTGCAATGGGTAGACTGACCTGTGGCTTGTTGTTGAGCTGGATATCGGCCGGCTCTCCTCCAACCGCGACCTCTTCCTCGCCCTCTCGATGGGAAGAAGGTATCTGTGCGATCTGGCCAGGCTTGTTGATCCCTGGATTGTTGAGGTCTTCTATCGAAAGAGTATCGGCCGGAAGAGCGACCTCTGCCTCGTCCGGCCCTGGTGAAAATTTTTGTAGAAAAAACTCTTCTGATGGATGATTGCGCTTTGTCCAGCGCAGTGAAGGTGCCCACAAATTTTGACATCTCCTTCATGAAGGAGTCTCCGAAAAGGAGACCTTGGGCTGCCGCTCCAGATTCCAAATCTGCTAACTCACTTAGCTTGGCGTCGATTTTATAGAGAATACCTTTGCGGCGCTCAGTTGATATGGCACAGCTGGTGCTTCCAAGCAAACATATGGCTCTTTGAGCCCAACCTGATAGTATCAGAGGATCAATGGGTTCCTCTGTATTTATGGCTGCTTCAGCCAGGTCCATTATCTTTGCCAGTGGACCGGTGACGTCCAGCACTCGGTCTTGGCATGACTTCCAGGCACGATCTATGCCTTTACGTGGATCTTTAGTATTCTTTCCAAGGAAAGTGATCATTTTGGAGTCTAACTCCGGTGTCAGGGCCACCTTATCTGGGATCTCTGGGCGTGGACATTCTGCCCTGAGTCTTGCTCGGACTTCTTTGTCCAATGGCTTACGTAGCCTGTCTTTAATGTAGTCTGTCGTCCTAGAAGATGGTTCCCAGTGTGAAGACCTGGGGTGCACTAAGTCCTCTGGAGCAAACATCCCTTTTGAGGAAAGGAAATCTTTGGCTGGCTTATTAGGGATGGGGACTGCCGCAATCCCTGAGGTTGAGGGTTGTGACCATATTGTCTGCGTATCTTCGTCTGAAGAATCTGGAGATTGACTGTGACGGTCATATTCCTCTGGGTCAGAGCCCAGATGATATCTCTCTGGGTTAAAGGGTCAGAAGTCCCTGTTTTCTTCCTCGTGGTAAGAGGGTTCGTCACCGGAAGGGAGTTCCTTCCTATTCAAAAAGGCCTTTTTCAGCCTGGAGAAGGCGTCTGATAGGGCAGCAGTGGCTGGTACTGGCTGGCTCGGGGGGGTCGTAGAGTCTTTACTCAGGCGAGCCGGTATACATCCCCCATCTAAAAGGTGCTTTCTTTTTTGTGTCTTTTTTCTTGGTAGGGATTTTTCTTGTAAATGCTCCTCCATGTTATCTAGGCGTTGCTGTATAGGCAGGAGCATTTCTGACACAGCTTTCTTGATGCTGGTCTCCACTGCGGAACCCAGCACTTTTTCCAGGCTGGAAGCCATAGCCACTTCATCAATATCCAAAGTATCTTCCTCGTATCCAGACCAATCCTGGCCCTCCTGAGGGAAGTACTGAGCTGCCATGTTGTTAGCACCTTTATATTACCCTACTTACCCTTTTTTTTTTTTTAATATTATAATTATTATTATTTTTTTTTTTTATATATGTGGGCAGACCACCTTCTCTCTATGCCCACAGTATGTAATGGGGAGTCTTGTATCAGCCCAGATCCAGAAGGGCATGAATCAGCTGTCCGCTGTCTCCCTTTATTTTCTTTCACTTGAATTGATGCTACAGCTTCTGGCACTCGCGATCGCTAAATTCGTTGTGAAATGCAACGGAAAAGCGATCGCGGGCGCCAGAAAGCTGAGGAATGGACCTGCAGCAGCAGGTGCTCCCTCTGGTGACCGCGAGTGGAATCGCGGTCACACTGAGATTAAACAGCTGCTTCCCGAGGCCCGGCGACGCAAGCTGCCTAGGGAGTAAAGCGGAATACGTTCGCGAGGGTCTGTGAAGACAGGCCCTCGCAAATAAAGAAAACGCGGCTTGTAAAAGCCTAACGAGGCATAAACACCTCGCGCAGTACTCTCCGACGCCAGCAGGAAGCAGCTGGCGTCGGAGATAATTCCAGTCACGCTCTACTGACGCGAGCGCGTCAGACTGAAGGGAATTAACCCTTTAAATAACGCGCGATGAACGCAGCGCGTGTAAACATAAAATGTATATTAAAAAATCAGTACAATCAAGGTAAATTCAATACATATAAGGGAAACAACATAATCTAGAATATGAGGCACTTACCTCTTGCTGTGAGCAGCAAAGAAAGAGGAAGTGTCATCATATCCTGGACTGTTTATGAAGGGATATGCTTACTCATTGGAGGATTTAGTCACATGTTGGTGACATCACGTTGGACTTTCCTCAGGCTTCCTGGGAAATGGAGTTTTATGTGTTTCAGGACTGTTAAAGACATTTGACATGATTACCTGTTTATGTTTTCAGTTACATATTTTCCAAGCACTAAAGAAAATATTTTTGCTGCTGAGCCTTTCTTAATTAATTAATTAATTAAATAAAAGAAAGAGAAGCATAATGGGAGCCTCCGGTCTTCACATAGAATTTAAAAAGTGCAAGCCTTACTGGGTAGCGGGGAACATAGGAGGTGTACCCAGAGGGTTACAGGTACGGTGCGGGAATAGCATATGATGCTGGCAAGGGTAGGGGAAGCAGAGGAGGTGGGGAGAAGTAGAGTTAAGTAGAGTGCTTAGTGTTGGATACAATGTTCTTTGAAGGATGGAAGAGGCCAGTCAGATTTGCACTGGTAACTTTTTTTTGCTTGTATTTTGCATTTTTATTTGCCTCAGATTGGTTTTCATTAGGATGTATTCAGTTATTTCCGATATAAAGATTTTTTCATGTAATTTCTGTCTTTTTACCAGAGACAGAGTAGCTGAAAAAATAACCTGTTTCCTGTTTTTCCCTCTTGTAGTTCTTTGTTTCCAACCTGGCAATGTCATTGCTTTATTGAATAGAAGTAAACAGGCAACTGTGGCACTAGAGACAGGGGGAGATGTAAGGTCCATGGTAGGTCAGCTGTCTACCATTAAAGACTGGTCAATAGTGTGTTGG
The DNA here is from genome assembly GCF_040938575.1 of Ambystoma mexicanum. Lineage (NCBI taxonomy): Eukaryota > Metazoa > Chordata > Amphibia > Caudata > Ambystomatidae > Ambystoma > Ambystoma mexicanum. Next base: position 71,871,311 of record NC_090933.1, read on the forward strand.
TAAGGGTCAGTAGTCTAGTTCAGATTAGAGCAGAGTGTGTTTTAGGTGATCAGCAACATTTCTAAATCTGTGCGGAGTAGAGAATGACAAGCAGATACTGGCAGTGTAGCGGTGGCCAGCCATGAATGCATTTTCTATAAAATGGTGAATGTATATGACTTAGGTAATAGACCATGTAGGGGATGCAAATGGGATTTGTATGAGGGTGTGAGGATGTGGAATCGTACTGGTTTCCCTGTGCTTGCAATGCGGAGATCAAGGCGGAGTCTGGGGCTCAGTGACAGTGTATTTGGCAGTCATCCAGGTCCTGTTATGGATTGGGAGAATAGGGTGAAACTAATAAAGAAAAGTTATTTTCTGATTGCACTAGGGTGATGGTCCTTCACCCCTGGGTGTCTCCCTCTTCCGGGCTCAGACCCCTCTCGAATGTCAGCCCCCCTCTGTCGGATTCACTACGGCTTTTATTGCAAAACAATTTCACTTTTCGCTTTCACAAGTCTTTGGCCGGGGGACTAGTCAGGGAGACATCTTCAGGTTTCTCACATTGTCCTGAGGGTGGCTTCCCCAGGCTTGATATACAGTGTTCGTATCACTTCCCCTCTGTTTTACTTGGGTCGCGTTGCATGCAGGGTCGTACTGGGCCATAACATTTTCTCGGGCACCAATGAAAATGTGGCCCACAGTTGCAAAGGGCTATTCATTCCTTCCTTTTGTGACACTGTTTGACTAGTACCCAAGTGGGATTTTTGGGATAAAATTTGATGCAAATTGTGCATTTTAAAGAATATTTATTCAGCAACACTGGTCAAAACTACTAGCCTCATAGTAAAGTAACTCATCAAACTGGCCCACATTGGCCAGAAAAGTGGCCCACTTTGACCAAAACAGCTAGCCCACACCAGCATTTGGTGTTTTTGGTTCGGCCATGGGCCTATTGCCCTATGGGCCAGTCCAAGCCTGTTTGCGTGCCCTTCCCCTTCTTACAAACATGTGTACAGTTGGCGGCATCTCCAGCTGGGATATGCGGTATTCTTATCTCTCTCACTCGGTTTTACCTGGGTCTTGTGCCCGTTCCTTTTTCCGAGCCTCTCCTACCGTGGACAGCTTTGGCATTCTTTGACCCCCAAGGATCACAGCCCTCACTGGTGTCCTCACGTTGGGAGCGTTTGCTTCCCTCTCAGTGCTGGTCTCATCTTGTCGGTACAGGCCCTCGCCGGGTGGAGCTCGAGGGACTAGGGCTCCTTTCTTTCCTCTGGTCTCGGCGTCGGTTGGTGGGCGCCAGGCCCACCATTGTTCTCAAGTGGACACGCCACCAGGTAAGGCGGTTTTCTTCCCGTCTTCATTCCGCTCCTGGCCAGAACCTCTTGCAAGGATGCAAAGACAATCTTGTTTGACATGCTGGCTGTCAGAAAATGGGCTCAGCAATTGAACCCTGGAAGTGAGAATAACCCCCCATGAAACATGAAATCAATCTCTCTCTCTTTCTCTTTCTCTCTCTCTCTCTCTCTCTCTTTCTCTCTCTCTCTCTCTCACACACACACACACACACACACACACCCGACCCCCCCCTGCCAAGAACCACACTCCCCTCTTGCGAAATGTGCGGGGATCGAGCCCCAAAAACATAGAACCACACGGGGCATGCAGGCATATGTCCATTTGGAGGGGCTGTGTTATTTCCTTCCTCTTAAGCAAGCATTTTCTTTGGTCCACGGACGGTGAGAAGCGAAGACGTTATCGGGCACTGTAGGGAAAGAAGTGAACAAGGTTATGCTGGGGCTGTGATGCAGGGGAGGTGAGGAAGAGTGGTCGAATATGAAGTGGAAAACAAAGTTTGCTCATGTTTGTGTCTGAGCTGAAGGTGGGATGCCAGCTTTACAAGATGCTTAAAAGGGAACCAAGGCCCCTCCAAGAGGAAGATGATTTTGAATAAGAGCTGGGAGGTGCTGCGGTCCTGTTGACACATGCAAGATGAAATACATGTATGCAGGTAACTTTTCGAAAATGGATTATTTAAGCAGAGGAAACACAGTGTGATTTTAGCAGGGACAGTGCGGTGTGCTGGGCCCAGCCTCCCATTCTCTGGACCAATCAGGTGGAAGCTCCTCCCTATATATGCACAGCGGTTGCCGGGCCGCCCATTACTGATCTATGAGTGTATTTATACAGCGCACTATCACCACCGTAGCGGTCCCCTGGCGCTCTGGTGGATCTGAAAGTAAGAAGGGTAGGTTAGGGTGCGTTAGTAGGACAAAGTTTGCAGAAAGAGCAAGGGAGCTGTGATGTGCTGTTGGCAGCTTCAGTTCGGTTAACACTGTTTGATGAGCTTTTTGGTGTGGTATTCGGTCAGAGTCCGTCGTGTGCTGTTGTGTAAGGCTCTGTGTGGTGTGGTGATGTGCATGCAGGTTGCACTGGTTTAAGAGGTGTGGTTGTGTTTAGTTAGCGTTTGAGAGGTGTGTGAAGAGGGGTGAGATTGTAGGGTTGGTTACTGGCATTGTTGTCTGGAGAAAAACATGCACTCATATTGTGTGTCTTTCTAGATTCAGACAAAATGTCTTCCTTACAGTGAACTAGTTTCAGCAAAACAGGACTGTCTCTCATCTCGCTGTCCTGATTTTGCGTAAGTTAATCTCTACAATTCTATCTTTGTTCTTAGTCAGTCCAGCCCCAACATCCCAATCTGTGCCTGATGCAACTGGTCTCTGATGATCTATCTAGTTGTGACCTATGCCCCTACTCATAGCTCTGTCTGAGTGTGACGCAGTACAGTTCAGTCCTTACCAGGGTGTCTAGATTAACGCACATGCATCACCTTACCTATGTCTTACATGATTATGTTGTGTGTGTTGGGTTAATCTTTAGTAAGTCGGGAAATCTCCAGGAGTATTGCTAGGGTATCGTGTAAGTTGGTGTAGTGCATTCCGTCTTCTACTTACTATCTTGAGCGTGGGTTTATTAGTGTTGTCATACTGGTCTCATTTGGCTGGCAGGTTCGCTTATATGGAGGGGTTGGTTTGAGGATGGTTGTCTTGGGAGCGTGAGGTAGTAGTAGGATAGTGTGGATGCACATTTGCGTTGGGATTGGGTTAACAAAAGGTTTGTGTAATCATGTCTATCAGGGGGAGGCTTGGTAGTGGGTAAGGGTTTATGGTTGTGCCTGTTTGTGTCAGCCTTGTTAGCTATTGTCCTGATTGGGATGTTGCTCGTGGTCTGTTCCGCCTAGCATAGTATCTCTTGTTATCGTGGGTGTTCCCCCTCTGTCTGTTCTAGGTGTTATCTGTATCGTCATAGGTCCTGTCGACCAGTTCTAGTTGCATTTTTGTTTTTTTATTTTTTGTTTTGTTTCAGTTGTTTCCTTCTAGTTCCAAGCTGTTGAAGGTGGTCGTTGCTGTTTCTTATTTCTTTCGGGAGGTTGTTCCAGGTTTTTGCTGCCAGGTGTGAGAAAGAGGAGCCCCCAAGTGTTTTTCTGGCATATGGCTTTGGTTCTAGGCCATTTCCTTGCTTGATTTGAAGAGTCTCATCGCCTTGTAGATGGTTATTTTCTTTTGTAGGAATTCTGTTCCCTGGCCACTGATTGCCCTGTGTGTTATGCACATTGTTTTGAATGTGATACGTTGTTTAATTGGGAGCCAATGTAGCATTTTTAGCGCTGGTGTGATTTGATCTCTTCTCGATAGCTTGAGGAGGAGTTTCAACGCAGCGCTTTGGTGGCGTTGTAGTTTCTTCAGGTGTTCCGGGATTCCGAGGTAGGGGCTGTTGGCATAGTCGATTCCTGACATGATGAGGGCGACGATTGTCAGTGTTTTGTGGGTGAAGGACAGGAATGATAGGATTCTTTTTGTTGAGTGAAGGAAGAAGAAGCATTTCTTAATTATTGTGTTTACTTGTGGTTCTAATCTTAGACTCCCAGGTTTTTGACTACGTTTGATGGTGTGGGCGCAGTTCCCAATTCTATCGGCCTGGTGTGTAGGTATTGTTCTCTTGGTTTTTGAATGTAATCATGATTTCTGTCTTTCCCGGATTGATTTTTAGGTTGTTGGCATTCATCTAGTCATAGATTTCTTTGAGACATTCTCCTAACGTTGAGTATGCTTCTTGTGCATCTTTGATTGTGTAGATGATTTGGGCGTCGTCTGCGTAGTTGTAACACGTAAGATTGTATTTTTTGAAGATCTTGATTATCGGAGTCTGCTAGATGTTGAAGTACAATGGTGATAGTGGGGATCCTTGTGGTAGTCTGCAGTCGTTAACTCGTGGAGCAGATTTGAAGCGCTTTATCCAGACAATTTCTGTTCTGGTTGCTAGGAATTATTTCATCCAGAGTAGTGCTAAATCGGTTATACCTATCTCTTCTAATCTCTTGATGAGGGTTTAATGGCTTACTGTGTCGAATGCTGCTGACAGGTCGAGCGGAATCAGGGCTGAGGTTGTGTTGGAGTCAGCGTTTGTCTTTAGGTCATCCCAGATGGATAGGAGTGCCGATTCTGTTCCTTTTGCGGGTCTGAAGCCAACCTGTGCTTGGTCCAGGAACTGGTGTTTTTCTACCTGCTCTTGGGTTAGTTTGTATACATAGGTTTCTAGGAGTTTTGTCAGGTAGGGGATGTTTGAAATAGGTCTGTAGTTGGAGAGGTCTTCCATGTCGTCACTTGTGTTCTTAAGTAGTGGTTTAATATATGCTGCTTTGAAGGATCGTGGTACGATCCCTATTGCGAGCTACAGATTCAAGAGATTTCTGTAAGGTTCTGATAGTGTTCCTTGTGTGAGGATTGATTTGTAGATGTCTAGGGGGCAGGGATTCATGGGCCAGCCTGCTTTCCTGCTCTGTTTTACCAGCTTGATGAATGTCTCCACTGATATTTGCAGGAGGGAAGTTTTGTAGTTTGTGCTCTGTCTCCTCGTTTGATCCGGTTGGTTGTGTGTTAGGATTGGTCGGTCTCTTTTGTATGATTTATCAGATGCTGTTGATTTTATTTTTGAAATGGTCTGCTAGGTTGTTGCATACTTTCTGTGAAGGTATTGGAATGTTGTCGCAACCTGGAGGGTTTCTCATTTCATTCATGATGCTGAACATTTCTTTTTGTGTGTTGGTGGCTTTGGTGATTCTGTCGTCATAGTGCCTTTTCTTTGCCTTTTGAATTTCCTTCTTGTACGGCCGTATTTGTCTCAGGAACTGAGTTTTCTTGCCTTCCTCCATTCTAGTTCTAGCTTCTTGTTGTTCTTTTTCATGGTGCTTAGTAGTTTGGTGAACCATTTTGCAAATGCTCTTTTTCTTGATGGGGTAAATGGTTTTTCCAGGGAGATATTTTCGATTGTGTCAGCAATCCATTTATGTAGAAGGTCTGTTTTTCCGTTTAGATCTGCCTTCTGTAGTTCCGTCACGGATGGTTTTGTCAGCTCCAGTTGTTCTATTAGGTTGCTTGCTTTGACGGTTTTCCAGTTTCTTTTTGTGGTGTTTAGGAGCTTGAGGGGCAGGTTGGTAGCTTTAGTTGGTAGCGTGATCACAAATCGGATGATGAGATGGTCGCTCCAAAGTATTTGTATTGGCGGTGCAGTGGTGATAAGTTCTTTGTTGGCAAAAATCGCATAGAGTGTGTGCCCTTACGACTGTGTTGCTCCTTTGACCGTTGTTGTAGTTTCATTGTTGCTAGTTGCCTGATTAGTGAGCTTTGTGAGCTGGCGTGCCTTTCTTTGAACCATATGTTGAAGTCCCCCGGGATTATCAGATGCTCATGTTGGATGGCTATGTTGGTGATGGCTTCTATGAAGTTGTCGACGAAGGTTGCATCGTATGTCCGGGGTCTGTAAACCAATATGAATGTAATGTTGGTTTGTGGGTTCGTTGATAAGTGTATGACCATGGATTGGCAGTTCTTGATGTTTAGAGGTTTGTCTGTTTTTATTTTCAGGTGTTCTTTGAATACTATTGCAAGGCCGCCTCCTTTTTTTCCTTTCCAGTTTAACTGTAGGCATTTGAAGTTGATCGGGAGGCAGCTTTGGAGTGTGATTTTGTAGTTGTCTTCCAGCCATGTTTCTATGATGAATAGGATGTCGATACTGTTGTCGCATAGCAGGTCGAAGATCTCTGTTGAGTGTTTTGACATTGATCTTATATTAATTAGGTTGCAGTGGATTTTTATGATATAATTTGGTTTGTTCTATATTATTGGTGTTGTCTTCTGATTGGTGTTTTGGTTTTCTTCCCTGTAGATCTCCGGTTGTGGTGGTGGCACAGTTGTGTTTGTGTTGTTGTTGAATAGCTCTTCTAGGTTAAGTCTTAGGTTATTTTTTTTCTTCAGGTTCATCTTCTAAATTTTGTGGCTCTTGAAGAGTGGGTCCTCTTGTTTTGGTGATATATGGGGTTAGGGCATCGATTGTGTTCTTGTACCCTATAGATTTGTCCGTTCTTCTTCTGCGTGGTTATGTTCTGTTGTCAGTCTTTCTTGATTCGTTTGTTGGGTTGGTTCGTTCCGGTAAGTTGTTTGCAAGGTATGGTGTTAGGTATAGGCACTTTTCTCTTCTTTCTGCAGTAGTTCTGTTTTTGATTTTGTTGATGGGGGTGTGACCCGCAGTTGTGGAACTGTGGTGGCGTTCAGTTGGGTTTGTTCTCTCTCCCATTTGTCTTTCTCGTTGTCCTATTCATTTTCGTGGCATTTTGTGATATTTGGCGGTAGGTTGTGGGGTTGATGTCGGAATTGTTTCTCCCTTTTGGTTTTGTTTGGTTTGTCGGGACCGGTTTCCTTGTAAATTAGTTTGTTTATGTTTCCTCTGCTTTTCCTTCAGGGTTGAGGTTGCGGTAGCAGGGGTGGTAGCCCTTGTGCAGTGCATTGCCGGTTGGCTCTGTTTTTGTTATGATTGTATGATTGTACGTGCTTTCATGTTTGGTTTTCATTCGGTTCTTCACTTCCTTGCGTGTACGATTGTGGGTGTGGTGCTGCTGTTTTACAGGGTCAGCGTTTGTGCTTAGTCTGGCTGTCTCGCTGGGTTAGTCTGGGGTGAGGTGGGTTTGTCCGATATCAGCTTGTTGGCTGTCTGGTGGTGTAGCTTGCTTGATAACATGTGTCTGGTTCAATATGTGGCTAAGGTGAAAACCAAACTCTGTAGTTGGTGGGTGGGATGATCTAGTCAGGGTTGTATAGCTAGGGCAACTCTCTAGCTATTCATTGGGGTTCTATCATAGTTCTATCTCAGTATGATGCCCGCCAGTATTCACAGTTCGGTCTTAATGTGGCCGAAGCCCATGGTCACAGATCTCTCTAGATGTGACTAAAGGCAGCATTCCCAATTCTAATCTTAATGTGGCTGAGGCCAGTAGACCCTGTCCTCATTAGATGTGACTGAAGGCGATATTCACAGTTCTCTCTAAGTGCGACGCCAGTCATTATTCACAGTTCTTTCTCAGTTTGGTAAAGGCTGGTATTCACAGTTCTATCTTGATGTGGCAGAAGCTGATGGTCCCAGTCCCCTCCAAATGTGAGTCAAGGCAACATTAACAATTCTCTAAGAGTGCGACGCAGGTTAATATTCACAGTCTTATCTCAATGTGGAACTCTATAGATGTGAATCAAGGTAGCATTAACTATTCTCTCTAGGTGCGACACAGGCTAATACTCACAATTCTATCCCAATGTGGCTGAGGTTAACATTCACAGTTCTATCCCAGTGTGGCGCAGCCTAATTTTCACACTTCTGTCTCAATGTTGTACTCTCTAGATGTGACTCAAGACAATATTAACAATTCCCTCTGAGTGCGGCGCAGGCTAATACTCACAGTTCTATCCCAATGTGGCACTCTGTAGATGTGAATCAAGGCAGCATTTACAATTCTCTCTGGGTGCGACCAAGTATAATATTCACAGCTCTATGCAAGTGTGTCAGTCCCTAATATTCACAGTCCTATACCAATGTGGTGCAGGCTAGTATTCACAGCCCTATCTCAATGTGGCACAGCCTAATATTCACAGTTCTATCCCAATGCGGGGCAGGCTAATATTCACAGTCCTATCTCAATGTGGCACAGCCTTATATTCACAGTTCTATCTGAAAGCGGAGTAGGCTAATATTCACAGTTCTATCCCTATGTGCCACAGCTTAATATTCACAGTTCTATCTCAAAGCGGGGCAGGCTAATATTCACAGTTCCATCCCCGTGTGGCACAGCCTAATATTCACAGTTCTATCCCAATGCGGGGCAGGCTGATTTTCACAGTTCTATACCAGTGTGGCACAGCCTAATATTCACAGTTCTATCCCAATGCGGGGCAGGCTAATATTCACAGTTCTATACCAATGCGTCACAGGATAATATTCACAGTCCTATCTCAATGTGGGACTCGCTAGATGTGACTCAATGCAATAATAACAATTCTCTCTGAGTGTGACGCAGGCTAATATTCACAGTTCTATCCCAGTGTGGCACAGCCTAATATTCACAGTTCTATCCCAGTGCGGCACAGGCTAATACTCACAGTTCTATCCCAGTGTGGTACAGCCTAATATTCACAGTCCTATCCCAATGTGCCGCAGGCTAATAGTCACAGTTCTATCTCAATGTGGTACTCTCTAGATGTGACTCAACACACTATTAACAATTCTCTCTGAGTGCGACGCAGGCTAATATTTAAAGTTCTTTCCCAGTGTGGCACAGCCTAATATTCACAGCTCTATCCCAGTTTGGTGCAGCCCAATATTCACAGTGCTATCGCAGTGTGGCACAGCCTATTATTCCCAGTCCTATCCCAGTGTGGCACAGCCTAACATTCACAGTTTTATCCCAATGTGGCACATCCTAATATTCACAGTCCTATCCCAATGCGGTGCCGCCTAATATTCACAGTCCTATCCGAATGCGGCGCAGGCCAATATTCACAGTCCTATCCCCGTGTGGCCCGGCCTGATATTCAAAGTCCTATCCGAATTCTGCGAAGGCTCATACTCGCAGTTCTATCCCAATGTGGCTCAGGTTAACATGAACAGTTCTATCTCAATGTGGCACTCTGTAGATGTGACTCAATGCAATAATAACAATTCTCTCTGAGTGTGACGCAGGCTAATATTCACAGTTCTATCCCAGTGTGTCACAGCCTAATATTCACAGTTCTATCCCAGAGCGGCACAGGCTAATATTCACAGTTCTATCCCAGTGTGGTACAGCCTAATATTCACAGTCCTATCCCAATGCGGTGCAGCCTAATATTCACAGTCCCACCCGAATGCGGCGCAGGCCAATATTCACAGTCCTATCCCCGTGTGGCCCGGCCTGATATTCACAGTCCTATCCGAATTCTACGCAGCACTCACAGTTCTATCCCAATGTGGCTCAGGTTAACATGAACAGTTCTATCTCAATGTGGCACTCTGTAGATGTGACTTAAGGCAATAATAACAATTCTCTCTAAGTGCGACGCAGGCTAAAATTAACAGTTCTATCCCAGTGTGGGACAGCCTAATATTCACAGTCCTATCTCAATGTGGTACTCTCTAGATGTGACTCAATGCAATAATAACAATTCTCTCTGAGTGTGACGCAGGCTAATATTCACAGTTCTATCCCAGTGTGGCACAGCCTAATATTCACAGTTCTATCCCAGTGCGGCACAGGCTAATATTCACAGTTCTATCCCAGTGTGGGACAGCCTAATATTCACAGTCCTATCTCAATGTGGTACTCTCTAGATGTGACTCAATGCAATAATAACAATTCTCTCTGAGTGTGACACAGGCTAATATTCACAGTTCTATCCCAATGTGGCACAGCCTAATATTCACAGTTCTATCCCAGTGTGGTACAGCCTAATATTCACAGTTCTATCCCAGTGCGGCACAGGCTAATATTCACAGTTCTATCCCAGTGTGGTACAGCCTAATATTCACACTCCTATCTCAATGTGCCGCAGGCTAATTGTCACAGTTCTATCTCAATGTGGTTCTCTCTAGATGTGACTCAACACACTATTAACAATTCTCTCTGAGTGTGACACAGGCTAATATTCACAGTTCTTTCCCAGTGTGGCACAGCCTAATATTCACAGTTCTATCCCACTTTGGTGCAGCCCAATATTCACAGTGCTATCCCAGTGTGGCACAGCCTATTATTCACAGTCCTATCCCAGTGTGGCACAGCCAAACATTCATAGTTTTATCCCAATGCGGTGCAGCCTAATATTCACAGTCCTATCCGAATGCGGCGCAGGCCAATATTCACAGTCCTATCCCCGTGTGGCCCGGCCTGATATTCACAGTCCTATCCGAATTCTGCGCAGGCTCATACTCACAGTTCTATCCCAATGTGGCTCAGGTTAACATGAACAGTTCTATCCCAATGTGGCACTCTGTAGATGTGACTCAAGGCAATAATAACAATTCTCTCTAAGTGCGACGCAGGCTAAAATTAACAGTTCTATCCCAGTGTGCAACAGCCTAATATTCACAGTCCTATCTCAATGTGGTACTCTCTAGATGTGACTCAATGCAATAATAACAATTCTCTCTGAGTGTGACACAGGCTAATATTCACAGTTCTATCCCAGTGTGGCACAGCCTAATATTCACAGTTCTATCCCAGTGTGGTACAGCCTAATATTCACAGTTCTATCCCAATGTGCCGCAGGCTAATAGTCACAGTTCTATCTCAATGTGGTACTCTCTAGATGTGACTCAACGCACTATTAACAATTCTCTCTGAGTGCGATCCAGGCTAATATTTAAAGTTCTTTCACAGTGTGGCACAGCCTAATATTCACAGCTCTATCCCAGTTTGGCGCAGCCCAATATTCACATTGCTGTCCCAGTGTGGCACAGCCACATATTCCCAGTCCATTCCCCGTGTGGCACAGCCTGTTATTCACAGTCCTATCCCAGTGTGGCACAGCCTAACATTCACAGTTCCATCCCAATGTGGCACAGCCTAATATTCACAGTCCTATCCCAATGCGGTGCAGCCTAATATTCACAGTCCTATCTCAAAGTGGTACTCTCTAGAAGTGACTCAAGGCAATATTAACAATGCTCTATGAGTGCGGTGCAGGCTAATACTCACAGTTCTATCCCAATGTGGCTCAGTTTAACATTCACAGTTCTATCCCAGTGTGGGACAGCATAATATTCACAGTCCATGTCTTAATGTGGTACTCTCTAGATGTGACTCAATGCAATAATAACAATTCTCTCTGAGTGCGACACGGGCTAATATTCACAGTTCTATCCCAGTGCGGCACAGACTAATATTCACAGTTCTATCCCAGTGTGGTACAGCCTAATATTCACATTTCTATCCCAATGCAGCACAGGCTAATATTCACAGTTCTATCTCAATGTGGTCATCTCTAGATGTGACTCAAGGCAATATTAACAATTCCCTCTAAGTGTGACACAGGCTAATATTCACAGTTCTATCCCACTGTGGCACAGCCTAATATTCACAGTCCTATCCCAATGCGGTGCAGCCTAATATTCACAGTTCTATCCGAATGCGGCGCAGGCCAATATTCACAGTCCTATCCCCATGTGGCCCGGCCTGATATTCACAGTCCTATCCGAATGCTGCGCAGGCTAATACAATTCTATCCCAATGTGGCTCAGGTTAACATGAACAGTTCTATCTCAATGTGGCACTCTGAAGATGTGAATCAAGGCAACATTAACAATTCTCTCTGGGTGCGACTCAGGATAATATTCACAGCTCTATCCCAGTGTGGCACAGCCTAATATTCACAGTTCTATCCCAAAGAGGGGCAGGTTAATATTCACAGTTCTACTGTATCGTGGCACAGCCTAATATTCACAGTCCTGTCCCAGTGTGGCACAGCCTAACATTAACAGTTCTATCCCAGTGTGGCACAGCCTAACATTTACAGTTCTATCCCAATGTGGCACAGCCTAATATTCACAGTTCTATCTCAATGTTGTACTCTCTAGATGTGACTGAAGACAATATTAACAATTCCCTCTAAGTGAGACACTGGCTAATATTCACAGTTCTATCCCACTGTGGCACAGCCTAATATTCACAGTCCTATCCCAATGCGGTGCAGCCTAATATTCACAGTCCTATCCGAATGCGTCGCAGGCCAATATTCACAGTCCTATCCCCATGTGGCCCGGCCTGATATTCACAGTCCTATCCGAATGCTGCACAGGCTAATACTCACAGTTATATCCCAGTGTGGCTCAGGGTAACATGAACAGTTCTATCTCAATGTGGCACTCTGTAGATGTGACTCAAGGCAATAATAACAATTCTCTCTAAGTGAGACGCAGGCTAAAATGAACAGTTCTATCCCAGTGTGAGACAGCCTAATATTCACAGTCCTATCTCAATGTGGTACTCTCTAGATGTGACTCAATGCAATAATAACAATGCTCTCTGAGTGTGATGCAGGCTAATATTCACAGTTCCATCCCAGTGTGACACAGGCTAATATTCGCAGTTCTATCCCACTGTGGCCCGGCCTGATATTCACGATCCTATCCGAATGTGCCACAGGCTAATAGTCACAGTTCTATCTCAATGTGGTACTCTCTAGATGTGACTCAACACACTATTAACAATTCTCTCTGAGTGCGACGCAGGCTAATATTTAAAGTTCTTTCCCAGTGTGTCACAGCCTAATATTCACAGCTCTATCCCAGTTTGGCGCAGCCCAATATTCACATTGCTATGCCAGTGTGGCACAGCCCAATATTCCCAGTCCATTCCCAGTGTGGCACAGCCTATTATTCACAGTCCTATCCCAGAGTGGCACAGCCTAACATTCACAGTTCCATTCCAATGTGGCACAGCCTAATATTCACAGTCCTATCTCAATGTGGTACTCTCTATATGTGACTCAAGGCAATATTAACAATTCTCTCTGAGTGTGACACAGGCTAATATTCAGAGTCCTACCCCAATGCGGTGCAGCCTAATATTCACAGTTCTATCCGAATGCGGCGCAGGCCAATATTCACAGTCCTATCCCCGTGTGGCCCGGCCTGATATTCACAGTCCTATCCGAATGCTGTGCAGGCTAATACTCACAGTTCTATCCCAATGTGGCTCAGGTTAACATGAACAGTTCTATCTCAATGTGGCACTCTGTAGATGTGAATCAAGGCAGCTTTAACAATTCTCTCTGGGTGCGACCCAGGATAATATTCACAGCTCTATCCCAGTGTGGCACAGCCTAATGTTCACAGTTCTATCCCAATGAGGGGCAGGTTAATATTCACAGTCCTAACCCAGTGTGGCACAGCCTAACATTAACAGTTCTATCCCAGTGTGGCACAGCCTAACATTCACAGTTCTATCCCAATGTGGCACAGCCTAATATTCACAGTTCTATCTCAATGTTGTACTCTCTAGATGTGACTCAAGACAATATTAACAATTCTCTCTGAGTGCGAGGCAGGCCAATATTCACTTTTCTATCCCAGTGTGGCACAGCCTAATATTCACAATCCTATCCCAATGCGGCTCAGACTAATATTCCCAGTCCTATCTCAATGTGGTACTCTCTAGAAGTGACTCAAGGCAATATTAACAGTGCCCTATGAGTGCGGCGCAGGCTAATGCTCACAGTTCTCTCCCAATGTGGCTCAGTTTAATATTCACAGTTCTATCCCAGTGTGGGACAGCATAATATGCACAGTCCTATCCCAGTGTGGTACAGCCTAATATTCACATTTCTACCCCAATGCAGCACAGGCTAATATTTACAGTTCTATCTCAATGTGGTACTCTCTAGTTGGGACTCAAGGCAATATTAACAATTCTCTTTGAGTGTGACGCAGGCTAATATTCACAGTTCTATCCCAGAGTGTTACAGCTAAGTATTCACAGTTCTATCCCAATGCGGTGCAGCCTAATATTCACAGCCCTAGCTGAATGCGCCGCTGACCAATATTCACAGTTCTATCCCAGTGTGGCCCGGCCTGATATTCACAGTCCTATCCCAATGCGGCACAGCATAATATTCACAGATCTATCCTAGTTTGGCGCAGCCCAATATTCACAGTGTTATACCAGTGTGGCACAGCCCAATAGTCACAGTCCATTCCCAGTGTGGCACAGCCTAACATTCACAGTTCTATACCATTGTGGCACAGCCTAATATTCACAGTTCTATCTCAAAGTTGTACTCTCTAGATGTGACTCAAGACAATATTAACAATTCCCTGCGAGTGTGGCGCAGGCTAATACTCACAGTTCTATCCCATGTGGCTCAGGCTAACATTCACAGTTCTAGCTCAATGTGGCACTCTGTAGATGTGAATCAAGGCAGCATTAACAATTCTCTCTGGGTGCGACCCAGGATAATATTCACAGCTCTTTCCCAGTGTGGCACATCCTAATATTCACAGTTCTATCCCAATGCGGGGCAGGCTAACATTCACAGTTCTATCCCATTGTGGCACAGCCTAATATTCACAGTTATATATCAATACGGGGCAGGCTAATATTCACAGTCCTATCCCAGTGTGGCACAGCCTGACATTCACAGTCCTATACCAATGCGGCTCAGGCCAATATTCACAATCCTATCTCAAAGTGGTACTCTCTAGATGTGACTCAAGGCAATATTAACAATTCTCTCTGAGTGCGATGCAGGCTAATACTCACAGTTCTATCCCAGTGTGGCACAGCATAATATTCAAGGTTCTATCCCAATGCGGGGTAGGCTAATATTCACAGTTCATTGCCAGTGTGGCATAGCATAATATTCACATTTCTATCCCAATGTGACACAGGCTAAAATTCACAGTTCTATCCCAGTGTGATACAGCCTAATATTCAGAGTGCTATCCCAATGCTGTGCAGGCTAATTTTCACAGTCCTGTCTCAAAGTGGTACTCTCTAGATGTGACTCAACACACTATTAGCAATTCTCTCTGAGTGCGATGCAGGCTAATACTCACAGTTCTGTCCCAGCGTGGCACAGCCTAATATTCACAGTTCTATCTATATGCGATTCGGGCAGTAGTCACAATCCTCACTAGTTGTGAAGCTGGTTAGTATTAGTAGCCTGGTCTTCTATGTTCTGAGAGTAGATAGAGTGGCAGGGCTTCCGGAGTGCAGTGATGGCTCTACTCCCCACCCAGGCCACACCTACCTTGATGGTCGGTGCTGGTTGACGGCTGGCCAAGGCCTCCCCTGCTGACACAGTTTGGAGCTCCCAATGTAGGATCCGCCCTTTGCCTTGGGGCTCTCAGCCGAAGGGGCTGCAGGGACAGAGGGCTGCCCTCCGGTCCACACCAGCACACCAACAATGGCTGAAACTGCTCCCGCTGTCGTGGCTCCGTCGGTAGTACCCACCGCTGCCAAGAAGAAGCAGAAGAGAGCAGCCGCCGCTGCCAAGTCCAAAAAGCACACTGGGCCCAGCATGTCCGACCTCGTCCTAAAGTGCGTCGCTGCCTCCAATGGGAGGAAGGGCGTCTCCCTGTCTGCCGTCAAGAAGGCTCTGAGTGCCAGGGGATATGATGTGGACAAGAACAACAGCAGAGTCAAGATTTCCCTCAAGCCTGGTGAACAAAGGACCCCGAGCCCAGCTCAAGGGCACCAGGGCCTCTGGATCCTTTAAGCTCAACAAGAAGCAGACGCAGGGCAAGGAGAAGGCGGCCAAGAAAGCAGCAGTGAATAGCAAGACGCTGCAGCAAAGAAGCCTGCTGGTGCTGCCAAGTAACCCAAAAAGGTGGCCGCCGGAGTCAAGAAGAGTCCCAAGAAGGTGAAGAAGCCGGCAGCCGCCAAGAGCCCAAAAAAGTCCAAGGCTGCTCCAGCCAACAAGGTCGCCAAGAGCCCAAAAAAGCCAAAGCAGTGAAGGCAAAAGCGGCAAAGAAGAGCCCGGCCAAGGACGTTAAACCCAAGGCCGTCAAACCCAAAGCGGCAAATCCCAACAAGGCTGCACCTAAGAAGAAGTAGAGGCTTTCGCTGGGACCTTAAAAATACAAAAGGCTCTTTTAGCAGCCATCCACAGTATCTGAATGCGAGCTAGCTCATGCCTCTGCCTGACATGTACTGCGATACAACTGCATGTTGGAAAGCCAAAGTGTAATACACAGGGCCCATTGCGAGAGTCCGCCCTCGCCTCGGACGCCACGCGTGACTGTTGGCAGTGGCACCCACCTATAAGCCCACATCACTTGAATCCTTTGGGCATCTGCACACACAGATGGGGGTGTTGCGCACCAGACCACATGCCCCATCATTAACTTTTTAACCGTGGTGTTCAGAGGGACTGCCAGCAGGGTGCCTGGCAAATGATGATATTAAATGTCAGCACACAGGGAATGTGTAGCGAGGGCAGACTTCAGAGGCTGATTCACTGCACTTGCTTGCCTCTCCTCTGAAGGCTGGTGGGGGAGGGCACTGGGAGATTGAATTGGAGCAAGTGGGGGCTGGGAGGGGGGTGCAATTTTATCTATCAACAGCGTTTCACGAAAGGCCAAACACAACCTTTGGCAATCGCTCTTTTCTTTCCGGTTTGTTTGGCCAGCCAATTAAAGGCTGCCGTCCAGTGTCTGAGTTTCATAGCCACACCAACACTGACCAATCACAGCGCACCACAGGCTTTTTCAATCCTGAGCCTAGCCAATTGGAGGAGAGCTTGGTCTTTATATGCCGGTTCCCATCCCGCCGGAACATCACTGCGAAGACCCAGTGAAACCAGCCCTACTGTGACAAGACCACACAGACCAAGAAGAATACAAACCCATGACTACACACTCAACCCGTGAAGATGGAGTAATGAGGCTCAAGCCTCGGTATCCAAAAATCACCGCTGATGGATAAAAATCTATCAGCAAGAAGAAGAACAAGCGCGCCGGACCAGTCCTACTGTGACAAGACCACACCGACCAAGAAGAATACTAACCCACGACTACATACACAAACCGAGAAGATGGAGTAATGAGGCTCATGCCTCGGTATCCGAAAATCACAGTTGATGGATAAAAATCTATCAGTAAGAAGAAGAAGAAGCGCCAGAGTCTGTTGATTAGAGATTGAAGACGTCAATGGTTGACGGCTCCAGCGACTTGACTGTTGAGATTCTTGATTGCTGTTCATTGGGATTGATTGTGGGACACGATTGCGATTCTTGAAACACACAGATAGCCTGATGTGTGATGCTGATTATCTGAGTGATTCATTCTAAGCCGATTGCGAGGATTGACTACTCGATTGCTGCTGTTGAGCCCGAAAACACAGCTGGACTGACTTGTCAGAGTTACTCGACTCAAGCAGAGGGCAGAGGTCGTTTCCTAGTCATCCCGCGCTCTGCATCCATTGTGAGAAGGAGAGGCTTGTGCGGTGGCAGATAACCTGGGCCTTTCCTCAACAGAAGGGGCCGTTTAGGGGTCTCTGCCTCCATCTAATGGTGACAAGTGGCGCTCTTGTAGCCTGCTTCCTCCACCGAACGGCAACCTTCAGGAGCCTGCTTAAATCCGCAAAAGAGGTTTTTGCATCCCTCAAAAGAGCTTTTTGAACACTGCATTCACCTCCAAACTGTCCTTTTTAGGGCACACCTGAGCTGATTCCTTTTTTCAGTTATCCTTTTTTAAGGTAATCAAGAGCTGCTTAAACTTACAACTAACTGCTCTGATAGCACTAGCCTCTACAAAGGGCAGCAAAAAGCATTCTACCTTTTCCTCTTTTTCCTATCTTCTACCCCTCTCTTCTCCCGCTTTCCACTCCGCCAACTTTTCCATCCCTTCTCTCCACTTTTCACCTCTTTTTTTCCCTAGATCAAGCATGGCGGCCCATATGTCTGACATGCCCCACCTCCAGGAAACTGGTGAACAGATGCAGGATATGGAACTAGTCTCTCACAAGTGGAAGACGGTGCCTGGTCAAAGGTTCGACTGCAAAGGGTCGAATGACCTTTTGATCGAAAACAAAAGAACCAAAAAAACCAATTGAAATGTTTTAATATTTATTTATTTATTTATATATTTTTTTAGTTTAGCATGTATAAAACACTTTTTTATAAAGAGAAAACAGGGGGCTGTGGGGGACGCCCCCCATAAAAAAAAATGGATCCTTTTTTTCCGTCCTATTACTGTCGAAAAAAAGGCATTTGTGCCTGTTGTTTTCGAAACTTTGACCTATAACCGTGGAAGGCTTATGGAAGCGCATCACCAGCTGCATCGCCAATAAAATTCAAGAAGATGGCTGAACCATCCGTTGCAGGCGTGAGCACCAGCAACAGGTATGTTGTTCTAGAGCATGAACAACTGAGCGCAGTACTGGCAACGCAGCGGACGAGCAGGTGCTCCTCTCACCCAAGAAGATCCGGATCCCACCAGTGTTTGTGAAGAGCCTGAAAACACACAAGTACCTGGTCGACTTGCTCTGAGACTTGTGCACTCAACCAACCTTCACGACTTAGCCTCGTGGAGATCACGTGAAGATATTGCTCACCACAGTGGAGGACTACAGGAGCGTGACGGATGCCTTCACCAAACAGGGCCTACAATATTACACCTTCCCACTGGAGCGAGTGAGGTCGCAGAGGTTTGTGATCCATGGCCTCCCGGCAAACATCAGCATTGGAGACATTGCAGAGGGACTTGCAGAGCACTGCCTCCCAGTGAAGAGTGTTGTACAGCTGACCTCACCAGCGGACAAGAGCAGGAAATTCCCTCTGTTGCCACTCTGGCTACAACCAGGGATGGAAAACCCGCAGACCTGATGAAGATTGCACGGCTAAGAAGATGTGCAGTCACCACAGAAGCACCGAAGGGCGGACGAGGGCTGATAATGTGCTTCAGCTGCCAGTGCATCGGCAGCACATCTGCCACCAGGATCTACGCTTTGTGCGATGTGGGGAGAACAACGCATGTCAACACTGCCCCTGAGACTGAACAGAGCCAACTGCAAGGGACCTCACCCTACTAGCTACTGCGGATGCCCAGCCCTGACCAGAGCAAAACAGGATGAGCAGCAGAGGAGGGCACCACGGAACCCAGCAACCACTGCACATGACTCGCAGTGGACAATACCAGCCACACCAAGGCACTGCACATCGCCAGGACTCAAAACAAACACCGGCCACGCAGAGGAACAACCAACCTCGCCCGCCACCAGACCAAGGCCCAGCTAAGACCCAGAGGACACCCACCACATCCGGGCTGAGCTACGCCAGAGGTCTAAATCCGCCACCCAACCTGCTGCGAGCTGCCAGCGCAGGAAGAGGGAACAGCGAGCGCCAACTGGAAAAGGAAGTGACAAAGAACCTGCAAGCTTCATTGGATACCATCTCAACCTGGTACAGCAACTGGCGGATAGAACTCAACACCAGCAAGACAACTGCAACGCTGTTCACCAGAAAGATCAAGGAGCACACGCACATCAGCCTCATCGTGGAGGCCATCAAATGGGAGGGCAGCAGCCGCTACCTCGGTGTGACCCTGGACAGCAAACTCAACTGAGGGAGCCATATCGAAACTACTCAGCAGAAGGCAACAGGAAAGATGGCAGCGCTGTACCCCTCCGGACAAAGATCAACATCTACGAGGCGATCATCCGACCTACCCTGACGTATGCCTCCGCAGCATGGATGACTTGCCATGAGCGACATCTGATATCAGATAGTCCAGAACAAGGCCCTACGGATAACATCTGGAGCTCCAATCTTCACAAGAATAGCTGACATTCACAGAGAACTGGACATCGAGATGTTGGATGAACATCTAGCGAAGCTGAATAAGAACTTCTGCCAAGGACTGGATCAGAACCTTAACCCTCTGATCAGAAGACTCGCTGCAACCGCTACAAACCCTTTCAACTGCTATCCGCAGGCCAACACGGCAAAGACCCGGTGAAACCAGCACTACTGCGACAAGTCCACACAGACCAAGAAGAATCCTTACCCACGACTACATGCTCAACCCGAGAAGATGGAGTAATGAGGCTCAAGCCTCTATCCAAAAATCGCAGCTGATGGAAAACATCTATCAGCAAGAAGAAGACAGATAGCCAGAGCCTGGTGTATCACTTGGAGAGATCTTGCAGTGCTGCCATGGCCCGTACTAAGCAGACCGCCCGCAAGTCCACCAGAAGCAAGGTGCCTCGCAAGCAGCTGGCCACCAAGGTTGCCCATAAGAGCCCCCCGCCAAAGGCAGTGTGAAGAAACATCACCACTAGCGTCCCAGCACTGTGGCTCGGAGGGAGATACGCTGCTACTAGAAATACACAGAGCTTCTCATCCGAAAACTGCCCTTCCAGTGCCTGGTGCAGCACTGCAACCACAGAAAACACCACAAAGGATCTTTTAAGAGCTGCCAAATTGTCACAAATGAGCTGCTCCTATCGGCCCCTGCTCTTCACTTGGCTACGCTCGGGGGAGAGAGAGGGGTTTGCGTTTCTTCTCCCTGGACCCAAGACCAGACCCACAAAATGCCCACGTGTTTTACCTTTCACGGGGTGCTGGTTTTTGTCTGGAATATGCCTGGCTACCAGGGTCCAAGCCGTTCCGAATCCCCTCCAGTTCGATAGGGCATTTCACTCTCGCCGAGGGGCAGGCTTTCTGGTTTATTTACCCTTTGGACAGAGCGCCGCCCCATAACGCAAAGAGGCAACTGCACTGTTTGTATGTTTCTCCTGAAGGGAGAACCAGGTGTCTGTATCCTGCTCGGTTTGCACCTCTACCCATTTCACTGAGCGTGCCAATGGATTGAGCTTTGCCAAGGGCTGTGTGTGTGTGTGTGTGTGTGTGTGCGCGCGACATGCTGGTGAGAGAGTTGCTGGTTAGTCAGGCACACAAAGAGTCAAGGCACAACATGGCTTTCTCTCCACACTCCTGCTACTGGCCTCTGCAAACAGCTGGCCGTTTCACTTTCTCACTTTACCACTGCCAAACCCTCTTGCTGAGGTAGATACATTGTACACCATGTTGGGAGAATAGCAGATGAGCGGAGGGTTCTGTCTGGGGATTCCATACATTACCCTAAGGGAAGCACAAGTGGTTCTGGGAGGCACGAACGGTTTGACTTGAAGAAAGAACAGCCTGAGGTATGAAACCGAGTGGCTCATTTCACCTATTTTTTTGTTTTATTTTAGCACCTTGTTGTGCAGGCCGAGGGCCCTCTCTCTCGCTCTCAAACTTCAAATCTAAATTGCTCAGGTGATGTGCGGAGTGAGGGCTGCTGGGAATTTTGCCCATCGGGGCAAAACGCAGCGTTTGTCAGGCACTTGTCAGGCTTTCGAAGGCAGGGGCCAGAATGCCAGCTTACTTCTCCCAGAAATCTATCCCAGTGTCCCCGACAGGCCTCTCCTCCCAGGGATGAGATGAGGAACAAGGAAGATAAAAGTGGGGCTTGGGCTTCCTCAGAAGGTGCTTTGGCGAACCAGGAGAAGGACTCGGACTAGAAAGGGTCCTGGTGTACACTTGTTTATGCAAATAAAATAAAAAGGCCTATCTGGCCCTATCACTATGAGAGAAGTTCAATGCCTTCTAAAACAAAAACTAAGGGTGCTCGTCGAAGTCCAAAAATGAAAGAGCCCCAAGTCCAAATTCCTAGTTACTAACTGGCCCTACCATTCTAGAAAATCTAACTAAAAGCAAAAGGAGGCTTGCCCAATAGCCTCGGAATGGGCTGCTGCCTGGCCCGACTTGTAGAGGATTTATGCATTATAAGTCTCAGAGTTCCTTTAGAAAGTCTTTACACAGCTTGCAGTCTTTGAATATAGAGTATGCCAGTTAAAATTATAAATGCCTTCTGGATGGCTTTCTCCTCCCCCTTTGGGAAAAAAGACACCATATTCATATATGCTGTTCAGCATTTTACCACTCGATAAGTCCCTTCAGGAACACTTTGGTACACACTTCTCTACATCCCACCTTTGTGGCACTGGGACTCCCCAAAGTCCTGCGGCTCTTTGGCAGGGTTATTGGTTCTCAGTCCATTAATCTCACTACTCACCTACCCGGCTACTTAGATCGGCTCAAGCACACTGCCTGACCATCCCTACATATAAACTGCAGAGAGCTGGGGGCACTAGCTTCCCTGTCCTTGCCTCCAAATTATGGAACTCCATTCCATTAACCATTAGATCTGAAAATTCTCCAACCCTATTCAAACAAAAAACCAAACTGTGGTTATCCACCACACACTCCTAATGCCACTTAGGACTTTTTGGTCATCACCTGCTCAGCATATGTATTCAAGATTATGCTAACTGTAAATATTGATGCACATCATACTGTATACTATGTATAATGTATAATGTTACTGTATATATTGCGCACACCTTACATTGTTATTTTACCATTTTCTATATCCTGTGCATTGCTGTCTCTGTTTATCTGTAACTATTATTGTGATGTAATTACTTGCCAAGATATGCGCCCCGTTGCCCTTGGGCCTGGTGCGCTATATAAATAAATAAAATACAAATACAAATATATTTATCGGCTTTCGCAGCCTTGGATTCAAGCCGCACGTATCCATTTACCTCTCTTGTTTACAGTGCGTGTGCCCATTCGATTGTCTTAGGTTCTTGTTGTAAGGATCTCATGGTGGCAACAGTAAAGACAGACACAAGTGATCACAGTTCAAGGGTGTTGATTAAACTGTATATGCAGGTTGGAAAAATGCCTAATCTAAACCTAAATCTAAGATGGGAGCAGGTTACAACCATCAAATAATAATAAGGCAGTCCTAGTGGCGTCTTGTCAAATAAAAGGGCTCGTAATAGAAAATAAACATTGCCAATCCTTACAACAGAGTGTGGGATAAGATTCACAAGAAAGAAAGACGTGTTCACAAATGATAAGTCAGGATGTGGCATCTGGGGGTCTCCCTTGTCCACGTTTTGAGCACGGGACAAAGCGGGACTCCAGAGCACAGCACACTCTCAAGCTTTCCCAGCACGAAACGACAGTTCTTCTCTCGGCTATCGGGACCTTCGGTAGTTAAGTCTTTTTTCTACAAAAAGTCTCTTGCCTCTGAGGACCTGATGTGTTCAAAATAACAAACAAAAAGTTCCTTTCCTCTTGTACGTTGGATGATGACTTTTCACCCCTGGATCCCCCTCTTCCGGGATCAGATCCACAAAAGTTCCTAGCGATATCAGGACCGGTAGTCAGTCAAAATCTCGAAAACAAAATATCAAATACAAAAAGACCGAAAAAAAAAATATCGAAAAAAAAATATCGAATTTTTTATTTATTTATTAATATATGTTTTTGGGGTCAGGTAAGTAAAAAAAAGGGGTAAAATAAAAAATAAATGAAAAAAAAGGGGGGTTGGGGGGGGGGAACCCCCCCATTTAAAAAAAAAACACATTGCAAAAAAAAATTCGATATTTTATTTTTCGGCCTTTTGTATTCGAGATTTTGGTTTTCGAGATTTGTGAATTCGATATTATCACTATGAACCATCAGGACCTTCAGAGGTACGTTTCTTGCTTCCGAGGGCCTGATATGTTCAAAATAATAATCAAAAGTTTCTTTCTGATTGCACAAGGGTGATGGTTCTTCACCCCTGGTTCTCCCACTTCCGGGGTCAGACCCTTCTCGAATGTTTGCCTCCCTCCGTCGGGTTCACTACAGCTTTTATTGCAAAACAATTTCACCTTTCGCATTCACACGGCTTTGGCCGTGTCCTGCCCACCTGGATGACAGATTCCCGGGGCTAGTCAGGGAGACACCTTTGTGTTTCTCACATTGTCCTGAGGGCGGCTTCCCCAGGCTTCATATACTGTGTTGGTATCTCTTCCCCTCTGTTTTACCTGGGTCGCGTCGCATGCCTGTTTCACTCTTACAGATTTTCATACAGTTGGCGGCTTCTCCAGCCGGGATATGCAGTATTCTTATCTCTCTCACTCGGTTTTACCCGGGTCTTGTGCCCGTCCGTTTTCCCAGCCTCTTCTACCGTGGACAGCTTTGGCAGTCTTTGACCCCCAAGGTTTACATCCCTCACTTGTGTCTTCACGTTGGGAGTGTTTGCTTCCCTGTCCGTGCTCGTCTCGTCTCGTCGATACGAGCATTTGCCGGGTGAAGCTCGAGGGTCTAGGGCTCCTTTCTTTCCCCTGGTCTCAGCGTTGGTTGGTGGGCGACAGGCCCACCACTGTTCTCTGGTGGATGTGCCACCAAGGAAGGCGGTTTTCTTCCCGTCTTCGTGCTGCTCCTGTCCAGAGGCTCTTGCTTGTTCAGAGCACCCGCCTTGTGGCCTGCAGCTAGCGGGCCTTGCTTTAGCTACGCCACCACAGGCTCTGCATAGCCCCGCCCCTCCAGGACTTATCCACAGCGGCTTTCCTCCGCAAATCCAGGATTCTACTCCCTCTGTAGTAGTTGCTCTCACAATTCCTACTGTGTTGAAGTAGGCCAGAACAATCGAAAAAGGTGTGTCCTCCTTCCTTGACGGCGTCATTGCAATGAAACCCAGCCTTACCTGAAGCCAACAACGGGGTGGAAGGAGGATCACTGGTAGTTGTAGTCAAAATATGAGAACAAACAGTCTTTTCAAGTCCCATGAAGCTGGACAATGGAGTCCGCTCAGGGAGGTCCTCATTGAACTTGGAGTCCTTGTCCCCAAGAGGGATGTCACTCCTTGTTTGGTTCCGCTTGTCCAGACCCCTAGGGAGGGTCTTGTGGGGCAGGCCCACCTCCCTTGCCTCTGGGTGGCGGTGGAGCTGGCAGGCTCATCCCTGCCAACGCTTCTCCCTGCGTGTCCCACAGGCACTGATTTCTGCCCTTCCTGTCCCACATAGACGTCCCCCTTTAGGTGACGCCCTCCTGTGTGCCTGGCTTGCCACGCCCAAGCATGCTTCTCCGTGGTCAGGCCAGTGTCAGCCTGAAAAGGACATGGAATGGGACGAGAGGGCAGAAGGCCAGAGATAATGTAGAGAAAAAGTGAATGCAGGCCAACACTGCCCTTGCATGCATGTCGGATGCAAAGACAAGCTCATTTGTCAAGCTGGCTGCTAGGAAATGGGCTCAGTAATTGAATCCTGGAAGTGAGAATAACCCCCCATGAAACATGAAATCAATCTCTCTCTCACTCATACACAAACACACACACACACAATCTACCCCAGCCCCCACATCCCTCAGCCAAGCACCTCACAGCCACCCACCACACTCCCCTCTTGTGAAATGTGCGGGGATCGAGCTCCAAAAACATAGAACCACTCAGGGCATGCAGGCCTATGTCCATTTCCAGGGGCGTTTCTAGGCTCGGCTAACACACACACACAGAGCTGTGTTATTTCCTTCCTCTTCAGCACGCATTTTCTTTGGTCCACGGAAGGTGAGAAGAGAAGACTTTATCGGGCACTGTAGGGAAAGAAGTGAACAAGGATATGCTTGTGCTGTTATGCAGGAGAGGTCAGGAAGAGTGGTCGAATATAAAGTGGAAAACAAAGTTTGCTCATGTTTGTGTCTGAGCTGAAGGCGGGATGCCGGCTTTACAAGACGCTTAAAACGGAGCCAAGGCCCCTCCAAGAGGGAGATTCTTTTGGATAGAAGCTGGGAGGTGTTGCGATCCTGTTGACACATGCAAGATGAAATAAATGTGTGCGGGTGACTTTTAAAAAATGTATTATTTAAGCAGAGGAAACAAAGTGTGTCTTTAGCAGGGACAGCACGGTGTGCTGGGCCCAGCCTCCCAGTCTATGGACAAATCAGGTGGAACCTCCTCCCTATATATGCACAGCGGTTGCAGGGCCGCACATTACTCTCTGAAGAACTCGCAGAAAAAGTATTTCCTGTGAAAAATGTTGTGCAACTCTCATCGCTGACTGACAAGAATGCAAAGTTCCCACTATTCGTTGCGACTCTGACACCCACCCCTGAAGGAAATACCAGGGAACTCAGAAAAATCACATGTCTCTGCAAATGCATTGTCACCAATGAAGCACTGAGAGGGAGACGATGCCCTGAAGTGTGCTACAACTGCTAATAGCTTTTGCACACTTCAGAATTCTGCCACCAGCAGCCACGCTGCATCTGCTGTGGTGAGAACCACGAAGCAAAGAAATGTCCCTGTGACAGAAAAAAGGACCCTGCAATGTGTGCAAACTGTGGTGGTGCACATCCAGTAAGCTACCGTGGCTGTCCCTACCTAGTCAAAAGTGAAACAGGCAGACCAACAGCAAGGGATTAATAACCAACAGAGTCTCCACAGCTTCCATGCTCTTCCAAGACCAAATCTATGACTACCAGCACATGCTACCATCCCACAGGGAGACCAGGAGCAGGACTTACTGAGAAGATCACAAGTCGAGCTAGACACAGGAGGACAATTGCTACACTTATGCTGTCACGTCAAAGAAGACCCTCACACCTCCAATTGAAGAACCTATCTCTGAAGGCTGCAAGCGCAATTATGAAGATGCAAATCCATCCCATTGTAACAACTCTAGCCAAACTCATCATGAGCGTATTCCCCAGTGAACATACCAACCAGAATGGCTGCAACAAATAAAGGTAGCTTCAACATCCTGATATGGAATGCAAAAAAAACAGCTGAATTGTTACACCTAATGGAGAAAGACAACATCCGTGTGGCGCTGATTTCTGAGACACATCTTCAGGCACACCAGAAATTGCTCCTGACAAACTACAAAGTCTACCACACAGACCGCACAACAAAGGGAGGTGGAACAGTTGTACTAGTAAAGACCAGCATCAAGCAGCACAAACTAGCCCTGCCCTCTCTAAAAAAAAAATATAGAGGCAACTGGTATCCAGATACAGACTGAAAAAGGGCCTCTGCGTTTATTTTGTGTACTCTGTGCCAAGGGCAGCTCTGATAGAGAGGGACATTGACACCCTACTAGACTCAAACCTCCCAACGATGATAGGAGGTGATCAGAATGCAGAACACCAAAGCTTGAATTCTCAGACAACAAACAGCAAGGGTCGGACTCTACTAGGATACTCAAGAAGAGGTGACGTGGTGGTTGCAGGACCAACAGAACCTACCCATTACCCCGGCCTTGCAAGCCATGCGCCAGATGTCCTGGACATTGTAATGCTGAAACATCTCACTCAGACTGTGCAGCTAGAAACCATATCGGAGCTGACCTCATATTACAACCCAGTGTTAAACAAAATTGGTGATGAGGTAGAAGTCCACCAACAAATCTCAAGATACAACTTTAACAAGGCTAATTGGACACTCTACAAACAAGGGCTAAGCAAAATGACAATCCTGGCCCTCTTGAATCCGCTGACGAGATGGAACAGGCTGTGAACCACCTCACAACTGCAATCCAGCATGCTGTTGAAAAGAGCGTTGTTAGGAAAGAATTTTCCCTCCAGTTGTGAACCCCCCAACTTTTTGCTTTGATTTGAACACCATAGTCTGACTTTAACAGAGGAGCCCAGCCTTATGCTGCACTCCCCTGGGCTTTTCGCTCATTTTGTTATGGGGAAACTGACATGTCAGTACTGGGAGACTTTGTTTCCCTTAGTCCTTGTCAATGTTGCAACTTTTTAGCAACATGCTACAAGTGCACCAAGTACCTTACAGTACAGTGCACTTGGGGACTCTAGTCATTTCCAAAGGCCCTAGATCCTCTCGAAGGATTTCTTAGAAGTGCGGATGTGCTTTGGACAGGGCTGGTGGCAGCTTATCTTTTCATGTATTTTTAACCCCTCCTTGCCATGCAAACCACGTTAACCGCATTTGGCACAGAAGGGTGGCATGGCTCCAAAATGGCCATGCCATGAGGTTCTTTGTCCTGTCCTTTGGCCATCTTGCCCCTTCACCTTCCCTAGGTCGAGTCGTCCCGGGTCAGTCCTGATTTGGGCATGCATTCTCCCGCGAAATGCCAACCTTTCGCAGGCTTCTGCATGCCTTGTGTGTGTGCTTCCAGAATGTGGGCTGGACTGTCTGAGTCCAATACACATCCTGGCTGCCAGGGAGTCTAGATTGTGGTGAATGGTGCGCGATTGGTCCACGTATGGTGTGCCAGTATGTGAGCAGATCTCCCATTGGGTCACCTTTGTTTTGGCGCGAAGGAGACTTTGGATAAGAGAGGCCCCCAAACAGCCATACCAGGCCGATCTCTGAAGTTCTCACGGAACGAAGGATAGGATCCAAGTATCCTGAAACCAAGAAGCCGAGTCGAGGAACCGCTGGTGACTCGCTGGAAGGTCTGGCACCCTAAGCCCGCTGTCGTCCCGCTGGACCCCTCTGCATCTGATCAAACTAGAAGGTCTGTGAAGATGCTTCGACTCATTGGAATAGTCGGACTAACTACTGTGGGCACCTTTATCAAACCGTGCAAGTAAGTCTTCTCGGAAATGTCCCTGGGCTAACCAGCGGGCTGACCAGCTTACACAGGACCTTTGCCGTGATACCGTCGCTGTTTGAAGGAGACCCTTGAAACTTGGTACGCTGCCAGCTCTGTGTTCACGGCACTCTCACACCACATTTCGTATATACTTGGGATTCCCAGGTCTGAAGTAAAGAGCGAGAGCCTGAACCGGAGTGAGCGTGGTTGCCGTGACACCCAGCTGCGGTGACGGAATTTGCAGGTGGACTGCATTTGTGTCCCTCTTTGCCCTGAAGCCTGCTGCAGTGAAACTGGCCTGATCTATCCACCAGGAGTGGAGAAATCACCACTGTCCTGTTTGGGAATCAGCATTTGAACCTACAACCGAAGTGGACTTGACTGCCGAAGTTTGGTCTGGCGTGCGCCTAGGGGCGGTAAGTAACAACCCTTACCTGTGGCCCCTAGCGCATCCAACCCTTTATACACATGAGTGGCCCCTGAGGGTGCCTCTCCTTTCCCCTGCTAGTGCGAACTAGCAAACTATTCCCTAGTCTCGGAACCCGCTCTGCCTTGTTGGGGAGACCCTCTTCGAATAGTGGGAACTGATTCTTCATCACCTCACCTGCCTTCCTGAGCTGCTACAGCCCCCTGAAGAGACCCTGTTTTTGCCCATCTGCACTACCACGTGCGCCAGCATTGCAAGTACATTTGAGCCATAGGCTCCCCTCATTTTAGGGACTGGACTGCCTTTCAGTTAGGATTGTATTTGATGCAGAATAGCCTAAAGACTCTTTGCACTACCTACTTCCTTCCCCTTTTAGGTTGTGGACCCATTCAGTGCATTAACCCTTTAGGCCACTAGGTCTTGTATATATGTATTTAGATAGGATTGTATTGATCTAAAAGTATTACTGTGATTATTATTGTGTGGTTAACTTTCAAAGGCCTTGAAATAAATGTACATATACGTTTTATATATACACCTGACTGGGAGTGATTGTAATTGTCCTTTACTCTGTGTGCTCATTGAGGTCTTTCAGTCACCCTCACCCCTGCTGAGACCTAGTCTTGACCGCCGCCAAAGCTACCTTGATTGGTCTGGCTTGTCCAAAGGGATACCCTGTTCCAAGAATCTAGGCTGGCCTTCTGAACCTCTGCCCACCAGGTCATAGTTCAGTAATCTGTCTAAACAAATTGGTGTACAGCGGTGGGATAGGACTGAAGGTATCCAGTGTTGCACACTAGTGAAGGCATTTCAGATTACCCCTACTTAATAAGTGATAACTGTAAAGGCCATAGACCTATCTAATATAGTGGAAACAAGTACCTTTATAACCTTAAATGCTTCTAGGTCAGAAACATTGAGAAAGATGTGTGCTGAGAGAAGTTTACTTACTCAAGGCACACAAGTGGACATGATTCAGAGAATCATGGAATGGCAAGAGTTGCAACTCAGTGGCATAGCTTCTGATAAATGTGTAGAAGGAGGTGGGGCTGCTTCCACTGGCAGAACGGACATTTCTCTTGCTGCCCTCATCAATAGTGCCCATGAGGATAGGGAGGATGCTATGTCTAATGTTTCCTCTGCCAGCTCTGATGCTGAGGCCATGTTGGAATTCAAGAAGCAAGAGCTGCTGTTTAAGCAGAAGGTGCTGAATTTCACACGGCTAATCTGAAGATAGAGCAGGCAGAAAAACAGAAACACAGGGATCACCAGTTGGAACTGCCAAGCTTCAGGTTTCAAATGGATCCAAGGCATCTGGGCATGGGTCTGGGTACTCCTCTCATCCAAGTTTTCCTAAAGTGTGGATGATGAGAAAAATGACATTATGGACTGGTTGAATGCATTTGAGTATGCATGTGAAGTTCAGGAGGTTGTAAATGCTGATAAGATTGCCTGGTTGCTCAGCAGACTATCCCATTCTAGCTGCAGTGCCATTATGGAAATGTCAAAACCTGAAAGAGTTGATTTTGCAATGTTGAAGCAAACTCTCAATTTGAAATTTGGGAACACTCCTGCCCAATACCTTAAAAGGTTCAGAGAGTATAAAAAGAAAGAAGGAAGTACTTGGGTGTCAGATGTGACTGATTTTTTAAAGAACTTAACTGGCTGGGTTGAAGGCTATAAGGTCTCCACCTTGAGGGTATGATATGTCTTGTCATGCTTGAACATATTTTTGCATCTTGTTACCCTGAGCTTAAGCAGCATTTGGCAGATTCAAAGGAGTTTGATCCTAAGAATCTGGCCTTAGCAGCAGATTTGTGGGTTTCACATAGCATGTCCCATAAGGACAAGACTCATCCTGGTAAGAAGGAGGAGGGGAAAAAGTCCAAATATAGTCCTCCTTCCAAAAGAGCGACAAAAAGAAATGTAAGGGTAAGTCACAAGAGAACACACCGGGTAGTGGAAGTTATCGTCCAAAACAGAACTCTGGTTACAGTGAGCCTCCCTATGTCCCAAGACCCAGTGGATCTTGTGTGGCCTGTGGAGCAAGTGATCATGTTAAGGGGGAATCCAAATGTACAGTCAAAATCTTGGGGGTCCCCTCTGCTAATTTGGCCTTCTCCTCCTAGTAGGAAGAAGAAATTACAGGGGCATCCTTCTCCTCAGACTCCTTCCCCAGTGGGATAGATTCTGAGGTAGTTTTAGTTTCCCTGGGTTCCTGGGAGCCTAAAGTCTCAGAGGCTTATGCTAGGATTCCTGATAATACCAAGCACTACTTTAAGGACAGTGTGCTGATCAATGGAGTTGATGCTCCAGCCCTTAGGGATAGTGGGTGCAGGGGAACTGTGGTGGATTCTACCTTGGTATACCTAGAGGAAGTGCCAGAGCTCCTCTGGCCACCACAAAACTAGCTGATGGCCGACCTCTCAAATTCCCAGTTATGCCTGTAAATCTTACTATAAATGGTATAGTGGTCGGGATTCCAGTGAGCATTCAGAGAGATGTCCCAGCAAAGGTCTTGCTGGGGAATGATCTCAGAGCTTTAGGGCTTGTGGGAGACGCTCTGTCACAGGTTTCCCCCCTTCTCACCTGTCTATGTTGTTTACTGGAGTTCTTTGAAGGAGTCTTCTTGCGCACGGTTCGGGTCTTGAATAACCCTGTGCGAACGTCCTCGGGTTCCAGCGTGCGTTCAGCGTTACGACTCCTGGAACGTTCAGAATGTCCGGGAAGTCCTGGAAGTGACGCAGAGTGTACTCAGAGACGGGTACACCGAGATCCGGGATACAAGAGGTAATAAAGAGGAAGGGAATGAATGAGGAAGGAAAAATAGGGGCCAGCAACCAGGAATCAATGAGTTCAGCGAGAGCGAACTACGGCAGCACACGTCTAGCTACTGCAAGCGGTAGCGGTGAGACGCGCGGGGCCGCGGGGGAGTGGCTTCTTTATAGAACGTGCTACGTCCGACAAGGAAGCTGGTAAGCAACATTCCATGTTTGATGGCCATGTTGGGAGTACTGCTGAGTGCAAGCCCCGATGTGTCAGGGACCAGGAAGTCCAAAAGGGACGCGTCCGACGGTTCATGACAGCATGCCTCCTCCGAAGGCCTGTCCCTCTGGGTTTGCCCGGGTGTATGAGGTGATACCTTCTGAGTAATCTGGGGGCATTTAGGTTTGAGATTGGTTCTCTGGTGCATTCACTAGGAGGGTACCCTTTCCACTCAACCAGGTACTGTAGCTGACCACGTTTGTACCTGGAGTCACATATTCTGGACACTTCGTATTCCAGCTGGTCATTGATAATTACAGGGTTAGGCCTAAGGACAGTCCGCGAGGACTGGATGTATGGTTTCATTAGAGACGTGTGAAACACTGGATGGATCCTCTTCCAAGAGTCTGGTAGTTTGAGTTGGAAGGCCACTGGTCTTATGATTTCCTTTATGGAAAAGGGGCCATAGTACCGGGGAGCCAACTTATTTGGCTGTAAATGTTGAGGCAGTAGTTTCGAGGATAGCCAGACCTTATCACCCATTGCATAGGAAGGTCCTGGTCTTCTTTTGGAGTCCGCGTAATGCTTGGTGTGAGTTTGGGCCCTTTCTAAGTGTTCTTTGGCTTCCTTGTGTACATTGATGAGAGTTTCGATCCAGGAGTCGACTATAGGTACTGGTGTAGGATGTGGGAGAATGGAAGGCAGAACCGAAGGGTGAAATCCTTGGCTTCAAAAAAAAGAGCTGGTCTTGACAGCCGAATGATCCGAATTGTTGTAGGCGAATTCAGCCACAGGTATTAAGAGTGACCAATCGTCCTGTACCTTAGTAGTGAAGCAACAAAGATATTGCTCTAGGGTTTGGTTCACATGTTTAGTAGCTCTGTTAGTCTGTGGATGATAACCTGAGGAGAGGGCGCGTTGGATCCCTAGTATACGGCA
Organism: Ambystoma mexicanum; assembly: GCF_040938575.1. Classification (NCBI taxonomy): domain Eukaryota; kingdom Metazoa; phylum Chordata; class Amphibia; order Caudata; family Ambystomatidae; genus Ambystoma; species Ambystoma mexicanum. The sequence goes on from NC_090933.1 coordinate 71,903,878, forward strand.
TAAGTGTTTCCAAAACTGAGAAATATATTGAAGTCCTCTGTCTGATATAATCTTGGAAGGGAGTTCATAAATTCGGAATATGTGTTCCAGGAAGATTCCAGCAAGTTCTGATGAAGATGGTAGTTTATACAATGGTGTAAAATGAGCCATATGAGTGAATAAATCAATAGTGACCATGATAGTTATGTATCCCCTGGAAGATGGCAATTCCACAATGAAGTCCGTAGCAATGAATTCCCAGGGTCTTGTTGGTAGCGTAGGCTGAAGTAGGAGACCCGCCGGTCTCTTGTTATCATGTTTGTTTTGATTGCAGACTGCATAGGCTTGGATGTGGATGTACAGTTGAACATCAGTTTTCATTCTTGGCCACCAAAATTGTCTTTGTATTAGATGGAGGGTGTTGGTCATGCCACGATGTCCTGAGTGAAGGGTATTGTGACAGAGGTTTATAATCCTTTGTTGTAGTCTCTGTGTGGGAATAACCAGGCCTTTATCCTTGAACAGATACCCGTCCTTTGTTCTTAGATTCCATTGATTCTTTACTGTGAATTCCTTCCAGAGCTCAGAGGACTGGGTTTGCATCTGAATGTCTTCCAGGAGGTTGATTCCTTGGGCTACAAAAATTGTGTGGGGAAACATCTTTGGGAAGGACGGATCTTCAAGAGTTTCGTAGTCGGGACGTCGGGATAAGGCGTCAGCAATTATGTTCTGTGTTCCAGGGACATGATGGATCTGGAACTGGTACTGGGCAAAGAAGAAGGCCCAACAGGCTTGACGGCTATTTCTACATTCCAGAGGCTGTAAAACTTGAAGATTCCGATGGTCCGTGCGGACCTGAAGAGGATGTTTTGCTCCCAGAAGTAGATGACGCCACTCTGTGAAGGCTTGACGGATGGCTGACAGTTCCTTTTCCAAAACAGAATAATGGGTTTTGCTGGGAGTTACAGTTTGTGAAAGATAAGCAATGGGATGTTGTAGATTATCCTCGAATTACTGCTTTAGAACTGCTCCAAATGCGTAGTTAGAGGCATCCGTTTCCACTAGGAAAGGTTGATTGATGTCAGGTTGAGCCAGGATGGGGGCTTGTGTAACCTCTGTCTTTAACCGTTGGAATGCTTCATCTTGGGCTGCTGTCTAGAGAAAGGGAGAATCTTTTTTCAACAATGTAATGATCGGTTGAACTATCTCAGAAAAGGAAGGTATGAATTTCCGGTAAAAGTTGGCAAGTCCCAGGAAGGATTGAATCTGTTTCACGGTAGTTGGAACAGGCCAGGATAGTATGGCTTTTACTTTTGAGTGGTCCATTCGATTCCTTCTGGGCTAAGGACAAATCCTAGATAGTGAACAGTAGAGACATGGAAAAGGCATTTCTCTGGTTTAGCCAGAAGCGTGTGTTCACGTAGCCGCTGTAACACTGCCTTAACATGCTCTTCATGCCTAAAATGGTCCTTAGAGAATAATAGGATATAGTCCAGGTAAACTATGACGAAGAGGAACAGCATATCAGAAAACACCAGATCCATGAAACGTTGGAAGACCGCTGGGGCATTGGCGAATCTGAAGGGCATGACCAAGTATTCAAATTGACCAAAGGGTGTTCAAAAGGCTGTTTTCCATTTGTCACCCTCCCTAATACGGATCAGATGGTAGGCACCTCTGAGATCCAATTCCGTGAAGACTACAGCTCCTCTCACCGCTTCCAGGATATCTGAGATTATGGGCAATGGGTAGCGGTCCTTCAGGATGCACTGATTTAAACCACGATAATCAAGACAAGGCCTAAGCTCCTTAGTATCTTTCTTAGGAACAAAAAACAAAGAAGCTCCTGTTGGTGATTTGGATGGTCGTATGGTGCCATTTTCAAGGTTGGTATCTTAAGTATTCATGGACGGCCCTTTTCTCTAGTTCGGATAAAATGAACATTCTTCCAAAAGGAATCACGGCTTAGGGTTCAGTATCAATAGCCCAGTCTTCAGGTCTGTGAGGGGGTAGGGCCTGAACTATGGCAGTTGAGAACACATCAATGTAATCCTGATAGGCCTTAGGAACCTGGATGATATTTGAGAACATGAATGGGCCTTGCTGGTCTGTCCGCGTACCTCCAGAAGATGTCGGCGAGGAATCCAGAGATAGTCAATGAGACATACAATGCTCGGAACCAAGGAACAAGGATCCTGTTGCCCAGTTGATATATGGGTTGTGCTTTTGTGACCAGGGCATACACAGTACCATTGGGTAATGAGCAAACTTTATGATGTCAAATTTGATCACCTCTCGATGATGGTTTATCGAGAGCTGGATCCCTTTGGTTTGTAGGGTTATGGGTCCAGAAGAGAGAGGTCTTCCATCAATAGCCTCTACAGGTTGCGTGATGCCTCGAGTTTCATATGGGATGTGGTGAGTAGGGACCCAATCTTGATCTATAAATATCCCCATGGCTCCACAATCCATCAATGCCAAAATGGGATAGGTTTTGTTCTTGGATGGCGATAGAACGGCCTGTGAAATCACAAGATTGTTTTGTCCAGGAGAGTTCAAGGATGGAATAGATGTGGAGCAAACATCTCTCTCCTGAAGCTGTGCTCCATCTAGGTTCGGGAGCTGGCGTTTCCCGAACGCCGTGGAGGAGCCTAGAGACATTCTCTCCCTAGATGTTTGTCTGAGGCACAATACATACATAGCCCAGTGTGAATCCGTTGCATTCTTTCTTGCGGGGATATGGGTCAGCGGAAGGCCCCCAGTTGCATGGGTTCTGGGTCGTTAGTGGAGGCAGGAGTGGGCTCAGCCTTCGAGGAAGGTTCTATGGCGGTCTTTTGGAAAGGCATTCTAGTCTTCTTTTCTGCCTTCCTTTCCTGGATACGGAAGTCTATCTGTATAGAGAGGTCCATAAGAGCCTGGAATGAACCTGAGCAAGCCACTCTGGCTAGCGCATCTTTTATTTCTTCATTTAGTCCTCTTCGAAAAAGGGTACAGCAGGCTTCTGAGAACCAATCTGCTTCTTTAGCCAGTTGTTTAAAGCGTGTCACATATGTAAGCATATCCTGGGAACCTTGTTGGAAATCCAGTAGGTGTTCCTGGGCACTATAGACCTGTTCTGGACAGTCAAACATAGTCTTTACAGCCTGTACAAATCTATCGTGGTCATCCAGGAGGGCATCTCTAGAATTAACCAAAGGCATAGCCCAAGATAATGCATTCCCGGAAAGATGCGAAATCATAAAGCCCACCTTTGCCCTGGGGGTAGAGAAGTAGTAGGGCTTAAAAGTAAAGTGGACTAAACACGAGTCAAGGAATCCGCGAAGGGTTTTTGAAGAACCATTGTATTTATCTACTACTCCGCCCAATAATACGCTTTCCTTGGTCGCGGAATCACGGGACAGGACTAATTATTTTAATTCAGCTTTCTCGGCTTTAATATTCTGCACTTCAGTTGTTAACTCCTGCATGCCATGCATGAGACCTGGAACTGCCGCCTGCATGTCCATATGAATTTCAATTTGTTGGCGTCTCAATCTTCTGTCACAGGTTTCCCCCCTTCTCACCTGTCTATGTTGTTTACTGGAGTTCTTTGAAGGAGTCTTCTTCCGCACGGTTCGGGTCTTGTATAACCCTGTGCGAACGTCCTCGGGTTCCAGGGTGCGTTCAGCGTTCCGACTCCTGGAACGTTCAGAATGTCCGGGAAGTCCTCAAAGTGTTGCAGAGTGTATCCGGAGACTGGTACATGGAGGTCCGGGATACAAGAGGTAATAAAGAGGAAGGGAATGAATGAGGAAGGAAAAATAGGGGCCAGGAATCAATGAGTTCAGCGAGAGCGAACTACGGCAGCACACGTCTAGCCGCTGCAAGCGGTAACGGTGAGACGCGCGGGGCCGCGGGGCGTGGCTTCTTTATAGAACGTGCTACGTCCGACGCGGAAGCTGGTAAGCAATGTTCCGTGTTTGACGGCCATGTTGGGGGTACTGCTTAGTGCAAGCCCCGATGTGTCAGGGACCAGGAAGTCCAAAAGGGACGCGCCCGACGGTTCATGACATGCTCCCAGCTTGAGGGTGAACCTCCTGGGAAGCACAGGATTTATTGGAAAGGTGGGCTCCTGTACTGTGAGCCCATAGAGTCTACAGAAGGAGAGCATAGGAGGTTGGTGGTTCCCCTTGCTGTAAGACCCTTCCTCTTGCAGCTGGCGCAGCAAGTGCCCCTTGCTGGTCACCTTGGTATCAAGAGAACCAAGCAAAGGTTATCCATGCACTCCTACTGGCCCAAGATGGGGTTGCAAGTAGAAAGTCACCACAGGAGTTGTGCCACATGCCACTTATCTGGGAAAAGTGGCACAACAATCCAAGCTCCACTGGTACCACTCACAGTTGTGGGGGTACCATTTGAGAGGGTAGGGATTGACATTGTTGGTCCCCTTGACCCCCAAACATCCTCAGGCAATAGGTTTATCCTGGTGCTGGTCGACCATGCCACCAGGTATCCTGAGGCCATCCCATTGAAAACTGTGACTGCCAAGTCAGTTGCAAAAGCTTTACTTGGCATCTTTACTAGAGTTGGCTTCCCTAAAGAAGTTGTGTCTGACAGAGGCAGCAACTGTATGTGCAAGTATATGCAAGCCATCTGGAAGGAATGTGGTGTCACTTACAAGTTTTCATCCGCATACAAACCAATGGTGTAGTGGAAAGGTTTAACAGAACCTTAAAACGCATGATTGGTGCTCTGGAAGAACCCCAAAGAAGAAAATGGGATCTTCTGTTGCCATGCTTACTGTTTGCCTACAGAGAAGTACCTCAGGAGGGTGTTGGCTTCAGCTCCTTTGAGCTCCTGTTTGGTCATCCTGTATGGGGAACCTTAGCCATAGTCGAGGAAGGATGGGAGATGCCCTCTCCTGTAACTACCAATGTAGTAGACAATGGGCTGGAACTCAGAAAAAGGATGGTACTCCTGATGGGTCTGGCTAGTGAGGAATTGAAGGCAGGACAAGCCCTGGTGAAACACTGGTATGGCCAGAAGACTGCCCTCATCAATTTCACACCAGGTCACCAAGTACTGATCATGAATCCTATAAGGCCTAGAGCTTTACAGGACAAATGGTCAGGCCCTTACACAGTGGTGGAGTCACTGGGTGAAGTCATCTATTTGGTGGACCTTGGAAGGGCTGGTCAGGCTCCAAAAGTGTTCCATGTAAATAGGCTGAAGGTTTTCATCCCAAGAGTTGAAATAGCAGCACTGCTGCCGGCTTCAGATCTTGAGGAAGAGCAGTCAGAACCCCTCCCTAACTTGTTCCAGGGCAGTCCTTCAGATAGCTCCATTGAGGGTGTCAAAGTGGCCCCTCACCTGACTTCTGATCAACAAGCTGAGGTCAACAAAATGTTGGATCTTGGGCAGATTGATCCCTCTAGTAGTCCTTAGTCTAGCCCTGTCGTTTTAGTACCAAAGGTAGGTACCTATGAGTTGAGGACCTGTGTGGAGTACAGGGCTCCGAATGCTCTCACCTAGACAGATGCACACCCCTTGCCTAGAACAGATGAGCTGGTGGATACTTTGGGTGCATCCAAATACCTCAGCACATTTCACCTCACTGCATCATGTGAAACACCTTAGGATTGTTTTGCAGGCTCCTCAGAATGCCTACTTTACCATAAAGGCCAGTAAGTGCCAGATTAGACAAGGATCTGTGGTCTACCTCGGACATGAAGTAGGTGGAGGGAGGATACAGCCTCTACCCAGTAAAGTACAAGCAGTACAAGACTGGCCTACCCCCACTACTCAAACCCAAGTGAGAGTCTTTTTAGGACTCACTGGGTACTATAGGACTTTCATGGCAGACTATGGCACCATAGCTGCCCCTCTGACTGCTCTCACAACTCCCAAGAAACCCAAGAAGGTAACATGGTCTGAAGAGTGTGGGAAGGCCATCAATGGCTTAAAAGACTCCTTGTGCCAGGCCCCTGTCCTCAGGGCCCCTGATTACCAAAGACCTTTTATTGTGCAGACAGATGCCTCTGACACTGGGATAGGAGCTGTACTATCACAAGTAGATGAGAAGGGTAAGGAACACCATATTGGCTTTGTTAGTCGCCAGCTTAAGGACAGAGAGCTCAGATGGTCCACAGTAGAGAAGGAATGTTTCTCTGTTGTGTGGGCCCTAAGGAAGCTGAGGCCCTACCTCTATGGGACCCACTTCACTGTGCAAACTGACCATACGCCCTTAAAGTGGCTAATAAACATGAAGGGAGAGAATTCAAAGTTGCTCAGGTGGTCCATAAGTCTGCAAGGCTTTGACTTCACTATTGAGCATAGGCCTGGTGTCCAAGATAGCAATGCTGATGGGCTGTCCTGAATGTTTAACCAACCTGAACATGAGACTCACCCAGGGGTGGATTAATTCCCCCTGTCCTTGGTCTGGGAGGGTCGAGTGTTAGGAAAGATTTCCATTTCATGTGTAATTTTCCCTCCAGTTGTGATCCCCCCAACTTTTTGCTTTGATTTGAACACCATAGTCTGACTTTGCCAGAAGAGCCCAGCCTTATGCTGCACTGCCCTGGGCTTTTCGCTCACTTTGTTATGGGGAAACTGAGATGCCCTTAAATACAGTCAGTACTGGGAGACTTTGTTTCCCTTAGTCCTTGTCATTGTTGCAACTTTTTAGCAACATGTTACAAGTGCACCAAGTACCTTTCTGTACAGCGCACTTGGGGTCTCTAGTCATTTTCAAAGGCCCTAGATACCCTAAAGGATATTTTAGGAGAAGTGCAGATGTGCCATGGACCGGGCTGGTGGCAGCTTATCTTTTCATGTATTTTTAACCCCTTCTTGCCATGCAAACCGCGTTCTCCGCGTTTGGCATAGAAGGGTGGCCTGGCTCCAAAATGGCCCTGCCACGCGGTTCTTTGTCCTGTCCTTTGGCATCTTGCCCCTTCGCCTTCCCCAGGTCGAGTCGCCCCGAGTCAGTCTTTATTTGGGCATGCATTCTCCCGTGAAATGCCAAGCTTTCACTGCCTTGTGTGTGTGCTTCCAGGATGTGGGCTGGACTGTCTGAGTCCAATACACATCCTGGGTGCCAGAGTGTCTAGACTGTGGTGAGTGCCTGGGACCACCGGGGTCCGTGATTGGTCCACGTATGGTGTGCCTGTATGTGAGCAGATCTCCCATTGGGTCACCTTAGTTTTGGCACACAGGAGACTTTGGATAAGAGAGGCCCCCAAACAGCCATACCAGGTCGATCTCTGGAGTTCTCACTGAACGAAGGATAAGATCCAAGTATCCTGAAACCAAGAATCCGAGTCGAGGAACCGCTGGTGACCCACTGGAAGATTTGGCACCCTGAGCCTGCTGTCATCCCGCTGGACCCCTCTGCATCTGGTCGAACTAGAAGGTCTGCGAAGATGCTTTGACCCATTGGAATAGTGGGAGTAACTATTCTTGGCACCTTCATCATACCCTGCAAGTAAGCCTTCTCGGAAGTGTCCCTGGGCCAACCAGTTGGCTGACCAGCTTACACAGGACCTTTGCCCTGATACCGGTGCTTTTTTAAGGTGACCCTTGAAACTTGGTACGCCGCTAGCTCTGTTTTCACAGCACTCTCACACCAAATTTCGTACACTTGGCATTCCCAGGTTTGGAGTAAAGAGCGAGAGCCTGAACCGGAGTGAACGCGGTTACTGTGTCGCCCAGCCGTGGAGACAGACTTTGCAGGTGCGCTGCAATTGTCCCCCTCTTGGCCCTGAAGCCTACTGCAGTATAACTGGCCTGATCCATCTGTCAGGAGCGGAGAAATCGCCACTGTCCCATTTGGGAATCATCACTGTATCTTCGCATTGAAAGCCGCAGAGCAGATATTGTCGCATTTGAACCTGCAACCGAAGTGGACTCGATTGCCTCAGTTTGGTCCGGCGTGCACCTAGGGGCATAAGTAACAACCCTTACCAGTGACCCCTAGTGCATCCAACCCTTTTTACGCACGAGTGGCCCCTGAGGGTCCCTCTCCTTTCCCATGCTAGTGGGAACTAGCAAACTATTCCCAAGTCTTAGAACCTGCTCTGCCCTGTTGGGGGGACCCTCCTCAAATAGTTGGAACTTATTCTTCATCACCTCACCTGCCTTCCTGAGCTGCTATAGCCCCCTGAAGAGATCCCGTTTTCGCCAATCTGCACTACCGCGTGCGCCAGCATTGCAAGTACATTTGAGCAAAAGGCTCCCCTCATCTTAGGGACTGGACTGCCTTTCAGTTAGGATTGTATTTGATGCAGAATTTCCTAAAGACTCTGCACTACCTGCTTCCTTCCCCCTTTAGGTTGTGAACCCATTCAGTGCATTAACCCTTTAGGCCTCTTGGTCTTGTATATATATATTTAGATAGGAGTGTATTGATCTAAAAGTATTACTGTGTTTATTATTGTGTGGTTAACTTAAAGGCCTTGAAATAAATGTACATATATGTTTTATATATACACCTGACTGTGTGCTCATTGAGGTCTTTCAGTCACCCTCACCCCTCCTGAGACCTAGTCTTGACCGCCGCCAATGCTACCTTAAGTGGTCACGCTTGTCCTGAAGGGTATCCTGTTCCAAGAAACTAGGCTGGCCTTCTGAACCACTGCACACCAGTTCAGCGTTCAGAAATCTGTTTTAACAAGTGTCCCAAAACAAGGACCTGCATGCTGCTCTATTAATGACTTGCCAGAAGGGATCAAAGGATCTATCGCGGCCAAAAATAGAGCTAGATGCCAATGGCAGAAAGCAAGAACACTTGACCCACTGAGGAGATACAACTGGCTCACAAAGCTGCTGTAAGACCAGATCCAGGAGCACAGAGGTAAAAAATGGGAGACTGAAGTGGCAGTGGCACAGCTGGAGGAGACGGACAAGTTGATATGGAGGATGACACAGCGCTTGACTGGCAAAAAAGAATCCAGCCCGCCAAATTCAAGGCAACACCCACCGTGCCTGTACAAACAAGGACAAGGCAGAAGTGTTGGCTGACACGCTGGAAGAATCTTTCAACCCCAATCAAGCCAGCAAGATATCACAGGACATGCAACAGAATGTTGCCAACCGCTTCAAAGAGCACGCGCCAGGAACTGAAGCAGAACATGTGAAGACATGCACACTGGTTGAGGTTCTCTGACTTGCTCAAAGACTGAAAAATGGCAAAGCACCAGGAAGTGATGGAATCACAAACCAGGCCATCAAGTTGCTTCCACCTGATGCTATGGAGTACCAGGTTGAGATCTTCAATGCCTGCCTGCATCTCCAACACTTCCCTGCAAAATGGAAAAAAGCTAAGGTCATAGTGTTTCCTAAGCCTGGGAAGTCACTGAGAAACCATAACAACTATCAACCAATAAGCCTGCTCTCTAGATTATCAAAACTCCTTCACAAGATTGTACTTGCACGCTTAAATGAACATGACACAAGAGAAAACATCCTTGCAAATGAGCAATTTGGATTTCGAGCGGAACATTCAACAACCCACCAACTAATGAGAGTGGTTGACATAATGTGCCACGGCTTCAACATAAACAAGTCAACTGGGATTGTCTTTCTCGATGTATCCAAAGCCTTCAACAGAATCTATCACACAGGACTTCTCCATAAATTAATCAACCTGAGGTTTCCAAACTACTTGGTTAACCTACTCTGCAGCTACCTGACTGAAGGCAAATTCCACGTATCTGTTCAAGAGGAACACTCAACAGCCCGTTGCATTCGTGCAAGAGTCCCACTCGGATCTATCGTGGGCCCCTTCCTCTTCAACGTGTTTACTAACGATATCCCAAAACAACTTAAAAAGACAGAACTTGCTCTTTATGCTGACGATGTAGCAGTGATTTCGCTGTCCTTCAGTGAAAAGGAAGTCGCAAAATATGTACAGACGTCCCTTGACAAGCTATCTGACTGGTATCTAGACTGGCAGATTGCTCTAAACTCAAGTAAAAGAACTGCAACTCTATTTACCAGAAACAACGTTAAAGAGCACCCAGCAATCCACCTTAATGGAGAGACAATCACTTGGGAAAGCAGCAGCTCCTGCCTTGGAGTAACAATGGATGCAAAACTAAAATGGAAAAACGATATAGAAAAAAAACAGCAAAAAGCAACTGGCAAACTTGTGGCACTATACCCACTTTTGAAGAGTATATCTGTGTCGATAGAGAGCAAGATAAAAGTTATCCAAGCTATAATCAGGCCCACCTTGACCCACGCCTCTCCAGTTTGAAGTGGCTGCCACAAGCGACATTGCAGCATTCTACAAATGGTCAAAAACAAGGCACTAAGAATTGCAGCGGGTTCCCTCCCTCCCCCCGGTCAAGGACAGCAGAGCTCCATTACGACCTGGGTATGGAAATGCGAGACAAACATCATTTAAACTGAACAAAATATCTATGAAGATTTGAATTGGAAAGAAAACCCCCTGGTCAGGAATCTTGCGGTATCATCACAAACCCATTTGACCGCTACCCACGGCCAATTGCAGCATTGAACTTGTGAACTACTGCATCCCCACTGCGTAGTGATGTAAAGCAGACCAAGATGTGTTCCTAAAAGCGACTTAAAACTTCAACCAGCTACATTGGATTAATAAGGCGAAAACCTTGGTATCCAAAAAACACACTGCCAGAATATCTCTGGCAGAGAGAAAGAAGTCAGGTGGTGTGTACTAATTTCTCCTGCTCCTCACAGAGTGAACGCCAGCTGCAGACCATGCCTGAGCCAGCCAAGTCTGCCCCAGTGCCCAAGAAGGGCTCCAAGAAAGAGCTCTCCAAGCCACCCAAGAAGGACAGGAAGAAGCGCAAGAGGAGCAGGAAAGAGAGCTATGCCATTTACATCTACAAGGTGATGAAGTAGGTGCACCCTGACATCTCTTCTAAGGCCATGGGCATCATGAACTCATTTGTCAATGACATCTTCGAGCGCATCACCGGGGAAGCCTTCTCCCTGGCTCACTACAACAAGCGCAAGACCATCATCTCCAGGGAGATACAGACTACAGTGCGACTCCTGCTGTCTGGTGAGCTGTCCAAGCACACCATGTCCGAGGACACCAAGGCTGTCATCAAGTACACCAGCTCCAAGTCAGGGCAGCCACAGCCCTCTGTGCCACAGCCCCCCGCACAAAAAAGCTCAAAGGCTCTTTTAAGAGCCGCTCACCACCTCAGGCTCTCTGAATCAAGAGAGTTGATGAGAAAAGAGACTTGGGCACAGAAGGCTCTGTTGCTGGAAATAGAACTGTATCCTTGTGTCGAAGAAGCCAGATTGTGTGCTTTGCTCGAGTGAACCGCCTTGCCCCGTGCTGAAAACATGGGGAAGGGAGGCCAACGGCCCGAACATCCTGACATATCATTTTGTGAACACTTCTTTCTTTTTCATGAACATTACCCCACGCTATTGCTAAATTAGCGGTAAGGATTGGCAATATATATTTTTTTAGCATATGCCCTTTTACTTTGAAAAGACTCCACTAAGCCTGCATTATTATTATTTGATGGTCGTAGCTTGCTACCATATATAGATTTAGCTTTAGATTGGCGTTTTTCAGACCCTTGTGAAAGTTCATTAAACACCCCCGAACTGCAGTCACTTGTGTCTGTCTTACTGTTGATACCATGCCTTCCTTACAACACTTAGAGTCATGTGCCTGACTTTACCTGACCCAATTAGCGGTACATGTCCAATTTGATGTATAAGAGTTAGCTTTGTTACTCTGTCGCCCTCTTTCTCGGCCCAGTGTTTGTGTGGAAAGGGGAGGGTGAGCTGGGAGATCAGGGAATTCTATGAAATAGGATGGGTCAAGTTTACGGGAAAGGGGAGAATACCGTGTCTCACCATAGGCTGTCTCACCTCCACTTCCCGAAGACCCCTCACCCAGGTGATCCTTCCACATTGGTCCACCCCCAGTGTCTGGATCCAAAGGCGATGGGCATGCCCTGGCCAGCTGAGAGAGAAATCCCAGGGGATTAGCAGGTGAGACACCCCCTGGTTTCTCACATACCCTTCCCCAATGCAATGTAGCCGCATCTGTTTCACAGGGAAGCCAGGAAAAGAAATTGACATTCCCCAGTTCCTTTCCTTTTCAGTGTTCCACAGTGAAACAGTAGGGTTGCAGGTCTAAGAACCATTGCATGACTCAAGGGTTAGAGTCCTTTTGTTGACCTTTCCATACCAAAGGTGAATGGTCCGTAACAAGTGTGAACTTTCTCACCAGAATATAGTACCTCAGATGAATAATTGCCTATTTGATGGCAAGGGACTCTAATTCCAATACAGAGTAATTTTTCTCAAGTGGGACAACTTTATGACTAGTGAATAGGATGGGGTGTTCTAATCCATCGCATATTTGTGACAATACTGCTCCTAATCCAGTGAGGGAGGCATCAGTCTGTAATACAAATTCCTTTGAGAAATATACCACGTTCTTAGAATCCGTCTACTTGTGGCCTTTTGACACGTAGAGTAGCCGACAAATTCTTCCTGATGATGTATCTCTTTGTGTAAACGTATAAACACACAAATAAATCTATTAACTAGAAAATGGATTACCAGATGAAACCGCAGGCTGCAAAGAAATACCAAGAAAGAAATCATCAATACACGTGAGGAACACAGGCACTGAATACAGATCACAAGTACAGACGGAACTAACCTGGTATCAACCAATCGTTTGTCATGATCTCTGCTTCCAAAAGGTCAGGGTTTTCCCAACTCCCTTGGAAGCAGATCCATAACCCAGGTTCCGAGTGCCAACCAGTCCCAATTGGGACCTTTTGGACCCAGTCCTGGCGCCAGTGGCACCAGGCTCATAAATGTGCCCAGTCCCAGCGCTGGAAGCGCCGGGCTCATAATGCTTGGGTGGACTTACCTGCAGCAGACCATGCTGCTTACTTGCCTGCCAGTTGAGCCTCTGATCCTCTTCTGTTTGGAACTACTTTTACTGTTGGGTGGGGCAGGAGCCACTCCCTAGATTCAGAACACTGGAACTCTTCTGGAAAGCAGGAACTCTTTTCTTACCTAGGCGTGGCTGTGGAAGGAGACACCTAAGCACTACAGGAGGCTATTTAAACCACTCCCGATGGATGAATCTTGCTTTGCGTTATTCTGCATCCTCTGCAGCAGAACGCTCATCGTGTCTTCTGCATCTGATCCTGGGCCTAAGGAAAAAGGCTTACCATCCTGAATCCAGTCTTCAGCAACACCTATAAAGACAAGAAAGAATAGGTTAGCATTACGGTCTTCAGTGACAGCTCTTCACTTACCTGGTCCATCGGCTGTCACCAACGCCTCGCGCTGCATTCCGGCATCTGAAAGACAAAGGCTTACCTACTCTTCGTGCGCTCCGGAGGTCTTCACACTGCATTCCGGCATCTGAAAGACAAAAGCTTACCAACTCTTTGCACGCTCCGGAGGCCTTCGGCGCTGCATCCCGCATCTGAAAGACAAAACAAGGTGCGTTTAAAGACATTGGGGAACTTTAATACTCACGTGCCATTACTCCTTTCCACATCTAACCCAGTGGGTATTCCGGCACCCTGCAGCCGCTCCGAACTTGTACCTGCAAAATAAAAAGACAGTTAGAGCGCATCGTGAAGCAGGCAACAAGCGCTTACTTACGTGCTTCCAGGCGCTTCTATTCATCACACGGGCTCCATCTTCAACTCACTTCAGCCCGTCATCCGCCATCGCCGGAACCCTGCAAAACAAGAAACATCATTACTAAAGACTTTAAAGACATTAGAATTACTCGAAACTTACCGTTCGTGCAGTAAACGACGGACAGCAGTCCTCTGAAGTCAAGAGGCCTGCTCCCCTTATCCAGTGAAGAAACTGGTTACAGCACCCTGCCCCGAGCAGCGCAGATGGAGAGCACGGCGTTCACTTACCTAAGATGAGAGCGTTAACCTTTGGGGTTCTACAGGAGAAGAGAAAGGGAAGAAGAGAGAGACATTCAATAACCCAGTTCCTTAATCCCATATTTTCTATCTGCAGACATCTTACCCTTCGAGTCAGACATACAGTGCACAGAGGTCCAGCCCAAAGAGCCAGCCGTGTGTTACACATCACCTTTGAAGATACGGTATACGCCCAGTCAAGACCGGCGCCTCTACGGGAATCAGGTGAGCGTTACATCGTTGTTCTCTAACCTGCGAAGTCTATGTGTTCTGGCTCCACTCAGCCCTACAAGAATGAGGTATGCAGGTTCAGACAGACACAAGAACTGGAAATTACTTAGAAAGAGAAAGCTAAAGGCAAAAGTCTGATGCAACACTTACTAGAGGGTATGGTAATACAGCCAGTAGTCTAGGAAGTTCTTTCTCCAGTGTACCAGAATCTGTGGCAATGGAATTCTTAGGAACAGAACAAACGCCACCGGCACGAGGATGCCTAACCTAAGGTGGCACCAGTCTCTAGTCCCCATGGGCCACCGGAACCCGACGGCACGTGGAGACCTAGAGCAGAGGAGAAGCACACACCCAGGAAGCCTCTAGCCCGTGCGTGATGTGCTTGGCGTCAATCTTTAACAGACCATGAAGCAGAAATGAGGTTGGCAACTGGCTGGCAAATGTTGTACAAAACGTTTGTTTGTTTGTTTTGTTTTATTCATTTATAATGTGCGCCAGACCCGGGGGTATCAGGGCACATTCCAGAGGCTGTAAAACTTGAAGATTCCGATGGTCCGTGCGGACCTGAAGAGGATGTTTTGCTCCCAGAAGTAGATGACGCCCCTCTGTGAAGGCTTGATGTATGGCTAACAGTTCCTTTTCCAAAACAGAATAATGGGTTTTGCTGGGAGTTACAGTTCGTGAAAGATAAGCAATGGGATGTTGTAGATTATCCTCGAATTCCTGCTTTAGAACTGCTTCAAATGCGTAGTTAGAGGCATCCGTTTCCACTAGGAAAGGTTGATTGATGTCAGGTTGAGCCAGGATGGGGGCTTGTGTAACCTCTGTCTTTAACCGTTGGAATGCTTCATCTTGGGCTGCTGTCTAGAGAAAGGGAGAATCTTTTTTCAACAATGTAATGATCGGTTGAACTATCTCAGAAAAGGAAGGTATGAATTTCCGGTAAAAGTGGGCAAGTCCCAGGAAGGATTGAATCTGTTTCACGGTAGTTGGAACAGGCCAGGATAGTATGGCTTTTACTTTTGAGTGGTCCATTCCGATTCCTTCTGGGCTAAGGACAAATCCTAGATAGTGAACAGTAGAGACATGGAAAAGGCATTTCTCTGGTTTAGCCAGAAGCGTGTGTTCACGTAGCCGCTGTAACACTGCCTTAACATGCTCTTCATGCCTAAAATGGTCCTTAGAGAATATTAGGAAATAGTCCAGGTAAACTATGACGAAGAGGAATAGCATATCAGAAAACACCAGATCCATGAAACGTTGGAAGACCGCTGGGGCATTGGCGAGTCTGAAGGGCATGACCAAGTATTCAAATTCACCAAATGGTGTTCTAAAGGCTGTTTTCCATTTGTCACCCTCCCTAATACGGATCAGATGGTAGGCACCTCTGAGATCCAATTCCGTGAAGACTACAGCTCCTCTCACCGCTTCCAGGATATCTGAGATTATGGGCAATGGGTAGCGGTCCTTCAGGATGCATTGATTTAAACCACGATAATCAAGACAAGGCCTAAGCTCCTTAGTATCTTTCTTAGGAACAAAAAACAACGAAGGTCCTGTTGGTGATTTGGATGGTCGTATGGTGCCATTTTCAAGGTTGGTATCTAAGTATTCATGGAGGGCCCTTTTCTCTGGTTCGGATAAAATGAACATTCTTCCAAAAGGAATCACGGCTGAGGGTTCAGTATCAATAGCCCAGTCTTCAGGTCTGTGAGGGGGTAGGGCCTGAACTATGGCAGTTGAGAACACATCAGTGTAATCCCGATAGGCCTTAGGAACCTTGATGATATTTGAGACCATGAATGGGCCTTGCTGGTCTGTCAGCGTACCTCCAGAAGATGTCGGCGAGGAATCCAGAGAAGGTCAATGAGACATACAATGCTCGGAACCAAGGAACAAGGATCCTGCTGCCCAGTTGATGTATGGGTTGTGCTTTTGTAACCAGGGCATACACAGTACCATTGGGTAATGAGCAAACTTTATGATGTCAAATTTGATCACCTCTCGATGATGGTTTATCGAGAGCTGGATCCCTTTGGTTTGTAGGGTTATGGGTCCAGAAGAGAGAGGTCTTCCATCAATAGCCTCTACAGGTTGCGTGATGCCTCGAGTTTCATATGGGATGTGGTGGGTAGGGACCCAATCTTGATCTATAAATATCCCCATGGCTCCACAATCCACCAATGCCAAAATGGGATAGGTTTCGTTCTTGGATGGCGATAGAACGGCCTGTAAAATCACAAGATTGTTTTGTCCAGGAGAGTTCAAGGATGGAATAGATGTGGAGCAAACATCTCTCTCCTGAAGCTGTGCTCCATCTAGGTTCGGGAGCTGGCGTTTCCCTAATGCCCAGTAGGAGCTAAAGGACATTCTCTCCCTAGATGTTTGTCTGAGGCACAATACATACATAGCCCAGTGTGAATCCGTCGCATTCTTTCTTGCGGGGATATGGGTCAGCGGAAGGCCCCCAGTTGCATGGGTTCTGGGTCGTTAGTGGAGGCAGGAGTGGGCTCAGCCTTCGAGGAAGGTTCTATGGCGGTCTTTTGGAAAGGCATTCTAGTCTTCTTTTCTGCCTTCCTTTCCTGGATACGGAAGTCTATCTGTATAGAGAGGTCCATAAGAGCCTGGAATGAACCTGAGCAAGCCACTCTGGCTAGCGCATCTTTTATTTCTTCATTTAGTCCTCTTCGAAAAAGGGTACAGCAGGCTTCTGAGAACCAATCTGCTTCTTTAGCCAGTTGTTTAAAGCGTGTCACATATGTAAGCATATCCTGGGAACCTTGTTGGAAATCCAGTAGGTGTTCCTGGGCACTATAGACCTGTTCTGGGCAGTCAAACATAGTCTTTACAGCTTGTATGAATCCATCGTGGTCATCCAGGAGGGCATCTCCAGAATTAACCAAAGGCATAGCCCAAGATAATGCATTCCCGGAAAGATGCGAAATCATAAAGCCCACCTTTGCCCTGGGGGTACAGAAGTAGTAGGGCTTAAAGGTAAAGTGAACTAAACACGAGTCAAGGAATCCGCGAAGGGTTTTTGAAGAACCATCGTATTTATCTACTACTCTGCCCAATAATACGCTTTCCTTGGTCGCGGAATCACGGGACAAGACTAATTGTTTTAATTCAGCATTCTCGGCTTTAAGATTCTGCACTTCAGTTGTTAACTCCTGCATGCCTCGCATGAGATCTTGAACTGCCGCCTCCATGTCCATATGAATTTCAGTTTGTTGGCGTCTCAATCTTCTGTCACCGGTTTCCCCCCTTCTCACCTGTCTATGTTGTTTACTGGAGTTCTTTGAAGGAGTCTTCTTGCGCACGGTTCGGGTCTTGTATAACCCTGTGCGAACGTCCTCGGGTTCCAGCGTGCGTTCAGCGTTCCGACTCCTGGAACGTTCAGAATGTCCGGGAAGTCCTCGAAGTGTTGCAGAGTGTATCCGGAGACGGGTACATGGAGGTCCGGGATACAAGAGGTAATAAAGAGGAAGGGAATGAATGAGAAAGGAAAAATAGGGGCCAGGAATCAATGAGTTTAGCGAGAGCGAACTACGGCAGCACACGTCTAGCCGCTGCAAGCGGTAACGGTGAGACGCGCGGGGCCGTGGGGCGTGGCTTCTTTACAGAACGTGCTATGTCCGACGTGGAAGCTGGTAAGCAATGTTCCGTGTTTGACGGCCATGTTGGGAGTACTGCTGAGTGCAAGCCCCGATGTGTCAGGGACCAGGAAGTCCAAAAGGGACGCGCCCGACGGTTCATGACATGCTCCCAGCTTGAGGGTGAACCTCCTGGGAAGCACAGGATTTATTGGAAAGGTAGGCTCCTGTACTGTGAGCCCATAGAGTCTACAGAAGGAGACCATAGGAGGTTGGTGGTTCCCCTTGCTGTAAGACCCTTCCTCTTGCAGCTGGCGCAGCAAGTGCCCCTTGCTGGTCACTTTGGTATCAAGAGAACCAAGCAAAGGTTATCCATGCACTTCTACTGGCCCAAGATGGGGTTGCAAGTAGAAAGTCACCACAGGAGTTGTGCCACATGCCACTTATCTGGGAAAAGTGGCACAACAATCCAAGCTCCACTGGTACCACTCACAGTTGTGGGGGTACCATTTGAGAGGGTAGGGATTGACATTGTTGGTCCCCTTGACCCCCAAACATCCTCAGGCTATAGGTTTATCCTGGTGCTGGTCGACCATGCCACCAGGTATCCTGAGGCCATCCCATTGAAAACTGTGACTGCCAAGTCAGTTGCAAAAGCTTTACTTGGCATCTTTACTAGAGTTGGCTTCCCTAAAGAAGTTGTGTCTGACAGAGGCAGCAACTGTATGTCCAAGTATATGCAAGCCATGTGGAAGGAATGTGGTGTCACTTACAAGTTTTCATCTGCATACCACCCCAAACCAATGGTGTAGTGGAAAGGTTTAACAGAACCTTAAAAAGCATGATTGGTGCTCTGGAAGAACCCCAAAGAAGAAAATGGGATCTTCTGTTGCCATGCTTACTGTTTGCCTACAGAGAAGTACCTCAGGAGGGTGTTGGCTTCAGCTCCTTCGAGCTCCTGTTTGGTCACCCTGTATGGGGAACCTTAGCCATAGTCGAGGAAGGATGGGAGATGCCCTCTCCTGTAACTATCAATGTAGTAGACAATGGGCTGGGACTCAGAAAAAGGATGGCACTCCTGATGGGTCTGGCTAGTGAGGAATTGAAGGCAGGACAAGCCCTGGTGAAACACTGGTATGGCCAGAAGACTGCCCTCATCAATTTCGCACCAGGTCACCAAGTACTGATCATGAATCCTATAAGGCCTAGAGCTTTACAGGACAAATGGTCAGGCCCTTACACAGTGGTGGAGTCACTGGGTGAGGTCATCTATTTGGTGGACCTTGGAAGGGCTGGTCAGGCTCCAAAAGTGTTCCATGTAAATAGGCTGAAGGCTTTCATCCCAAGAGTTGAAATAGCAGCACTGCTGCCGGCTTCAGATCTTGAGGAAGAGCAGTCAGAACCCCTCCCTAACTTGTTCCAGGGCAGTCCTTCAGATAGCTCCATTGAGGGTGTCAAAGTGGCCCCTCACCTGACTTCTGTTCAACAAGCTGAGGTCAACAAAATGTTGGATCTTGGGCAGATTGATCCCTCTAGTAGTCCTTCGTCTAGCCCTGTGGTTTTAGTACCAAAGGCAGGTACCTATGAGTTGAGGACCTGTGTGGAGTACAGGGCTCTGAATGCTCTCACCTAGACAGATGCACACCCCTTGCCTAGAACAGATGAGCTGGTGGGTACTTTGGGTGAATCCAAATACCTCAGAACAATTCACCTCACTGCAGGCTATTGGCAAAGGAGAAGACAGCTTTCTCAACACCAGAGAGTCTTTTCCAGATCAGGGTAATGCCTTTTGGGTTGAAGAATGCACCTGATATAGCAGTTTTCAGTGCCACCTGTGAGGATCATGTGAAACACCTTAGGATTGTATTGCAGGCTCCTCAGAAGGCCTACTTTACCATAAAGGCCAGTAAGTGCCAGATTAGACAAGGATCTGTGGTCTACCTCGGACATGAAGTAGGTGGAGGGAGGATACAGCCTCTACCCAGTAAAGTACAAGCAGTACAAGACTGGCCTACCCCCACTACTCAAACCCAAGTGAGAGTCTTTTTAGGACTCACTGGGTACTATAGGACTTTCATGGCAGACTATGGCACCATAGCTGCCCCTCTGACTGCTCTCACAACTCCCAAGAAACCCAGGAAGGTAACATGGTCTGAAGAGTGTGGGAAGGCCCTCAATGGCTTAAAAGACTCCTTGTGCCAGGCCCCTGTCCTCAGGGCCCCTGATTACCAAAGACCTTTTATTGTGCAGACAGATGCCTCTGACACTGGGATAGGAGCTGTACTATCACAAGTAGATGAGAAGGGTAAGGAACACCATATTGGCTTCGTTAGTCGCCAGCTTAAGGACAGAGAGCTCAGATGGTCCACAGTAGAGAAGGAATGTTTCTCTGTTGTGTGGGCCCTAAGGAAGCTGAGGCCCTACCTCTATGGGACCCACTTCACTGTGCAAACTGACCATACGCCCTTAAAGTGGCTAATAAACATGAAGGGAGAGAATTCAAAGTTGCTCAGGTGGTCCATAAGTCTGCAAGGCTTTGACTTCACTATTGAGCATAGGCCTGGTGTCCAACATAGCAATGCTGATGGGCTGTCCTGAATGTTTAACCAACCTGAACATGAGACTCACCCAGGGGTGGATTAATTCCCCCTGTCCTTGGTCTGGGAGGGTCGAGTGTTAGGAAAGATTTCCATTTCATGTGTAATTTTCCCTCCAGTTGTGAACCCCCCAACTTTTTGCTTTGATTTGAACACCATAGTCTGACTTTGCCAGAAGAGCCCAGCCTTATGCTGCACTGCCCTGGGCTTTTCGCTCACTTTGTTATGGGGAAACTGAGATGCCCTTAAATACAGTCAGTACTGGGAGACTTTGTTTCCCTTAGTCCTTGTCAATGTTGCAACTTTTTAGCAACATGTTACAAGTGCACCAAGTACCTTTCTGTACAGCGCACTTGGGGTCTCTAGTCATTTCCAAAGGCCCTAGATACCCTAAAGGATATTTTAGGAGAAGTGCAGATGTGCCATGGACCGGGCTGGTGGCAGCTTATCTTTTCATGTATTTTTAACCCCTTCTTGCCATGCAAACCGCGTTCTCCGCGTTTGGCATAGAAGGGTGGCCTGGCTCCAAAATGGCCATGCCACGCAGTTCTTTGTCCTGTCCTTTGGCATCTTGCCCCTTCGCCTTCCCCAGGTCGAGTCGCCCCGAGTCAGTCTTTATTTGGGCATGCATTCTCCCGTGAAACGCCAAGCTTTCACTGCCTTGTGTGTGTGCTTCCAGGATGTGGGCTGGACTGTCTGAGTCCAATACACATCCTGGGTGCCAGAGTGTCTAGACTGTGGTGAGTGCCTGGGACCACCGGGGTCCGTGATTGGTCCACGTATGGTGTGCCTGTATGTGAGCAGATCTCCCATTGGGTCACCTTCGTTTTGGCACACAGGAGACTTTGGATAAGAGAGGCCCCCAAACAGCCATACCAGGTCGATCTCTGGAGTTCTCACTGAACGAAGGATAGGATCCAAGTATCCTGAAACCAAGAATCCGAGTCGAGGAACCGCTGGTGACCCACTGGAAGATTTGGCACCCTGAGCCTGCTGTCATCCCGCTGGACCCCTCTGCATCTGATCGAACTAGAAGGTCTGCGAAGATGCTTTGACCCATTGGAATAGTGGGAATAACTATTCTTGGCACCTTCATCATACCCTGCAAGTAAGCCTTCTCGGAAGTGTCCCTGGGCCAACCAGTGGGCTGACCAGCTTACACAGGACCTTTGCCCTGATACCAGCGCTTTTTTAAGGTGACCCTTGAAACTTGGTACGCCGCTAGCTCTGTTTTCACAGCACTCTCACACCAAATTTCGTACACTTGGCATTCCCAGGTTTGGAGTAAAGAGCGAGAGCCTGAACCGGAGTGAACGCGGTTACTGTGTCGCCCAGCCGTGGAGACGAACTTTGCAGGTGCGCTGCAATTGTCCCCCTCTTGGCCCTGAAGCCTACTGCAGTATAACTGGCCTGATCCATCTGCCAGGAGCGGAGAAATCGCCACTGTCCCATTTGGGAATCATCACTGTATCTTCGCATTGAAAGCCGCAGAGCCGCAGATATTGTCGCATTTGAACATGCAACCGAAGTGGACTCGATTGCCTCAGTTTGGTCCGGGGTGCGCCTAGGGGCATAAGTAACAACCCTTACCAGTGACCCCTAGTGCATCCAACC
This sequence comes from Ambystoma mexicanum, assembly GCF_040938575.1. Classification (NCBI taxonomy): domain Eukaryota; kingdom Metazoa; phylum Chordata; class Amphibia; order Caudata; family Ambystomatidae; genus Ambystoma; species Ambystoma mexicanum. The sequence goes on from NC_090933.1 coordinate 71,925,793, forward strand.
CTTTTTACGCACGAGTGGCCCTTGAGGGTCCCTCTCCTTTCCCATGCTAGTGCGAACTAGCAAACTATTCCCAAGTCTTAGAACCTGCTCTGCCCTGTTGGGGAGACCCTCCTCAAATAGTTGGAACTTATTCTTCATCACCTCACCTGCCTTCCTGAGCTGCTATAGCCCCCTGAAGAGATCCCGTTTTCGCCAATCTGCACTACCGCGTGCGCCAGCATTGCAAGTACATTTGAGCAAAAGGCTCCCCTCATCTTAGGGACTGGACTGCCTTTCAGTTAGGATTGTATTTGATGCAGAATTTCCTAAAGACTCTGCACTACCTGCTTCCTTCCCCCTTTAGGTTGTGAACCCATTCAGTGCATTAACCCTTTAGGCCTCTTGGTCTTGTATATATATATTTAGATAGGAGTGTATTGATCTAAAAGTATTACTGTGTTTATTATTGTGTGGTTAACTTACAGGCCTTGAAATAAATGCACATATATTTTTTATATATACACCTGACTGTGTGCTCATTGAGGTCTTTCAGTCACCCTCACCCCTCCTGAGACCTAGTCTTGACCGCCGCCAATGCTACCTTAAGTGGTCACGCTTGTCCTGAAGGGTATCCTGTTCCAAGAAAGTAGGCTGGCCTTCTGAACCACTGCACACCAGGTCAGCGTTCAGAAATCTGTTTTAACAAGTGTCCCAAAACAAGGACCTGCATGCTGCTCTATTAATGACTTGCCAGAAGGGATCAAAGGATCTATCGCGGCCAAAAATAGAGCTAGATGCCAATGGCAGAAAGCAAGAACACTTGACCTACTGAGGAGATACAACTGGCTCACAAAGCTGCTGAAAGACCAGATCCAGGAGCACAGAGGTAAAAAATGGGAGACTGAAGTGGCAGTGGCACAGCTGGAGGAGACGGACAAGTTGATATGGAGGATGACACAGCGCTTGACTGGCAAAAAAGAATCCAGCCCGCCAAATTCAAGGCAACACCCACCGTGCCTGTACAAACAAGGACAAGGCAGAAGTGTTGGCTGACACGCTGGAAGAATCTTTCAACCCCAATCAAGCCAGCAAGATATCACAGGACATGCAACAGAATGTTGCCAACCGCTTCAAAGAGCACGCGCCAGGAACTGAAGCAGAACATGTGAAGACATGCACACTGGTTGAGGTTCTCTGACTTGCTCAAAGACTGAAAAATGGCAAAGCACCAGGAAGTGATGGAATCACAAACCAGGCCATCAAGTTGCTTCCACCTGATGCTATGGAGTACTAGGTTGAGATCTTCAATGCCTGCCTGCATCTCCAACACTTCCCTGCAAAATGGAAAAAAGCTAAGGTCATAGTGTTTCCTAAGCCTGGGAAGTCACTGAGAAACCCTACCAACTATCAACCAATAAGCCTGCTCTCTAGATTATCAAAACTCCTTCACAAGATTGTACTTGCACGCTTAAATGAACATGACACAAGAGAAAACATCCTTGCAAATGAGCAATTTGGATTTCGAGCGGAACATTCAACAACCCACCAACTAATGAGAGTGGTAGACATAATGTGCCACGGCTTCAACATAAACAAGCAACCGGGATTGTCTTTCTCGATGTATCCAAAGCCTTCAACAGAATCTATCACACAGGACTTCTCCATAAATTAATCAACCTGAGGTTTCCAAACTACTTGGTTAACCTACTCTGCAGCTACCTGACTGAAGGCAAATTCCACGTATCTCTTCAAGAGGAACGCTCAACAGCCCGTTGCATTCGTGCAGGAGTCCCACTCGGATCTATCGTGGGCCCCTTCCTCTTCAACGTGTTTACTAACGATATCCCAAAACAACTTAAAAAGGCAGAACTTGCTCTTTATGCTGACGATGTAGCAGTGATTTCGCTGTCCTTCAGTGAAAAGGAAGTCGCAAAATATGTACAGACGTCCCTTGACAAGCTATCTGACTGGTATCTAGACTGGCAGATTGCTCTAGACTCAAGTAAAAGTACAGCAACTCTATTTACCAGAAACCACGTTAAAGAGCACCCAGCAATCCACCTTAATGGAGAGACAATCACTTGGGAAAGCAGCAGCTCCTGCCTTGGAGTAACAATGGATGCAAAACTAAAATGGAAAAACGATATAGAAAAAAAACAGCAAAAAGCAACTGGCAAACTTGTGGCACTATACCCACTTTTGAAGAGTATATCTGTGTCGATAGAGAGCAAGATAAAAGTTATCCAAGCTATAATCAGGCCCACCTTGACCCACGCCTCTCCAGTCTGAAGTGGCTGCCACAAGCGACATTGCAGCATTCTACAAATGGTCAAAAACAAGGCACTAAGAATTGCAGCGGGTTCCCTCCCTCCCTCCGGTCAAGGACAGCAGAGCTCCATTACGACCTGGGTATGGAAATGCGAGACAAACATCATTTAAACTGAACAAAATATCTATGAAGATTTGAATTGGAAAGAAAACCCCCTGGTCAGGAATCTTGCTGGTATCACCACAAACCCATTTGACCTCTACCCACGGCCAATTGCAGCATTGAACTTTTGAACTACTGCATCCCCCACTGCGTAGCGATGTAAAGCAGACCAAGATGTGTTCCTAAAAGCGACTTAAAACTTCAACCAGCTACATTGGAGTAATAAGGCGAAAACCTTGGTATCCAAAAAACACACTGCCAGAATATCTCTGGCAGAGAGAAAGAAGTCAGGCGGTGTGTACTAATTTCTCCTGCTCCTCACAGAGTGAACGCCAGCTGCAGACCATGCCTGAGCCAGCCAAGTCTGCCCCAGTGCCCAAGAAGGGCTCCAAGAAAGAGCTCTCCAAGCCACCCAAGAAGGACAGGAAGAAGCGCAAGAGGAGCAGGAAAGAGAGCTATGCCATTTACATCTACAAGGTGATGAAGTAGGTGCACCCTGACATCTCTTCTAAGGCCATGGGCATCATGAACTCATTTGTCAATGACATCTTCGAGCGCATCACCGGGGAAGCCTTCTCCGTGGCTCACTACAACAAGCGCAAGACCATCATCTCCAGGGAGATACAGACTACAGTGCGACTCCTGCTGTCTGGTGAGCTGTCCAAGCACACCATGTCCGAGGACACCAAGGCTGTCATCAAGTACACCAGCTCCAAGTCAGGGCAGCCACAGCCCTGTGTGCCACAGCTCCCCGCACAAAAAAGCTCAAAGGCTCTTTTAAGAGCCGCTCACCACCTCATGCTCTCTGAATCAAGAGACGTTGATGAGAAAAGAGACTTGGGCACAGAAGGCTCTGTTGCTGGAAATAGAACTGTATCCTTGTGTCGAAGAAGCCAGATTGTGTGCTTTGCCCGAGTGAACCGCCTTGCCCTGTGCTGAAAACATGGGGAAGGGAGGCCAACGGCCCGAACATCCTGACATATCATTTTGTGAACACTTCTTTCTTTTTCATGAACATTACCCCACGCTATTGCTAAATTAGCGGTAAGGATTGGCAATAAATATTTTTTTAGCATATGCCCTTTTACTTTGAAAAGACTCCACTAAGCCTGCATTATTATTATTTGATGGTCGTAGCTTGCTACCATATATAGATTTAGCTTTAGATTGGCGTTTTTCAGACCCTTGTGAAAGTTCATTAAACACCCCCGAACTGCAGTCACTTGTGTCTGTCTTACTGTTGATACCATGCCTTCCTTACAACACTTAGAGTCATGTGCCTGACTTTACCTGACCCAATTAGCGGTACATGTCCAATTTGATGTATAAGAGTTAGCTTTGTTACTCTGTCGCCCTCTTTCTCGGCCCAGTGTTTGTGTGGAAAGGGGAGGGTGAGCTGGGAGATCAGGGAATTCTATGAAATAGGATGGGTCAAGTTTACGGGAAAGGGGAGAATACCGTGTCTCACCATAGGCTGTCTCACCCCCACTTCCCGAAGACCCCTCACCCAGGTGATCCTTCCACATTGGTCCACCCCCAGTGTCTGGATCCAAAGGCGATGGGCATGCCCTGGCCAGCTGAGAGAGAAATCCCAGGGGACTAGCAGGTGAGACACCCCCCGGCTTCTCACATACCCTTCCCCAATGCAATGTAGCCACATCTGTTTCACAGGGAAGCCAGGAAAAGAAATTGACATTCCCCAGTTCCTTTCCTTTTCAGTGTTCCACAGTGAAACAGTAGGGTTGCAGGTCTAAGAACCATTGCATGACTCAAGGGTTAGAGTCCTTTCGTTGACCTTTCCATACCAAAGGTGAATGGTCCGTAACAAGTGTGAACTTTCTCACCAGAATATAGTACCTCAGATGAATAATTGCCTATTTGATGGCAAGGGACTCTAATTCCAATACAGAGTAATTTTTCTCAAGTGGGACAACTTTATGACTAGTGAATAGGATGGGGTGTTCTAATCCATCGCATATTTGTGACAATACTGCTCCTAATCCAGTGAGGGAGGCATTAGTCTGTAATACAAATTCCTTTGAGAAATATACCATGTTCTTAGAATCCGTCTACTTGTGGCCTTTTGACACGTAGAGTAGCCGACAAATTCTTCCTGATGATGTATCTCTTTGTGTAAACGTATAAACACACAAATAAATCTATTAACTAGAAGATGGATTACCAGATGAAACCGCAGGCTGCAAAGAAATACCAAGAAAGAAATCATCAATACACGTGAGGAACACAGGCACTGAATACAGATCACAAGTACAGACGGAACTAACCTGGTATCAACCAATCGTTGTTCTCTGACCTGCGAAGTCTATGTGTTCTGGCTCCACTCAGCCCTACAAGAATGAGGTATGCAGGTTCAGACAGACACAATAACTGGAAATTACATAGAAAGAGAAAGCTAAAGGCAAAAGTCAGATGCAACACTTACCAGAGGGTATGGTAATACAGCCAGTAGTCTAGGAAGTTCTTTCTCCAGTGTACCAGAATCTGTGGCAATGGAATTCTTAGGAACAGAACAAACACCACCGGCACGAGGATGCCTAACCTAAGGTGGCACCAGTCTCTAGTCCCCATGGGCCACCGGAACCCGACGGCACGTGGACACCTAGAGCAGAGGAGAAGCACACACCCAGGAAGCCTCTAGCCCGTGCGTGATGTGCTTGGCATCAATCCTTAACAGACCATGAAGCAGAAATGAGGTTGGCAACTGGCTGGCAAATGTTGTACAAAACGTTTGTTTCTTTGTTTTGTTTTATTCATTATAATGTGCGCCAGACCCGGGGGTATCAGGGCACAACAGTTGCAGAGAATGCAAGGCTTAGTAACGACATTACAGGAAGTAGGCACAAATTAAACATATGTACAAGTTATAAACAGGCGAGCATGTTACATGAAATGGGCAGGAATAAGACATATGTACATGATAGGGCAGGAGAAGGGCGTGGGCACAGCAAGCAAGAGACAGTAATAAGACATATGTACAAGTTAGAGTAGGAGATAGTCATACGCACAGCAAACGAGTGCCGAGGACTACCATCACAATGGTCAAGCCTAATGGTCAGTAGATTTGAGCAGGTTAATGTAGCTGCGTCTAAAATTAAGGTAAGGTATTTGACCGAGACTTCCCAGCATTAACATATAAACCCCAGTTGGCCAGAAGGGTCCTGGAGAGCTGGCCCGCCCCACAGGGACAGGAACAAGAAGGGGGAGACTTAACTGCGGAATGAACGTGGGGAGGGGGGAGTAACATCCTCAGGTAATACGTGCCTACCAAATGTTGATCACAAGTGAATGTAATGCTTCCTGCCTTGTTCAAAAATAAAAATATTTAAAAAAAAAAATTCAGGTAAGGTTGGTCTTCTCTAAGAGAGAGTGGCAGGGAGTTCCAGAGTTGGGCAGCTTTCACGGGAAAGCTGCTGCCACCTGCCTTAGCGAGCTTAAATCCAGGAATGGTGAGGCAGTTGGTGTTACCCAGTTTTGTTGGTCTAGTGGAGGTTCTCCTGTGGAGTCTGGCAGTAAGATAGCTGGGTGCCGCATTGTTTAGAGCTTTGTGGCTGAGTGATGCGGTTTTTAGAAGGATTTTATTGTGGGTCGAAAGCCAATTGTTTTGGCGTCTAGTCGCTGTAATATGTGGTCTTCTAGTCACTCCAAGTGCAGCTCAGTCAGAGGTAGAAACAGTCCTTTAGCTGGTCCGGGTCATACACAGAGCAGGTAGTCCAAACAGAATCAATGAGCAATGCAAGGTAAGTTTAGGAGCAAAAGGTCGGCATCAAGATCAGCAAGACAGAAGGGCAAGGCGTGAGATGAATCCGGGGACAAGACGAGGGTCAGAATCGTGAGCTCTGATTTCCACAGGACGCTAGGAAAGCAACCCTAACACCAAATCAGAAGCACCGCGGCAAATCAGATAGGGATTTAAATAGTGGACACATGACCAAGCCGCGTTCAGACAAGAGACGCGTTGCGTTGTATTGGCTGCCAGCGTCTCCATGGCAACCTCCAGCTCTCCTGTGAGGAAAGCGTCTTGTGAGTTTTGTGAGCTTGGATTGCTTTTGTGAGGCATGGATTATGTTTCTTATTGCTATTAACCCCTAATTGATCACGCAAAGTAACAGGACCCCGCTTAATGCAATAAGAACAGCTGCAGTGTAACGCTTACCCTAGGTCTCCGCGGTAGCTTTATGCCTTTTCAGCTGAAGACCTGTTGTCTGTGTACTGATTCTGTGGAAACAACAATTATAACAAAACCTCTATTGTAAACCCCATTCACAAATTATAACTGTGATACAGTGTACCTTGAAATAACCCACCCTTCTCACCTGTGCTTTTGTTTTGTGGAGCTCTCCATCCTGTATTCTACAGGGGCGCGTTGGGTAGGTGACTTTTGATTTGAAGGGGCAGTGGTGTCGAAATATTCGTAACTGAACAATGTCCAAAACGTCTTCTAAAGGTATCTTGGGCAAGTCTTTCGGTGGAAATAATAATTATGTACAGTTCATCAGATACTGAATGGTCCCTATGTTGGAGAGATCTCTCTTGCTAGAATTTCCTTAAGTTTGTGCAGGTTTTTGGTTCCCTAACAAGTGCTGATGCTGTGGTATGACTGCAGCTATACTCGTTTTGAGGAAACGTACATTTACGTCAGTTCATCGAAAAAACGGAGTAATCGCTGCCTTCAGAAACAAGTCCGGTATGAAACAAGCGAAGAAAAGCCTTGCTGAGACTTCAGGTAAGCACATATGTAACTTCTTCTTTCATTCCTTTTTACAAGTTCATTCATTCATTAAATACCTTTGTTTTGCAGGTCTTCGGAAAAACTGTTGAAGAAAATACCTTCGGACGATGCAGAGATTGCTGAGAAAAACTTTAGGAAGAATATACTACAACCGCAGACAAAGGCTGCTGAGAGAAGAAATGCTGCGGCTGTGACGGAGCTTCTGACAGAAGATGCTAGGCTACGAATATAACAGCGGACTGTGGAAAAAACTTTGAAAAAACTTCAGTTCGGTAAGTCTTTAAAATTCTACTGCTATTCTGTTGATTTTGCTGTGGAAATTAATATCTTTGACTTGTTTTCTTCTATTGACAGATTCTGTCAGGAGATCGCTGGAAGCGTTACCCGCTGTCAGCGGAGAAGACGCGAAGCGAGAGCTTCGGCGGAGGCGGGGCTTAAGTAGCTCCCTCTGCAACAGGTGTAGCATACACTGTGAGTTATCTATGGACTTAGCATCAGCCATGTTGAGGGTAGGGAAGGCAATGTGAGTGTAATGAGCCTATTGGTACAATGCTAGGAGTGAGGTAAATGTCTCTTGAGCCAAGCTTGAAGCCACTCTTGACCCACTGATGAATATGAAGTTCCTTGCCATCCTAGTTTTACTGAATGGAATCTGTTTTCCTGTGCTGGGATCATGACACGCAGTTCCTGACACACTTTTAGTATTGGATTTTGGCATAAGGTTTGTTTCAGGATATTATAACATGCATTGTCCTCATCAGACCGACACATTTTCTGGGGCTCCGTGTTTCTCAGTTTATCTGTAAAATGTGGGACAAACCTACAGTAATAACCAATTAATCAGAGGAATGCCATGAGGTCTCTCTTGGTCTTGGGTGTGGGGCCATTTAGGACGGCTTTTACTTTTTGGGGGGGGGGCTGGACACTGCCATTCCCTACAAAGAAGCCTAGGTATTTCACGGCCGATTGAGCAAGCTTACATTTGGATGGATTGGCAGTTAAGCCAGCTTCTCTGAGGGTTCTTATAATAGAAAGATGAAAAAGATGGTTTGCCCAAGTTTTACTATAAATGACTATGTCGTCAATATATGTACCACAGAAATCACAGTAAGTCTTTAATATCCTGTCCATAAGTCGTTGGAAAGTGGCTGGGGCCCCATGCAGTCCAAAATGGAGGACTTTGAACTGGAATAGTCCCATTGATGTCGAGAAAGCTGTATTTTCCTTATCAGTCCAGATACAGAGACCTGCCAATATCCCTTGGTTAAATCTAGGGTTGACAGAAATGTGGCATTTCCGAGTTTATCTATCAACTCATAGATGCGTGGCATAGAATAGGCATTGAATGCGGAGCTGGCGTTGACCTGCCTGAAGTCTATGCAAAACCTCCAAGAATGATCGGGTTTAGTTACCAACACAATAAGGGAGGACCATGGACTTGAGAAGGGCTCCATAATGTTCGCCTCCAGCATTTTTTTTAACTTCATCAATTACTATCTGCCTTCGTGCTTCTGGGAGTCTATACGGTTACAAATGGACCACTTTTGCCTTTGGAGTTCTGATGTAATGATAAGTACTGTGTACTCCCCCTGTTTTTTTACAGAATACATCAGGGATAATAAGGTCATTCAGATCTTCTTGTTACTGTGTAGAAAACAAACAGGACAATATAGAGGAGGTAGTAGCGGAAGGATTTTCTTTCCACTCTTTTTGGAGATTTACTTGGTAGAGGTGGGTGTTTTGCCTTCTATCAGGTTGGGCTATTTTGTAGGTACAGGTTTCTGTTTGCTGTAGCACTTGATAGGACCCATGCCACTTTGAGACAAGTTTATTTTCGGAGGTAATTAGGTAAGACTAATACTTTCTGTCCTACTGAAAATGATCTTAAATTTACTTTTCTGTCATAGGTGGATTTTTGTTGGGCTTGAGCTTTCTACATGTGAGTGTGGACTAGACTCCGGACGAGTTTCATGTGCTATCGCAATTGGGTAGCTGTCTGTGAGAGGGGAATAGGTGCCTCTTCTCTTTCTTCCTAGGTCTCCTGGAGCATGTCTAAGAAATCTCTTGGTTCTCTAATGTAGAGTAATCCAAAAGGGGAGAATCCAGTGGATGCCTCAGGATTCTTTCTTACTGCAAATAAGGCCCACGGGATCATACAATCCCAGTCCTTCCCATCCTCATCTACCAATGTTCTCAAAATCATTTTGAGGGTTTTGTTAAATCTTTCTACCCATCCATTTGGGGGTGGTAAACTGAGGTTCCTAAGGTGGTAATGAGTAGTAATTCCTTGACTTCACCAATAAGCTTACTCATGAAATTGGATCCCTGATCCATTAGAATTTCCTTGAAGAAACCAACCCTTGAAAAGAATGGCAGCAGGTGTTTTACAAAGTGCTGGGTTGTGTTGTTCCGCACGGACAAGGCTTCTGGGTACGGTGTAGTGTAATCAACGATTTCTAGGACATATTAATTACCCAGTCTAGCAATTTCCAACGGCCCAATGATATCCATCCCAATTTGGGAGAAAGGGACTTCTATTATCGGTAATGAGTTTAGAGGGGCAGGTAAGGGATTATTTGAGCTGTTTTTTTTGGCATATCTCACATATCTGAATGAAGTTCTTTATGTCAGCATGGATACGCGGCCAATAGAATTTCCCACTGATGTGAGCTTGGGTTTTAGATTGTCCCAAGTGTTCCCCTGTCAAATGAGATTTTGTGATGGGTTTTGGATATTACTAACTGAGTTGTACTTATGCATTCCCTGGAGGTTTCTCTTCTATATAGTAATCCCTGTTTCAGGAAGAAAAAGAGACTTTCCTTCTCTTATCCTTCTCCCTCAGGGATCACTTGTAAAAAAGCCTCTGCGAGCACTGGATCATTTCGGTGGGCGAAAACTAGATCGGGAAGGATGGTAGGTTCCTCTTCCCTTTTTGCCTCCATGATATGTGTCTCATTGGCCTCTCCAAAGCCCAAGCTACCTCTCTGTTTCCTCTGGTTCACTTTCTTCCTCAAAACAGGGAAATAGAGCCTTCTCAAGAATTTCCTGTGCAAATTTGTCCCCAGGTTGTATTTCAAACAGTTTCGCCATGGTTCTGTAGGAGAACCTGTATGTCTCCCTGAAATTCTGGGTCTATAACTTCTGCTCTGACATCTAGACCAAACTTCCAGGCCAGGCCAGATTTTGGGGGCCAATCTTATATAACAACCCGCAGGGGGTAATAGGACTAAGTCTGTGGAAATCATCCCTCTTTCCCCGGGAGGGATAGTGACTTCGCTGCTGCTACAAATATCAATGCCTATGGATTCTGTTGTGGCTGCAGAGGGGTCTGAGGCTCTGTGACTACGGCTCTGGAATTTTAGGGTCCCCCAATTTGTCTCAATTGAGTCGTATCCCACCCTGACACCATATGTAAGTATGAGACTGACACAAAAGGTACAATTTGTAAAAAAGCTTTATTAAAGTTTCTGTAGGGTTGGAGAAACTCCTACTTTGCCCTATAGCTAAAATGGGAGTAGTCCCAACCATCAAATCATAACCAAAACAGTCCTAGTTGTGTCTGTCAAATCAAAATGGCCTATAGAAACAAAAACCTAATGCCTGCCCTATATCTAGTACAGGAAGTGTGAAAAGGAATATATGTATGTAAAGGAAAGTCAGTGTTCAAAAGAATAAATGTGGCTGAATCAGCTCTCCTCCCACGTTGGACAGCACGGGGTAAGACTGTTCCTGTAGACAAGGCGACACACTCTGGCTCAGGCTCTTAACACAAGGCAGTTCAAAATGTGGATCGAGGCCCATCTGGCCTTCCACATTAAAAAAATTGCTTTCCAATTTCCACAAACACAATTAAACAAAAGGTTCACAGCGGTCCCCCTTTGTCGGGCTCAGACCTTTCACGGCAAAAAGTTAATAAAACGTGCAGGTGTTCCCTTCCCCAAGCTTAACTCATATCTTTGAGGGGTTCCCTTCCACTAACTTATTATATTTCTGGTATCCCTCAGTCGGGCTCGGAGCATTTCCTGATGTCGAAGACTTTCAAATGTGCGTGGCTTTTGCGACAGACATCCCCACGACCACTTACAGCTTTCATCTTGCACTCCTATGTTATTTACCCCAGTGCTTTCTAGTCTGTATTATGCACCAAAGTTCAACGTTCAACTTTTCACGTTTCCCTTCTGTGCGAAGATGTCTCACCCGCTTGTCCCCAGGGATCTGTCATCCAGGTGGACAGGACACGCCATCGCTTTTGGATCCAGTTCCTGGGAGTGGACCAGTGCGGGAGGATCACCTGGGTGAGGGGTCTTCGGGGAGTGGGGCACCGGATGGCGAGACGCAGTATCCCCTTCAAAACCTTTACCCCATCCTACCAGGTAGATGGGCGCTTTGGTTGCTGATCAAAATGTTACTACAATAATAAATGGGAACAGTTGCAGATCCTGGCACTAATTAGGGTGACCCCTGCCTAACAGTATACAAATTTAAACAAAGCGTGCCAAGGTCTAATGCGCTTGTTCCAAACTAGTACGTAGAATACTGTTACCACACAATACAAATACCAGTTGGTTATGTTTTGGTAATCCAATTTAATTAACACATTCCACTCAAACGTCAGATAGCGTACAGCAATAATTACAATTTGCCAGTGGCTGCTACACTTTGCCGACACGTGTTTCGACCAACATGGTCTTTCTCAAGGCAGAAATCTTAAAGCAACCTAATCACTAAACAATTTGGATACACATATAACAAACATACATTAATGGCCAATTATGTGCCTTATAAAGAAGAGGAGACAAAAAAAGAGGAAACGAAAAACGGGGGGAGGGGAGGAGAGAGAAAGAATTCAGTCAGTGTATAAAACACATTTCAAGGTTATACCTTATTGAGTTACCAACTCATGACATGTTTGCATGACAGAAACCCTCAATCATCTTTTCTTCATCTATTCATTTGTTGCCCAAACATATTGATGTACACATCAAAATCATCTAAGTTTAATAGTTCTAACTTGTTGCATGACAGATGCCCTCAGTTGTCAGTTCATGAAGTGTCCCATTTCCTATGACAAACAACCAAGGATAAACCCTAGAATCATCATTGTTAAGTATCATTCCAAATGATTAATCAACTGATGTTTCATTTAGCATGTGTAGTTGAACGCCAAATAATGTAGATGCGCCAGTCTTGGAGCCTCGATACGCCACAATTCTCGAAGGCAGGATGCCAAATTAGTCTTTTAAGAGACGGCCCACTTAGCCTAGAGCACTATATTGCTACTCACCCTAAAACTGGGTTAATGATCCTCTTCAAGGAGAATGTAGTTTCTGAGTCCACCGACTCTAAAGATGAAAGTGTGTTCATGTCAATAGAACCCTTTTATAGCTAAAGGCATGAAACTCCCATGCTACACACCGTATAGTCAGGTTAGTAGTCCTCTTCATATAAGGTATGTATAAATCAATGAAATTCTGAGTCCGCCGACTCTACAAATTGATAAATATTCTTGTCAATGGTATCCCGTTATCACATCTGTTGCAAATAGAGTTTATCCTCCTCAATTAAACTGTTAACATATCCTTATTGCTAGGCTGTATTCTTCCTTGTCAGTGTTAGTTGCAAAGTCTGGTTCCCTGCAAGATTGGGATGGGACTGGGTTATTGCATCTTTTTACCAAGGATTACACAACTAATATAATTCAGACTGTGTCTCATTTATCATAGATTCTATCAGAGGTCCCATTTCTATTAGCCTCACCTCTAATTTTCAATGCTCCCAAGGTCCTTTAGGGTTCCTTTCAGTAAAGGTCCCAGCCTCCGACTGGCGTCCGCGTGCTTTCATTTTTTGTTTCCTCTTTTTTGTTTCCCCTTCTTTATATGGCACATAATTGGCTATTAATATAGGTTTGTTATATGTGTATCCAAATTGTTTAGTGATTAGGTTGCTTTAAGATTTATGCCTTGAGAAAGACCATGTTGGTCGAAACACGTGTTGGCAAATTGTAGTAATTATTGCTGTACACTATCATATGTTTGAGTGGAATGTGTTCATTAAACTGGATAACAAACACATAACCAAGTGTTATTTGTATTGTGTGGCAACAGTATTCTACATACTAGTTTGGAACAAGCAGATTAGACTGTGGCACGCTTTGTTTAAATTAGCATACTTAGGAACTCAGCACCACTTCTCCCCCCTTTACCAAACAACACTTTCTCACTGACACTATGAGAGAAAACGGACTAACACCTGAGCTGTGTACCTGATATGTTCCAATACAATGGTTTGGCAGGGTCAGGCAATTACTGACCATCACACACACCAGACTTCCATTCACATCCCCACACTGATAAAAAGCAAAGCAAGAGAATACACTTTGAGCGAAGCAAAGCACACAAGGAAACAGCAGTTCCAAGATGGCAGTTTAACACAAGGCAAAAGATGGCAAAACAGAAGGGAATCGCAAGGAGGGAAGTGCCCATGGCCTTTCCACGAGGAACCGTTGCTTTCGTGAAACCTTGAGAGTAGAAAGCGTGAGACCAGGAAGCCAAGCCGAAGAATCCTGTATTTTGTGTTGGAGGTACCAATTTCAATTTAACTCAAACTTGCTTTAACCAAAAGCTCTCAGCTGTTCTCCCGCCGCCGGGCTTGGATAAACTTCATTTATTTTGTCATCAACTTTCTTTATGCTATGTGAGTAACCTGAGGGTATTCTCCCAGGTAGATTACTGGCCCCTTATTCAGGTGGCCAGGAATTAACATGCTCTCAGATCCCAATCCTAGGAGTAGACGTGCGAGGGAGGAGCACATGGGTAGGGGAACCCAGGATTATGCTCATGGAAATGCCCAAAGGGAGGAAGAAGGTGATGGGGACAAAGTCCCTGAGTTTTTTTTTTTTTGGTTATGCCACGTCTACCTTCCTTCCATCCAAAGAAACTCCCTTAATAAAATCCAATCACACCTACACCTCTGGTAAACCAACTAGTAGCCCCAACCCTATTACACTCGGAAACTACTACTGCTAGAATTCCTGTTTCCTATGTCCTACCCGAATACTCCCAGTCATTCTCCTTCCCGTCTCTCTGATTATTATTTCTGGCACTCCCAACCTGCTCATATAAAACACTACAGTTCCCGCAATCCCCCCTGTTTATTTCATGATAATAATCCCGGTCATTCCTGCTTGCTTCATAAACCCTACCAATCCCACCCTTCTGAATTTACCAACCCCCCTCGGACGAAGATTATATATTCTCATGACAAATGCCCCCTTTTTGGCACAAAAACGTTCTGACCCTGAGGAAGACAGCAGACTAACCCTAGAGCTGTTTTCCTAACATGTCGCGACACAAGCGTCAGGCAGAGTCAGGCAATTAACCAGAATTGAACACACCTGACGGCCCTTTCCTTTTCCCACATGGATAAAAGGTGGAGCAGGAGAGCACAAGATGATCAAGTCAGACCTCACGTCGAGAAAGCTAACTCAGCACGGCAGTTCAAGAGGAGGAGAAAGACGGCGCAAACCGAGAGGGTGACAAGGAGAGAAGCGACCTTGACCTTTCCAACTAAGGCCCATGAAACATCTGCAGAAGTAATCATAAAACCACGAATAATAGCCAGCGTGTGTTGCAGCAGATGCCAACGTTACACGAGACCCTCCTCCGCTGATAACCAAGCCGGGAAAGACGCTTGTCTCCGTAGTACCAACCTTGACTGCAAAGAGAAGAAAAGCTGAGTGGTTCATCACAGCCGGTGAGTTGAGGGGAGAGCCGATAAGAAATCGAACCTTGTTGAACGAAAAGTAGCAAACAAGTGATTGAACTGTGAAAGCATAAAGAAATATTGATACTGAAAAAGGGGGAAAACCAGCAACAGAGGAGTCTGGCACCACTTGGGTGCTCACTCAGGAAACTGGGCGATTACCCGATTGTGGAAACTCGCATTACCAGAAGGCCTACGGAAAGGCAAGAAAGGGGGTAATAGTGGTCATGCAGGGGTCTGGTAAAATCCTCCATACAGTCGAAAGTCTTTGACCGACAGATGATTGTGAAGCTAAGGGACGTGAATCTCGCCTGGTAAAACCTGAAGACAAAGTTGGCAAGAACCCGAAGCAGTGATGCTGATAAACAAGGGGCAACGTCTAAAGTCCTAATATACAGTGTGTTGACAAGAGTGAACCCGGTCGAGGGAAGGGAAGTCCACAGTAAATGTTTAAAAAGGCATTATTATTCGTTAATGTCACAGACAAAATTACATTGAAAGCCATAGTGAACCCAAAAGAGGGAGGTGAACAGTCGAGTAGGATATGAGCCCGGAAGAGGGGGGTACAAGGTTGGAACGCTAACACCCACCAACCCGTGAATGCAACAAAGAACAGTAACACAGAGAAAGTCTTGGAATTCATGCCAGTGTGAACCTGACACAGGGAGGCTGATATTCGAGAGGGATCTGAGCCCGGAAGAGGGGGACCCAAGGGTGAGGAACCATCACCCAAAGTGCAAGCAGAAAATAACTTTTATTGAACCACTTTTGTTTTGTACTCTGAACCTATCAGGCCCTCAGAAGCAAGACAACTTAACTACCAAAGGTCCTGATACCATTAACAACATTTTGTGGATCTCAGCCCAGAGGAGGAGATCCAGGGGTGAAAAGTAAACCCCACTGTGCATACAAAAAGGGACCAGCCAACATAGGTACCAAAAGGAACTTTTTATTTATTATTTTGAAACCCATCAGATCCTCAGAGGCATGAGACTTTTTTTTAGAAAAGAGACTTAACCACCAAAGACCCTGATTGCTGAGAGCAGAACTGTTGGCTTGTGGTAGGAAAGCTTGAGCGTGCGCTGTTCTCCAGAATCTTACCTTACCCCGTGCTTAAAACGTGGGGAAGGAAGACCCAGACTACTGCATCCTGACTTATTATTTGTGAACACTTTGTTCTTTCTTATGAACATTATTCCACACTTCTTTTGTATTTAGCTCAAGGATTGGTATCAATAATTCACAAGGGAAGAGTTTCAACACTCTCCCCTGAACCCCAGAAGCCGAATGGATTCAACCCTCCCACCGTGGTTGGCACAGTCACCTGATTTGCAAAAACACAGGTAACCACGTCGTAGCCAATGGGGGGAAGAGGGATTAGGGAGAGGTTGTGGCTAGGGAGGGGGAGATTAGGAAAACCAGAAAGAGGTGTAGGGTAAAACCTATTGTGGATAGGTACGGGGCAGCACAGGGTAAACCTTACAAACCTGACACACTTCTACCACCCTGTTTCTGCCTAGCCCTACTACACTCTATCACTCATTAATCATACACTATGGTCATGGTAATATACCGCCTAACGTATTGACTGCAACTAGTCTGGAATGCACAACATGTCACATGAAACATAAGGAGCTTGGCCACATGACAACATTTAGCAAGCATGAATGAAACAAAACGGGGACGCTTTCCCAATGAATAAACAAACACATGGCCCCAGGGACAGGCATAAGCAAACATGACATAAACATAGGATCTTTTTCCAGCTCCAGCCGGGCTGTAAAGGGACTTGATGGTGAGGAGTTAACATGTGTTTCCTGAGCACACGTGTCCCAGACGAAACTTAATATCCCCTGCTCCCCATAACAAATGACATGTGAACTGAGCATACTCCCTTATAGACCAACTAAGTCCTTTTCCATAACAGTTCTGATCAGGATTCGTAGCTACCAACTAAACGTCTTTCCTATTTGGAATGTAAGGTGTCCCGGACGCCTTCTCTGGCATTTCCAGGCATAATGGAGGTCACAAAAGTTAAACAAACATGTCCTTTAAGCACTGTGTATTGAAATACAATGCTTCCTACACACAGCATTTTCAATCAGGCACTTAGCTTTTGGCCCGGTAGCCCCATAGGACTGCCCGGATTGGATTAGGTTGAGCATTGTAACGGGCACCAGCTGATCACTGCTGCATGGCCCAGAATCCTTTTCTCCTCCTGCCCAGTACTTCGACATGCAACGACTGCATGCTGAAATCCTCTGCTCACTCACCAAGAATGGCCTGTGCTGACTGAATAATCCGCACCTGGCCTGTGCCGTTAGCTGTTAATAAGCTGACTGCAATCATGGTCAGTTTTTCTCACGTGTGAATGTGCTGAACTACCAATTTGTCCCTGTTGCTGCTGGGAAATGTAGTTCATCAGTCTGTTTTAGTCCAAATCAGCCTTTCATTACTGCACTCACTGTTTATCTTGCATACTGCAAGACCCCTTGTCTGCCCCAGCCCCTAATCCTGACAATTGGCAATAGGTTGTTCTTAGTATAGGCCCTTTTTATTTGACAAGATGCCACTAGGACTGCCTTATTATTGTTTAAAGGTCGAAGCTTGCTCCCATCTTAGATTTAGGTATAGTTTCCAACCTACCTATACTGTTTAATAGACACCCTTGAACTGTGATCACTTGTGTCTGTCTTTACTGTTGCCACCGTGAGTTAATTATGTATGGTGTCAGGAATGGGATATGACTCAATTGAAACTAATTGGGGACCCTACCAAAATAGAGACTCAAATTCTAAGGAAACTGGCCCGGAGAAAATGGATCAAACTCACAAGGACTCTCCTTTTAGACTGGGGGTTGCCTTTCACCCTTTAACGCCCCAGGCTATCCCACCCGAGCGGAAAACAGTGGAAAGCAATAATTATTACCTCGGAAGTCCTCAAGACTGTCTAATACCAGGGAGGGATAAAATTGTGGTCTCTCTGGACTTACAAATCGGTTGGTCTGCCACCTCAGCCATATATGTGATACCCCACAAGAGAAGAGGTGTACAAGTATTTCCCTTTCTATCTTGTAGAGATGAGATAAACTTGATTTGCTTAATTTGTTTTCTACTCCCAGAAATATTAATTGAGGAAAAATACTAGGAACCCTCATATATGAGACCATGTGGAATTCCCCATTTAAGAGAACTACTCAAAAAACTAGCAGTTTGAATGAGTCTCAGATAGACCACCCCTTCATTTCCCCAGAAGACCCAAATCTCACAACACCGGAATTGGAAGCCATACTGACCTCCCAATACATTTGGTATAGGAAACATAAAAGCCCTTTGCTAGAGGAATTCCTCACAAATTCATTCCGTGGGGGGAGAAAATGCATAGAAGGTACACCAGGTTCCAACATTTCACGGATTGAGGAACATAATCTGGGAACTCTAGAAAAAGAAACATCAGGAAAGGGTCTAGAGAGCCCTTTTTCAGAAAACAAAATCCCAGGACCCCATCCTTTATATTCAAACGGAATAACAGCGGGCGAACAAATAAGGTAGAGGGACCCAGACAAACAAAGCATAGAGAGTCATGATGCCCCAGAAAAATGTGTTAGCCCCCTGAATAAGGATACGAGAGGGTCAACATCCATTATCTCCCTAAACAATTCATAAACCTCTCAGGCTGAACAATGCCTATTTTGTGGGGACTGGGGCCATGCTATGGAGATCTGCCCCGACAAGCTAGAGGAAGAGTTGATGGACACTCTAGAGAGAGACAAAGAAGTGAAAGAACTTTTTGAATCATCTCCCACGCAAGCATAGACCAACCGGAAAAGGGTTAAAAATCCCAGCGGTAACAATCCAGTAATATGCTGGAAAGCTTGGACCAACACTCTAGGTGTTCCATGATGGAATTTTCCCTTGAAACACCACTGTCCAACCAGTATGTGAGAAACCTGAGGGTATTCTCCCAAGTAGATCCCGGGAATCCCTTATTCAGGTGGCCAGGGATGAACTTCCCTTCTCAGATCCCAACCCTAGGAGTAGACGAGCGAGGGAGGAGCACCTGGGTAGGGGACCCTGGATTATGCTATGGGTAATTCCCAAAGGGAAACACAGTATTATCCTGAGGAAGAAGGTGAGGGGGACGAAGTCCCTGAGTTTTTTTTTGGTTATTCCACTTCTACCTTCCTTCCACCCAAAGAAACTCCCTTAATAGAATACAATCGCCCCTAGACCTCTGGTAAACCTACTAGGAGCCCAAACCCTGTTACACTCGGAAACTACCTCTCCCAGAATCCCTGTTTTCCTATGTCCTACAAGAATACTCCCAGTCATCTCCTTCCTGTCTCTCTGATTATTATTTCCTGCACTCCCAACCTGCTCAGATAAAACACTATCATTCCCACAATCCCCCTTGTTTATTTCATGATAATAATCCCGGTAATTCCTGCTTGCTTCACAAACCGTACCAATCTCACCTTTCCAAATGTATCAACCCCCCTAGGACGAAGAATATAATTTCTCATGACAAAAAAAACCTTTTTGACACAAACACTTTCTTACCCCGTGGAAGACAGCAGACTAACCCCAGAGCTGTTGTTTACCTGACATGTCCCGACATAAGGGTCAGGCAGAGTCGGGCAATTAACCAGAATCACACACACCTGACGGCCCTTTCCTTTCCCCACAGGGACAAAAGGTGAAGCATGAGACCACAAGACGAGCAAGGCAGACCGCACGTCGAGAGAGCTAACTCAGCACAGCACTTCAAGGCGAGGAGAAAAACAGCACAAACCGAGAGGGTGACATGGAGAGAAGCAACCTTGCTCTTTCTGACCAAGGACTGTGAAATCTCAGCAGAAGGAATCATACGACCGCAAAGAATAGTCAACGTGTGTTGCAGCAGATGCCAACGGTACACAAGACCCTCCTCCGCTGATAACCAAGCCGGGGAGAGACACTTGTCTCCATAGTACCAACCTTGATTAAGAACTATTGATACGGAAAAAGAGGGAAAACCAGCAACAGGGGAGTGTGGCTCCAAGTGGGTGCTCACTCAGGAAACTCTGGGTGATTACCCATTTGTGGAAACTACCATTACCAGAAGGCCTTGGGAAAGGCAAGAAAGGGGGTCAAAGTGGTCATACGGGAGTCCAGTAAAATCCTCTGTACAGTCGAAAATCTTTGATCGACAGATGATTGGACAATGTTGGCAAGAGTGAACCCGAAGGAGGGATGCCGATAAACAAGGGGCAACGTCTAAAGTCCTAATATACAGTGTGTTGACAAGAGTGAACCCTGCTGAGGGAAGTCCACAGTGAACTGTTTAAAAAGACAGTAAGATTTGTGAATGTCACAGACAAAATAACATTGAAAGCCATAGTGAACCCAAAAGAGGGAGGTGAACAGTCGAGTAGGATCTGAGTCCAGAAGAGGGCATCCAAGGGTGGAAAGCTAACACCCACCAAACCGTGAATGCAATAGAGAACAGTACCACAGAGAAAGTCTTGGAATTCATGCCAGAGTGAACCCAACAGAGGGAGGCTGATATTCGAAAGGGACCTGAGCCCGTAAGAGGGGGACCCAAGGGCGAGGAACCATCACCCAAAGTGCAAGTAGAAAATAACTTTTATTTAACCACTTTTGTTTTGTACTCTGAACCTGTCAGGCCCTCTGAAGCAAGAAAATATAACTACTGAAGGTCCTGAGCTTTTTGTGAATCTGAGCCCAGAAGAGGGGATCCAGGGGTGAAAAGTGAACTCCACCATGCATACAAATGGCATCATCCAACGCAGGTACCGAAAGGAACTTTTGTTTATTATTTTGAAAACCATCAGATCCTCGGAGGCAAGAGACTTTTTGTAGAAACCACTGAAGGCCCTGATTGCTGAGAGCGGAACTGTTGGCTCGAGCGTGTGCTATGCTCCAGAATCCTACCTTACCCCGTGCTTAAAACGTGGGGAAGGAAGACTCAGACTACAACATCCAACACTTCCTTCTTTCTTATGAACATTATCCCACACTTCTTGTGTATTTAGCATAAGGATTGGAAATAGGTTTTTCTTAGTATAGGCCCTTTTTATTTGACAAGATGCCACTAGGACTGCCTTATTATTGTTTGATGGTCGAAGCTTGCTCCCATCTTAGATTTATGTTTAGTTGAAGTGTTTTTCCAACCTACCTATACTGTTTAATAAACACCCTTGAACTGTGATCACTTGTGTCTGTCTTTAATGTTGCCACCATGAGTGCCTTACAGCCATTAACATCGAAGACTTTCGGTTGTGCACAGGATTTTGCTTGACCCATTGCAGGACCACTTCGATTTACAATTCTTTGTCACTTTTTCGCTTTTGCCACCTTTCACTTGGATACCTTACAGAGACTTTTGAATGAGCATGCACAGGCCCGACAACTCTGTCTAAGGTATCCCGTATCTTGGCTTCAAAGTTCAATCACTCATCTGTTTGTTTAATTTTACTTGCGTTGATTATCACATACGCTACATACACAGTTCGCTTCAGCGTTCACAATACAATGTTGCTGCTTGCAACCTTGGATTCAACACAGACTGGTCTGGTATCAGTCTCCTCAACGTACCGGCTGTGTTGACTTCACTGGCGCTGCTTTGTTGTTGGAGCCACCGTACCACAGCGGCAAGCGATTCTCCCCGCCTTGACTATCGACGCAGGAGAGCCCCGGGTACCTCTGACACACAATGCAGGATGCTTCAGCCTTGTTTCCTGATCTTATGTTTTGTATTCTCGAAGGTTCATCAAAGTAATGGTTCCTCGTTGAAAAGGACAAGGGCACTTCCCTTCTTGCGATCCCCCTCTTTTTTGCCATTCTTTGCTTTGTATTGAACTCCCATCTTGGAACTGCTGCTTAACTGTGTGCATTGCCTCGCTCAGAGTGTGCTCTTGTGTTGCGCCTTTTATCTGTGTGGGCAAGGGTAATGGAAGTCAGGTGTGTGTAATGGTCTGTAATTGCCTGACCATTGTATTGGGACATGTCATGTATACGGCTCGGGTGTTAGTCCATTTCCTCTCTTAGCCAGCTGTCCGTGAGAACGTGTTCGTGTTGGGAAAGGGGGTGGGGGGATTAGTTCCTAAGTATCCTACCTGGTAGGATGGGGTAAAGGTGTTAGAGGGAAGGGGATACCGCGTCTCGCCATCCTGTATCCCACTCCCGGAAGACCCCTCACCCAGGTGATCCTCACGCACTGGTCCACCCCTATGAACTGGATCCAAAAGCATTGGCCGTGTCTGGGTCATCTGGATGACCGATCCCTGGGGACTAGTGGGTGAGACACCTTCAGGGTTCTCACATTAGTCATAGAGCCTCTGACCCTTTTATCGCCATGAAAGAGTCCATAGGCTTTGATATGTGTAGCAGCAGAGAAGCTACTATCCCTCCATGGAAAAGAGGAATGATTCCCACAGACTTAGTTTTGATAACCCCTCCTGGGTGTTATATAAGATTGGCTCCAAAATCTGGCCTGGCCTGGACATTCGGTTTAGATATCCTACGGCGTCATAGATCCTGACTTCGGGGGAGACATTAAGGTTCTCTAACAGAACCATGGTGAAAATACATTTGATGTACATCGTGGGGACAAAATTGCACTAGGAATTTTTGAAAGGGCTTTATTTCCTCACTTTAGAGAGAGTGAACCGGAATACTGAGAGAGGTACCTTAGGCTTTGGGGAAGCGGATGAACCATCTATCATTGAAATATACTGGGAAGAAGGATCTACTATCCTTCCCGACCTCGCCTACGCCCCGCAAAATGATCCAGCACTCGCAGAGGCTTTCTTGCAAGTGATTCCTGAAGGGGAAGGATTAGAGAAGTCCCTTTTTCTTTCTAAAACAGGGATTACTATACAGAAAGGAAATATCCACAGAAGGCCTAAGTAAAACTCAGTTAGTAATCCCCAAAACCCATCAGAAGATCATACCAGAGAGTGCACATTCTCATTTGACAGGGGGACACTTAGGACAATGTAAGACCCAGGCACACATCAATGGGAAGTTTTACTGGCCAAGTGTTGGGGAGAATTCTCAGAAATGTGTCTATTCCCTCTACCTTAGAGACCCCCAGCAACTTTGCCGGATCTTGAGGACTTGATATTTTTAACCTAGAGAGAGTGAGACCCTTTTTACCACTCTCTCAAGTATTTTAATGTGATTTTTGTACCCTGTGTTTCTTTTGGTTGTGGAGTCTGACAAACCCCATAGGCATCATCTTTTACATTGTGTTGTGACACACAGCACCTTTAGTGCAGTGACACAGGGAAGTCTCATAGATTTTCCCAAGGTTTAAATACCTTCTCTGAGATAAACTACTATTTCCCAGAGCAGTAAAGTACTTACATTTGTAACTTTCTAGACCCAGCACACACTATCTTACGATAGGGTGCTGGAGGAGTTACCTAGTATCCCCTTTTGTATAACCTCTCATGTAACATTTTTATGTTACCCTTTCCTCACTGAATGGCTGGTGGCAGTGGTTTTATTTTTACTACAGTGGTGTGCATTTAAAGCGGGCTGCGTTCTCAGCTGCAGTAAAGCACCCATGGGTGCAATTTTTGTCAAAATGGTCCTGGTCTTCTTTTTTTTCACCATTTCTTTGTGGAAAGGTCATTCTTGAGATTTACTCTGCGCGCCAAACCAGGTTTGGTCCCTTTGTTCGTTTTGCCTTTGACGGGATTCATGAGTGAATCTAGGGTAAGGGTAAGCAGGAAGTGAGGGAGGTGCCCGAAACTCCCTGTGCTTAGTCTCCTCGTAGACCCAAATTCACTCTGTGATGATTGGCTGGCTGTCTGTCCGGCAAGGACATCCACCCTACTGGGTGATTGGCAGCTAGGCTGGAATGAAAGGGAGAGAACTGTATAAAAGGCGAGGCTTTTGGCTTGGAAGGCAGAGTCAACCACCGGACGAAGGAACCGAAGAAGAACTTGAAGAGAACGCTTGCTGCAACTCCTGGACCGTTGGTTTGCCCGGTGAAGCCCTGCTGCAGTGCCGAAACACCAAGTTCGCATCGTCAGAGAAGCCCCTGCAAAGACGACTTCTCCCCTTGAGTTGGTGGGACCAATCAACTCCAAAGTAAGCCACCTGGACATCCATCTCGGAGCTGGTTGAATTTCCACAGAGTTCCTGCTGGAAACCGTAGAGCCAGGGAGAGGAACACCAGTTTGTGTGCGTTGCTTTTAAGTTAGCCAAGAGCTCCAGGAAGATCCTCCGGACTGTCGGGAAGCCGGAGTGACCGTGCCTGAGCCCCCTCAACAGAGTGCAGGACCCCAGAAGCAAGGAAAGTCCATCTCGACATCCAGGAACCGCGGTGTTGCTATTTGCGGTAGACGCGAGGAGCTCAAACACTGAACAGCCACTGAAAGTGAAGTTTGTCGGTTGCGAGTTTTGACTGTCCCAGTGCAGTGCAGGAGTCCCCCGACGTCCTCCCTCTTATCCCCACAACTGAGGCCCAGGAACAGTGAGATCTGCAGAGCTGCACAGGAACAGGACTCATCTGCTGCATCTTTTCTTCATTGCTAAGGTACTGTACAAAGTCTAAGAGAATTTACCTATTGCTGTAGAGTTGCTTGAATTTTCTACTACTCACAAGTCTAACAGCTTGTGGCCCTACATTGATTCATCTTTTTTCTTCAAAGACTTCGGAAACATTGTGCAAAGACTTTTCTAATTACCTTCAAAGAAGTGCTCAGCCCATCTAGACTCTTGCCTATTGACTTTGGCCTAGCCTGTTTTAACTGAATGACTTATTGGGGGATCTGAAAGTATTTGCCTGCTTAAGAAATATTTGTGGTATCTTGTTTTCTCTAATAGTCTTTTCCCTTTTGACTTGCTCTTAACTAAATCTGAATGCCAACAGTAATACATTAATGTCAACAGCGCCCTAGCAATTGAAGTCATCTGTGGGTGTAGGACTCTGCTGTATGCCATCCCAAATGGATATTTACTGATTCTAAACTTAAGAGAGTGTACAATTTTGAAGTATATTTATGTGGTGTTTTACAGTGCTCCCTTCTGAAGAAGGTTTACATTAAATGACTGTTAAATAACTTAATAATTGTTTTATCAAGAAACCCTGTGTGTGTTTGTGTAACGCTCACCTGATTCCCACGGAGGCGCCCACCTGTTCTGGACTGCTATGACCTCTTCTAAGGTGATGCGCAGGACTCGGAAGACGGACTGGACCGGACCCCCAAACCTCGCCTGTCTGGCCCGTAGAAGAATCCTTCTGTAGATGGAAAAGGGGATTAACTGTCTGCTGGATAATGTGTCGGATTCCCCCCCTTCCCCCTCTCACACTCCTCGAACCCCCTTCGCGATTCCCCGTAGAGTCTCACCTTAGAGTCTGAAAGGACGAGCTCTCCATCCTGCTTCCGATGCAGGGGCGCGTTGATTTCCAGTTACTTCACTGGATCTCGGGTTTGGTGAGTATTCAACTCCGCTTGACTTTTCCGATATGAGACCGTAAGTATTCAGTTGCAAAAATTCAAGCCTTAATTGTCCGTTGTCCTTTTCTCTATTTCAGATGCAGGATGAAGAATCCGCGTAGAGGAATGGATTCGCCGAAGGTAAACTCTGGTGAGTCTTTTTGATGGATGGTTTCCTTAGTGATCTTGCTTTCACCCACTAATGCGTGTGTCTTTTTCCCCTTAAAGGCCGGGGTACGGAAGTGCTAAAGAAGCGGCGCCGACCCGAGGTGAGGAAAGATTGTCCCAACAATAATCAGGTAAGTCTTAAGGTGGAAGAATCAGGCCTTCCTCAATCTGTTCCTTCGCTCACCTTTGTTTTGTCTCTTTTTCTCCTTAGGCGCTGAAAGGCGGCTGATGGTGCCAATGGTCGCTGAAGAGCCCGAGGGCGCCACGTGAAGGTGAGTGGAACGCGGTGCTGCAGCGAGCGATGCGATGCGCTTCTAAAAATAATGTCTTTTCTCAGGATCGTCGCAGTGATGGTTCCGGACTCCGGATGGAGGTAGGTAAAGTTCAATTATTCACCTTTCTCTCCTTTCCTTCCTTTTCAGGTGTTCCAGGTTGCTGGCGGGCGTGGCTGGAGCCAGGATGCAGGAGCAGAAACGGTGAGCGTCCAGCTGCTAGATGCAGAACAACGCGAAGCGTGAGCTGCTGTCTGGGCGTGGTTTAAATAGCCCCCAAAGTAGTTCCAGGTAAGTATTCTTCCTCAGCCATGCCCGAGTGGTAAAATAGTCCCATAGGTAAAATAGTCCCTTTCAGACCTCAAGGAGGTCTGGATCCGGCAGCATGGTCTGCATCAGGTAAGTCCATCCAAGCACTCCCATAATGAGCCTGGCGCCAAAGGCGCCAGGACAATGTCCAAAGAGACTCTATAAGGGGTTGCTGGGTCCCTCCCTGGGGACATGTCTGCTTTCGGGGACGCTGGGCCTGAACTGGCTTCCCGGGAGTAGGCATCATGACAGCACTCTCCCCCAAGGCCCCTCCCAAGATTGTTCCCTCTGGGGGTTTTGGTTTGTTTGGGAAGATCCGGTGGAATTTCTTAATTAATCGAGGTGCATTCATGGTCACTGGGTTCCCACGACCTCTCCTGAGGCCCGTATCCCTTCCAATCGATTAGATAGAAAAGTTTTGACCTTAACATCTTTGAATCTAAAATGTTCTTCACCTCGAATTCAGGTTCTCCATCTATTTGAATGGGTTCTGGAGGCTTGATTAGTCTGGTTCCAGGTTGCACTGGTTTCAAAAGTGACACATGAAAAACAGGGTGAATTCGCATGTTAGCTGGTAAATCAAGTTTAACGGCCGCTGGATTGATTATGGCCGTAATGGAGTAACGCCCCAGATATTTTGGTTAAAAGTTCGAGGTCCCTTGAGCGATAAGTGCCTGGTAGCCAGCCATACTTGGTCCCCAATCTGGTACTGAGGTGCTTCACTCCGATGCAGGTCAGCATTCTTCTTGTATCTTCTCTTGGCTTGTTGTAAATGTGTAGTTGCTTCTTTGAAGGCTTGGGTAATTGTAGAATGCAGTTGGTCCACTGCAGGTATTCCGAGGCCTTGAGGCGAGTCGAGGTCTGAGGTTCGAGGGTGATGCCCATATAAAGTATAAAAAGGACTTTGCCCAGTTCCAGAGTGTACCGAATTATTATATGCATATTCGGCTATCCAAAGAATGTCTTTCCAGTTACTTTCAGATTGCTGCAACATACACCGTAAATATTGCTCAAGGGTCTGATTCGTCCTCTCTGTTTGACCATCGGTCTGAGGGTGGTGACTAGTCGATAATCTTACATTGATTTGTGCCAATTGACAACATCTACGCCAAAAGTGGGAAATTAATTGGCTTCCCCGGTCTGAGATTAGTACAGAAGGGAATCCATGTAAACGAACAATATTTTCAAGGAATTCTTTGGCTAGAACTGAAGCTGAAGGTAAACCTTTCAATGGAATGAAGTGGGCCATTTTGGAAAATAAATCCACAATAACAAGAATAGTGTTATATCCTGAACAGGGAGGTAAGTCCGTAATAAAATCCAATGACAGGGCGTGCCAAGGTGCTGGCGGAATGTCTAAAGGTTGAAGGAGACCGGCTGGTCTTTTCTTTAGGCCTTTATTTTGGGCGCAAACACCACAGGACATCACAAATGATTTAACATCTTTTCGCCAAGAAGGCCACCAGAATTGTCGTTTCACCTTTTCTTCCGTCTTGGCAATACCGGGGTGCCCCTCTATTAGTGTATCATGATAACGAGAAATAACGAGCTCTTGTAATTCCTGGTGTGGCACAAATAAGCGCCCTTGGAAATAAGGTAAATCATTATTTATAGTAAAGTCAGATCCCTTTTGTACCCAATCCTGTAAGTCTGTAGGGTCCAGGAGTTGTTTAACTCTAGCTTGAATGTCTTCAAGCGTTTGTAAAGAAGTCATCCCCATAATTCTCTGTTCGGGAATTATCGGTACAGGTTCTGAGTTAGTATCAGTTTCTCCCATTCCTATTCGGGATAGAGCGTCCGCTTTGCCATTCTTACACCCGGGACGGTAGGTGATTACAAAATCGAATTCTGCAAAAAACAAAGCCCAACGGAGCTGTCGAGATGACTGAGCCTTGGCGGTCTTTAAATACTGTAAGTTCCGGTGGTCGGTGATCACCGTGATGGTATGTCTAGCGCCAAGTAGATAATGCCGCCAGGCTTTAAAGGCGGATTTAATGGCTAACAGTTCTTTGTCAGTGATTGCGTAGTTAACCTCGGGTGCCGAGAATTTTCTGGACCAAAATGCAACGGGATGCAGTTGGCTAGTTTCGGGATCTCTTTGAGACAGAACAGCTCCCATGGCTAGGCTGGATGCATCAGTTTCGACGACATAAGGGAGATCTGGGCGCAGGTGCTTCAATACAGGTGCAGAGGTAAATTTAGCTTTTAGTTCCTGAAAGGCCTGCTCGGCTTCTTCAGACCATTCGAAATTTTTATTTTTCCTTAAGAGCGCAGTGATGGGTTGAACCACACGAGAAAATTCTGGGATAAACCTGCGATAAAAATTGGCAAAGCCAAGCATGCTTTGAACACCTTTCACGGAGCTAGGCGATGGCCATTTGAGGATAGCATCCACTTTTCGTGAGTCCATGCGGACTCCTTTAGGTGTCAGGATGAAACCAAGAAACTCGACTTCTGTGGCATGGAAAACACATTTTTCAAGTTTAGCAAATAGTTTGTGTTGGCGCAATTTCTCGAGAACTGCCCTGACATGTTTTCTATGATCAGATTCCGAAGAGGAGTACACAAGAATGTCATCAATATATACGACAACACAAACGTCGATGAGTTCCCGAAAGACATTGTTCATGAAGTATTGGAAGGCAGCCGGTGCATTGCACAATCCGAAAGGCATCACCTGGTACTCGAATAGCCCATATTTGGTGCGGAAGGCAGTTTTCCATTCATCGCCTTCCCTTATTCGCACCAGATGGTAGGCCCCCGGGAGATCTAACTTGGTGTATATGCAGGCATCCTTCACCTGGTCAAGGAGTTCAGGGATCAGGGGCAAAGGGTATCGGTTTTTAACAGTTATCTGGTTCAATGCGCGGTAGTCAATACAAGTTCTGAGGTCGCCTTCTTTTTTAGGCACGAAGAATAAAGCCGAGGATGCAGGAGACTTAGACGGGCGAATAAAACCATTGGCTAGGTACTGATCTAGATATTGTCGTAAATGAAGATTCTCGGGTTCGGTAAGGGCATAGATCCTGCTGCAAGGGGGTTGTGCACCGGGCAATAGATCGATCTGGCAATCGTACGACCTGTGAGGCGGTAGAGTGTTGGCCTGTTCCTTTTGGAAGACGTCTTGAAATTCTTGGTATTCTGGCGGTATTCGCAAAATGACAGGGGTTACTGTAGCTAGGCCAATATTTGGATTTCTTGCATAACAGGTTTGTGCACAATCTGGAAAGGTTATCCTCTTTGCTCGCCAGTCAATTCGAGGATTAGGAGTTTCCAACCAAGGGATTCCTAGAATTACTTGAAATTGCGGAGCCTTGATTACATCAAACACAATTGCCTCCCGATGTCCGTCTTGACCCAACAATGTCACTTCAGTAGTGGAGTGTGTTACCGGCCCAGAGGCGATTTCGGTTCCATCCACTGTGGTGATGACATCCTTACTGGTTTTAGGGCAAAGAGGGAGGTTGATCCTGGAAGCCAATTCACGATCCACATAGTTTCCTATAGCCCCACTATCGATGTATGCCTTAATGGCATGTAACCGCCCAGGCTGCTTCGGATTTACGAGGACCATTGGCATGATGAAATGCGAGGTCAGAGAGTTAGTTTTTAAGCTCGGCAAGCGGATCCCTACGCTTGTCGGGTGTGGTCGTTTCCCGACTCAGATTCCATCAGGTTCTTATCAGCGACTCCTACCGCCTTCTTAGATGGGTGTATAGGGCAATCTCGTAAAAAGTGTCCAGAAGCCCCACAATAAAGGCATAATTGCATTTGCCGTCTTCGTTCACGCTCTTTTTGAGTTAAAGGTCCTTTAACCCCTCCAATTTGCATAGGTTCAGTAACATCGGCACCCTTGGGGTTAACATGGGTTTTGACCAAAACCCGGGTCTCAAACTTGGACCGATCTGCCTTTTTTGTTTTGAAGTCTGTGATCTAACTGGACCACCAAGTCTATATATTCAGAGCAGTCTTGGGGTGGATTTACGACCTGGGCCAGGACATCCTTAAGTTCTCCACGTAGACCTCGATGGAATAACGTGATTCTTTTATCCTCCGGCCATCCAGTCTCCACAATTAACCTTTTGAAGGTCGCAATATAGGCTAAGAGGTCCAGGTTACCCTGTCGTAGGGATAGAAGCTCGTTGTCCAGGGCCTGTCCCTGAGAATGCCGCGCAAAAAGTATTTCCATGCTTGTCTGGAAGGCTTGAAAGTTCCGAAGAATTGGGTCATCTTGAGTAACCAATGGAACTGACCAATCCGCAGCACTGCCGCTGAGATATGATAGTACAAAAGCGACCTTGGTTTGGTCGTTAGGGAAGGCCCCAGGTCTGCAGAGGAAGTGCAATCGGCATTGATTCATGAATACGGCGAACCTTTTGGGGTCCCCGGCAAAACGTTCCGGTGGGGCCAGTGGCGTATTTCCAGGTAGATTAATTTGCACGGGGTTATTTGAAACCACTGGGGCTGAATTACCCCCAGAACCTGGTAAAGGAGTTTGACCAGCCTGACCTTGTAATAGCTGTCTGGCAAGATCATCAGTTCGTTCTTTAGATACAATTAACTCTCTCCTGAGGGCATTCGTCTCCTGGCGAGCGGAATGAACTTCAGCCCATAATTCCCCCAATAGCTGGGCCAGCTGGTCTGTCTCGGAAGTCTCCATAGCGCCCGGGTGGGAAATTGTAGGTAGGCTTCGCGTTCTGTAACGCTCACCTGATTCCCACGGAGGCGCCAACCTGTTCTGGACTGCTATGACCTCTTCTAAGGTGATGCGCAGGACTCGGAAGACGGACTGGACCGGACCCCCAAACCTCGCCTGTCTGGCCCGTAGAAGAATCCTTCTGTAGATGGAAAAGGGGATTAACTGTCTGCTGGATAATGTGTCGGATTCCCCCCCTTCCCCCTCTCACACTCCTCGAACCCCCTCCGCGATTCCCCGTAGAGTCTCACCTTAGAGTCTGAAAGGACGAGCTCTCCATCCTGCTTCCGATGCAGGGGCACGTTGATTTCCAGTTACTTCACTGGATCTCGGGTTTGGTGGGTATTCAACTCCGCTTGACTTTTCCGATATGAGGCCGTAACTATTCAGTTGCAAAAATTCAAGCCTTAATTGTCTGTTGTCCTTTTCTCTATTTCAGATGCACGATGAAGAATCCGCGTAGAGGAATGGATTCGCCGAAGGTAAACTCTGGTGGGTCTTTTTGATGGATGGTTCCCTTAGTGATCTTGCTTTCACCCACTAATGCGTGTGTCTTTTTCCCCTTAGGGGCCGGGGTACGGAAGTGCCAAAGAGGCGGCGCCGACCCGAGGTGAGGAAAGATTGTCCCAACAATAATCAGGTAAGTCTTAAGGTGGAAGAATCAGGCCTTCCTCAATCTGTTCCTTCGCTCACCTTTGTTTTGTGTCTTTTTCTTCCGCTGAAAGGCGGCGGATGGTGCCAATGGTCGCTGAAGAGCCTGAGGGCGCCTCGTGAAGGTGAGTGGAACGCGGCGCTGCAGCGAGCGATGCGATGCGCTTCTAAAAATAATGTCTTTTCTCAGGATCGTCGGAGTGATGGTTCCGGACTCAGGATGGAGGTAGATAAAGTTCAATTATTCACCTTTCTCTCCTTTCCTTCCTTTTCAGGTGTTCCAGGTTGCAGGCGGGCGTGGCTGGAGCCAGGATGCAGGAGCAGACACAGTGAGCGTCCAGCTGCTAGATGCAGAACAACGCGAAGCGTGAGCTGCTGTCTGGGCGTGGTTTAAATAGCCCCCAAAGTAGTTCCAGGTAAGTATTCTTCCTCAGCCACGCCCGAGTGGTAAAATAGTCCCATAGGTAAAATAGTCCCTTTCAGACCTCAAGGAGGTCTGGATCCGGCAGCATGGTCTGCATCAGGTAAGTCCATCCAAGCACTCCCATAATGAGCCTGGCGCCTATGGTGCCAGGACTGATGACTTTTATGAGCCTGGACAATGTCCAAAGAGCCCCTATAAGGGGTTGCTGGGTCCCTCCCTGGGGACATGATGTCTGCTTTCGGAGACGCTGGGCCTGAACTGGCTTCCCGGGAGTAGGCATCATGACAGCTTGATTGAATACTTGTCACTGTGAACCTCTGTGTAACTCCCCTACAGCTCACATTGACCCCTCTTCAGATAAGCCTGGCTACTCGTCCACACTACCAACTTGTGTAGTACAGACTTATACCAAAGGTTGGGTTACTAAGGGTACTCCATACAATCTTGCCTAACACCAAGTATCAATGCGGATATTAAGAACTTCATTCAGACATGTGAATTATGTCAGAAAACCAGTACTCATATTCCCTTGCCTGCCTCTCTGAATCCTTTACCAATAATAGAAGTCCCTTTCTCAAGATATATGATAGGTTATTTATAACACGCTTAATACCCAGAGGTTTCTAAGCGCGGACCCGGGGTTTGAACCTGTGTTGCTCCATATCATCTTACTTCCAAGACGAGCACGTTGCCGATGAGCTATCCTCCCGAGACAAGGATTGGGATGGATATCATTGGACCGTTGAAAGCCTCGAGACTTGGTAACAAATATGTCCTCGTAATCGTCAATTATGCTACCAGATACCCCGAGGCATTCCCTATGCGGAACACCACCCAGCAGAATTTTAAACATCTATTACCATATTTTTCCAGGGTTGGTTTCCTAGGAAATTCGAACAGATCCAGGATCCAGTTTTATGAGCAAACGCATGGGTGAAATCAAGGAATTGCTCCGTATCGCCATCTTAAGGACCTCAGTTTGCCATCCCCAAACAGACGGATTGGTAGAAAGATTCAATAAAGCCCTTAAAATGATCCTAAGAAAGTTGGTTGATAAGGATGAGAAGGACTGGGACCGCATGATCCCCTGGGCGGTATTTGCAGTAAGAAAAACCCCTCAGGCGGCCACTGGATTCTCTCCTTTTGAACTACTTTATGGAAGAGAACCTAGAGATGATCCTGAAGAGAAGACATGTTCTAAACTGGCCACGATGCGTAATTCTGGAGCTGCAGATTGATGAATGATTTAAGCACAACATGACCATAATTTCAGAGTGTACTGAAGCACAAGCTGGAAATTATAAGCCGGAAAAGTGTTGCGGTAACCCGCCAACAAAGAAACAAGATGGCTGCCAGATAGGAACAAAGGACTGAGCCGACGGGCCATGACAAGGAATGAAGAGGGGCCGTGCACGGTGGCGGCTTGATCAGACCCTGAACCGATGGTAATAAAAGATTGGAAAAGAGCAGAAAGCGGGCTCGCAGGTCAGCATGGTGCTGATGAGCGCACACGCCACTGCAGAAACCAGACAGCAGGCAGGCGAAATGAAACAGGAGAGAAGAGCCTACGCAGAGGGTCCAAGGTGTGGGGACTCTCGCATCGAAACTCCAGGCGTGGAGGG
This sequence comes from Ambystoma mexicanum, assembly GCF_040938575.1. Classification (NCBI taxonomy): domain Eukaryota; kingdom Metazoa; phylum Chordata; class Amphibia; order Caudata; family Ambystomatidae; genus Ambystoma; species Ambystoma mexicanum. Next base: position 71,959,309 of record NC_090933.1, read on the forward strand.
TCCTGCTCGGGACAATACGAGAGGAGAACAGAAGGTGCCCGGACACTGTATCATGCCACTTGTGCTGGAAATACAGTTGTGGGACCAGATACATAGCTGCCGGTGCACTAGCACGTCATGCGAATGGTTATAAAAGCACAACAATTGTAGAGATCAGAAGCATTGCATCAAGTGAAGACCGAAATCGAGGACTGCAGAAGGTTGTTTGGCAAAACCCTATGGGAACATCAACGTAATTGCTTTGGATACTTTTCAGGCGATGCAGTAACAGGCTCCTGCAAGACAAGGACAGAGCCTCCGAAAAGGAGAAACTGACTAAGACTTGAAACGCAGCAGAGCCCCAGTAAGTGCATTACACCGGGCGAGATCCTCGATTACAGAAGACCATCATACGAGTTGAAAAACACTGAATGCAAGACAGGGGAAGCAGCCATTTGACTGCTACTACCCATGTGCACAGCGGGAGGGAGTGATCCTCTCTGAAAGACACTGCATGTTGTATCCGGAAGAGGGACAGCGACACGATCCAGCCGTGGATAGCTGTATGCATACATGGCTGCCGGTGCACTGGCACAGCTGGTAAATGTCATTAACAGTGTAACAAGAGTAAAGAGCAGAGTCATTACATCAAGGAAACCCCGGAATGAAGACTGCATAGGGTTACATGAGAGAACCCTACTGGGAACGCCAAAGTAGTTGCATTGGACACTTTACAAGCTGGGACACTAGCAGGCACTGAGAAGGCACGGACCGACCCTTACGAAATCTGGGAACGGATCAGTAACTAAGGAGCAATAGAATCCCATACACATGGGAAGCACAGAAAGTGCACTACACTGGGAGAGACTATTGCACGCAGTAGACAGCCAAACAAGATTGGAAAACAACGCATGCAGGTCATACCAAACAACTACTGGACTGCCGCATCCTGTGCGCACAGAGAGGGGGTGGAAGCCATAGAGCCGAATGCTGCTGGAATCCAGGAAAGATACGGCGGCACGATCCGGTCAGAAGATAGCACTGTGACAATACAAGCAGAGGACCAGATTGATGCCCTAGAGCTGGGCAGCACAGCCTGGAAGAAAGAAAGCCAGGACGGAGAGAAGAAGCAGCGTTGGCTGACAAAAGAGCAGGAGCAGGTGACCTTGGAGGGCTGGGGCGGTGTAAGGAAGAGCCTAGACCCTTGCAACCACTATAGGGATACCTTTTTTACTTACAACGTTGGACAAAGTTGCTTATTTGCAGATCCAAAAATACCTTGAGCTACATAAACTCCTAGTGGTCAGACAATCAGGATTCCGACCATTACATGGGACGGAAACTGCATTGAAAGATCTGAAAACACAAATCGATGAGCTGAGAGACAAAGGGAAGACAGCACGACTGCTGCTACTTGACCTCTCAGCTGCATTTGATCTGGTGGATCACAAGGTCCACTGTGGGCACCTTGATTCAGCAGCCCACTTCTCCACAGATGCTGTCAAGAGGATTGACTAATTCCTGAGTGACAGAACTATTAGAGTGTTCTCCCCATCGGCGGCGGCAGATCCTACCCCAATCGTGTGCGGGGTCCCTCAGGGCTCATGCGTGTCTCCAACCTTGTACAACATATTCACCAAACCTTTGTTCAATGAATTGGACCTTCTGGGTATCACCTACACTAATTACGCAGATGATACACAGATTCTCCTCCCGCTTTCCGGGGATCATGGCAAGGACTTGGCATTGGTGAATAAGATCTACCTCATCATTCAGGCATGGATGGCCACACACGGCCTATGCCTGAATGATGACAAGACAGAGCTGATAATTCTTGGTACCCCCTCCTACATCTCTAAACTAGGTCATGAATATGCTTCTTTTATCATTGATGGCAACAATACCATAGTCTCAAAAGAGGTAAAAACCGTAGGTTTCTACCTGGACGCCACTATGTCTTTCAATAAACAACTGAAATCCCTGGCCTCCACTACAGCCTACACGTGCAAGCTTATCAGAGCCGGTAAGCTCTTCCTCTCCAACGACAGTTGCATTATACTGGCCAGAGCCTTAATTCTCTCCAGATTAGACTACTGCAATGCTCTCTACAGCAGTGTCAACAAAGCCAGTATCCAAAACCTACAACTATTACAAAATAACGCTCTTAGAGCCGCACTAGGCATCAACAAAAGAGTGCACATGACCGCAATCAGACGCCAACACAAATGGCTATCCACCCACAACAAAATACAACTAAAAATCGCCTCCCTGACACACAAAGCATTACACAATGCTGCCCCCAGCTACCTAATTGACAAACTGTCAAGAAGAACCTCCAGCAGGCCCACCAGAGTTGTCAATACAAACTGCCTGGTGGTACCAAGATTCAAATCTTCCAAGATTGGTGGAAATAGCTTCCCTGTGAAGGCCGCCAAACTCTGGAACTGCTTGTCACACAAGCTCAGAGCTGATCAACCCTACCCACATTTTAGAAAGAACCTCATCACCCACCTCAATCTGACTGAAGACTAGTCTAAACTGAAACCACTGCACTTTAGCACACTGGACCACCCAATATTGTAAACTATTGTATACTACTGTACATTATGATGTAAATAACTTTCTTTGAAATCTACTACCTGTATATTCTGAGCCCTACCTATATTGTATTTCACTTGTCAATTTATACTGTTTGTCATTATGTTACCTTGTAAGCCTTGCATGTCTTTTGCTGCGCCCTGTTACCTCCAGGTCTAGTGTGCATTAGAAATTCAATGAACAAACAAACAAACAAACTGGACTTACCATAATTAGGGCTTCCACAAAACGCGCCATGACGGCACACAGGTCCTGAATGGCGCAACAGCACGGACCAAATACACACCCAGTGCATTCCTACCTTCTGGAAGAGATCCGCACCACCAAGCCATTCAGGTGAGCCGATATACAGGTGGGACGGTGCTGTCTGAAGGTGCTTGATGGTATAGCGGCTCCAGGGAGGGGCAGCAGAACCCGGAAGAGAGCATAGGAATTAAACACAGTTTGTGAACTATTGGTTCCCCGGAAGCAAGACAGACTGGACCCGGAAGGGGTACTTACCCACTATTGCCAAGACATGGAGTGCTCATGGAAGATAGCACCAAATATGATAAGGAAGGTGGTAACCATTGGGGAAGTTGGAAGCTAGAGGCAAGTTCCAGGGCGGAGCTGGAAGAGACACAAATAAAGTGCAGGTAACAGTGTATGGTAGAGGGCTGAGCAGACAGGTACACTACCGCCAGACTCCTGAGACTCCCACCGAAGCACCTGCAGACACAGGGGTGATGTGGAGGGTGCAGGAGATATAAACAACAGAGAGAACCCTCGCTGCGAGGTGCACTCCGAAGTGACGACAGAGCAAACAGTGGGCTTAATAACAAGTATAAACCCCAAGGAGATATATGTAAACATTGTGCTAAACGGAATGACAACAGAGACAACGCTCAAAGCAGTGCCACAATGGACAAAAAATGTAACGCTCACCTGATTCGCGCAGAGGCGCCGGTCTTGACAGGGTAAATGCCGTATCTTCAAAGGTGATGTGTAACACACGGTTGGCTCTTTGGGCTGGACCTCTGTGCACTGTATGTCTGACTTGAAGAGTAAGATGTCTGCAGATAGAAAATATGGGATTAATGAACTGGGGTTATTGGGTGCCTCTCTCCTCTTCCCTTTCTCTTCTCCTGTAGAACCCCAAAGGTTAACGCCCTCACCTTAGGTAAGTGAACGCCGAGCTCTCCATCTGCCTCGGGGCAGGGTGCCGTAACCAGTTTCTTCACTGGATAAGGGTGCAGGCCTCTTGACCTCAGAGGACTGCTGTCCGTCGTTAACTGCACGAACGGTAAGTTCTGGGCACTTCAAATGTCTTAAAAGTCTTTTGTAATGATATCTCTTGTTTTGCAGGGTTCCGGCGATGGCGGATGGCGGGCTAATGAGAGTTGAGGATCGAACCCGCGTGAGGAATAGAAGCGCCTGGAAGCACGTAAGTAAGCGCTTGTAGCCTGCTTCACGATGCGCACTAACTGTCCCTTTTATCTTGCAGGTACAAGTTCGGAGCTTTAGCGAAGCTGAAGGGTGCTGGAATACCCACTGGATTCGGCGTGGGAAGGAGTAATGGCACGTGAGTAATAAAGTTGCCCAATGTCTTTAAACGCACCTTCTTTTGTCTTTCAGATGCGGGATGCAGCGCCGAAGGCCTCCGGAGCGTGCGAAGAGCTGGTAAGCTTTTGTCTTTCAGATGCCGGAATGCAGTGCGAAGACCTCCGGAGCATGCGAAGAGTAGGTAAGCCTTTGTCTTTCAGATGCCGGAATGCAGCGCGAGGCGTTGGTGACAGCCGATGGACCAGGTAAGAGATGCGCTGCCACTGAAGACCGTAGTGCTAACCTGTTCTTTCTTTGTCTTTACAGGTGCTGCTGAAGACTGGATTCCAGGATGGTAAGCCTTTGTTCCCTTAGGCCCAGGATCAGAAGCAGAAGACACGATGAGCGTTCTGCTGCAGAGAATGCAGAATAACACAAAGCAAGATTCATCCATCGGGTGTGGTTTAAATAGCCTCCTGTAGTGCTTAGGTGTCTCCTTCCACAGCCACGCCTAGGTAAGAAAAGAGTTCCTGCTTTCCAGAAGAGTTCCAGTGTTCTGAACCTAGGGAGTGGCTCCTGCCCCACCCAACAGGAAAAGTAGTCCCAAACAGAAGAGGATCAGGGGTTCAACTGGCAGGTAAGTAAGCAGCATGGTCTGCTGCAGGTAGGTCCACCCAAGCATTATGAGCCCGGCGCTTCCAGCGCTGGGACTGGGCATCTTTATGAGCCTGGTGCCACTGGCGCCAGGACAGGGTCCAAAAGGTCCCAATTGGGACTGGCTGGCACTCGGAACCGGGGTTATGGGTCTGCTTCCAAGGGAGTCGGGCAAGTCCTGATCTTTTGGAAGCAGAGATCATGACAAAAAACTGTACCACGCTGAACTCAGCAGGTTAGAGAGTACTATAGTGCTAGTGAGCACTACAATCGCACGGAAGTCAAACAAGAGCAAAGGGAAGCAATCATCTATAGATGCATTTGCCAAACCTGCACAAATGATGGACGGCGCAAAATCGACAGCGCAAGAGGCATGAGGAGAAAAAGCCCCCAGGCGGAATGACCATCAGATACTAGAGGCCATAGCTGAGCTGAAGTCGGCATTGGAATTTAAAATCGATGCAATCAGTATTGATGTGAACCTCTTGAGACGGGATGTCAGGGCATTGGCAGAATGCACTGGAGTGCTAGAAAAGGAGGTGAAAGCTAACAAAAGCAGTTGCAAAGAAAACTCCCAGGAAGTCTCCATACTGCAGCAGCAAGTGCGGAATCTCGAAAACAGAGTGGAAGAGGCGGAAGGCCAAGCACGAAGGAACAATGTACGGATTGTAGGGCTACCGGAAGGCGAGGAACGACTAAACCCGGCAGACTTCATCGAAAATATGCTGTTTCAGGAGATAGGAGTTGGGGCACTCACCCAAGTGTTCACAGTTGAAAGAATGCATAGGGCACTGACAATGAAACCACTGCCCGGAGCTCCGCCCAGGCCGATAATAGCCAAGATACTAAATTACAAGGACAGGGAAAGAATCCTAGAACACTTTCGGAAAGGAGGAACGATCTGCCGCGCATCAGCGACCATCACGGCATACCCTGATTATACTTTCCTAGTGCAGAAGCAAAGGATGAACTATGTGGCAGTCAAGAGCAAACTACGCGCAGCTAACCTTAAATACATTTTGTTGTATCCAGCGAAAATGAAGGTCCTACATAGAGACCGCACTGTTTTTTTCGAGACTCCGGAAGAGGTAAACAAATGGATGGACACGATGAACATGCCGACTGAGAAAGAAGACCAGACGAGAAGTGAGAGTCATAAGTGAATCTGCAGTGTTTAAATAATGTACATTTGAGCCGCACAGTGGCCAGGGCGTAATAATCCGATTTTGCCAATTGAGTTGGAAAGTCAAATGCTAATTTCACAGTAAGCTGAATGCAGGAATCACTGGGGCTGCTTTGATCTAAGCGGCGCCAGGAATCACGCTATCACCCACATTAGTTTAGATAAGTTAGAATAATGGTAGTCTGGTATCCTCCCACCGCATTCCGAATACCGGCATTAGTGCCGGAATAGGAGTGAGAAGCAGGGATGCCTGAGCTCCGGATTAGGGACTGGGCAACCATTAGGAACACTTGGAGAGGGGGGGCAGTTAGGGAGTTGGGGTAGTTAGAGGGAAGTTGGCCTACGGGGACGCACAGCAGGAGGAGGGCGAATGTGATGAAGAGGAAGTGATAGTGGGAACATTTGAAGAAGATGGCTGAACTTAAAGTAGTAACTTGGAATGTTAGAGGCCTGAATAGCTACATTAAGAGGAATCGGGTAATGGCATATTTAAGACGCCAAAAAATAGATATAGCCCTCCTTCAAGAAACACACCTGACCAAAGACAGACAAGACACCTTGGCACGGAAGTGGGGAGGGGTGTCTGTAGGTTCGTCATACTCAGCATATGCCAGAGGGGTACTGATATTGGTGGCACTGACAGTCCCATTCAAGGTTCTCCAGACCTTCTAAGACAGAGACGGCACGATGGTAATACTACAGGGAATGGTAGAAAATAGAGAAATATGTGTTAACACATACGCCCCCAAATCATGATACAGTTGCCTATTTTAGATCCCTATATCCCAAGATTGGCCCGTACAGGGATGGTGTGCTGATATGGGGAGGGGATTTTAATTGCATGCTGGACCCGTCAATAGACAGATAATAAAGATGATAAAGTTGCTCATCCAGCCCCCGAAGTGAAGGCCTTAAACACATTGTTAAACGCATTCAAATTGGCAGACGTATGGAGAACAATGTACCCGCAAGTCAGGGTATAATCTCACTACAGCGCTCCTACGAACCTCTACACGAGGCTAGATTACATGTTTGTGGGGGGGAGAACTTCTGTGAGAGTTTATTAGGGCTGAATACAAAGCAAAGTTCCTTTCAGACCATGCTCCTCTAGTGGAGGTGTGGCAAGCCCCGCCCCCCCACCCCCCGAGCCAGGATTCCAACAAGGAGACTTAGGGCAGAGGTGCTCAGAGACACAGGGTTCCGAGAACATCTGAGGGAGGAGGTGAAGGAATACTTTGAGTATAACAAGGGCAGTGTGAAATCTGCAGGTACACTGTAGGAGGCCTTAAAGTGGTGGTGAGAGGGGTAGCTATGGCAAAGTCGAAAGGGATACAAGATGTTATTACACAAGATTTGCAAGAAGCAGGGGATAGGCTGGAAGCCATAGCACAAGCAGGAGAGGGGTCCCTAGAAGAGGCAAAGGAGGTGACCCGTCTACAACAAGAATGTCAGAAACACTGGGATAGGTTGAGCAACTTAAGCTACAAGAAATATATTGAGAGACAACACACAGAAGGGGACAAACCGGGGCGGTTGTTGGCCTGGCTGTATAAAAGCAAGAATAAACGGGAAACAGTTAGAGCAATTGTGGGAACAGATGGAGTGTTGTGTGAGAGGCAAGAAGGAGTAAATAAATGTTTCTATGACTATTATAAGCGATTGAATGAGGAAACCACGGAGTGTGATATGTTGGAGATACAGGAAGCATTGTCAGAGATTAGTCTGCCCAAGCTAAACACAGAAGAGAGAGACTGGTTGGATGCCCCCATCACAATAGAATTAGAGTACATGACTAAAGACTTACCGACAGGAAAAGTCCCAGGAGCGAACAGACTTCCCAGTGAATTATATGAAGAATACAGGAAGGAAATCCTGGCTCCACTACTGGAAATGCTTAACCAAGCACTGGACAATGGCAGACTGATCGGACCCCTAAGAGAGTCAATCATCATCCCCATCCTTAAACCAAATAAGCCGGATATAGACTGTGGCTCATATAGGCCCCTCTCATTACTGAACCAAGATGGGAAGATTCTCACAGCAATAATGGCATTAAGGCTCAAACCGATTAATAGCCGAGCTTATACAATCGGACCAGACAGGATATGTCCCGCATAGGAATATTACCAGTAACCTGAGAAGATGGCATCATGTTATAGATTGCACCCAAGGAAATACAAAAAAATGTGTAGTGGCGTCACTAGATGCAGTCAAGGCGTTTGACTCGGTCAGATGACCTTGGCTGTTATCGGTGTTGAGAAGGTTGGTCTTGGGGCCAACGTATATCAAATGGGTGCAGCTGCTGTACAATGAACCGATAGCTATGGTCAAAACGGGCACAATCATCTCAGAACAATGGCAGTTAATCAAAGGTACAAGGCAGGGATGCCCGTGGTCCCTGATGCTCTTTATTTTAGCATTGGAGCTGCTGGCAGTCTATTTACAGAAGGAATATGAAGGGCCAGGCATAGAAACGCTGGGAGGAAGTCACTCGATTTCATTGTACGCAGATAACATGTTCCTGGACTTGCTGCACCCCAAATCTAATTTGCAATATATTCTAGATGTGATAGAAAGATATGAGGTTTTGTTGGTCATAACAATTAACCCACAAAAGTCGAGTATGTTCCCTTTAGTAGGATACCTCAGACAACCCGTGCACAAGCTGCGGGTGCTACCAATCAAATGGGAAGTAGACACATTCCGGCACCTGGGGGTGGACATTTATCATGATCCTCGGACAGAACACACACAGAATACGTTGAGAGCAGTCAACAAAATTGAAAACTCCATGTCTTTCTGGGCCAGATTGCTGTTGTCCATAATGGGACGGGCAGCATTGCTAAAGATGGTTGTGCTACCGAGACTCCTTCATTATTTTGCAAATGTCCCGTTTGCGGTACGCAAGCCGTTTTAAAAAAACTGCACAGTATATGCAGGAGCTTCTTGTGGCATAACTAAAGGTGCAGGGTGGCACTCTGGAAGCTCCCGAACTCGTATGAACAAATGGGCATATTGCCCAATTTTGAAGCGTATTTCTTTGCTAGCCAGTTCCAATTTGTAGCTAAGTGGCTGCCTGATGAACAATCACCCTAATTGCGGCTGCTGCAGGTAGCTAGTACCCCGTTCTTCCTGAATTAAGTTGTATGGATAACATACCCTTGCACGATGTGCTCGCCACTGTTGCAGGCTGAGGTGTGTAATATGGCACAGAGCCTGCCAATTGATGGGGAACGTAACACTGTATTCCCCGCAGATCCTGTTTGTTGCGCTAGAAGGGGTTGATGAGCAATTAAGGTTAAATGTGAGGAAGTACTGGGAACCTAAGGGGGTGGCGACAGTGGGGGACGTGATAAATGAGGGTTTGCCTAAGGATTTTGGGGAATTAACAAGGGAAACTGGAGTGCACAGAGGTCAACACCACACATATTCCTGGCTTTTGACAAATCTTAGGCGTAGATTGCCGGAGACTGAAGCACCCTTGCAATTAGACGAGACGATTGAGACATTTTACGATGTGTCTGAAGGTGGACACAAAGTCTTGCGGATATATGAGCTACCAATGTCCAAATTGGGGAAGAAGTTGGAGCAGACGAAGCAAAATTGGGAGGCAGACTTACAAGAACCAATGTCAGAAGCGAGGTGGATTAGAGTTATGACGTACCACAAAAAGGTGTCTAGAAATGCAAGGCTCCAACAAATCCAATTATATATAACTCACAGAGCATACCTAACCCTGAATAGAATAGCAAAGCTTAGCCAAGCAGCAACACAATCATGCTTGAAGTGCTGAGAGGTTAACGCAGATCTGATCCATATGTTTTGGGCCTGCATAGAGATTGGTAGATTCTGGGAGGAGATAGCCCTAGCATTGGCAAAGGATATCACCCTGGATATTGGATGCCCCCTGGCTTGCCTTCTAGGGGGATTCACAAGGCCTAAGAGAGCTAAACATGTCAGTAAGCTGAAGGATCTGGCATACATACTGGCGAAAAACAGGATAGCGATGGGGTGGAAAACGCAGACAAGACCTTCGGTGCAGGTATGGTGGACGGATCTACTGAAATGGGCGAATGCAGAAACTGGTATGGCAAAAAGCAGTAGGTAGGAACACGGGAAGTGAGGAGGGGGGTGGACATTTGGAGACAGTTGATTACGGACGTGGCCACTTCTGCACAGGAAATCAAGGATGTGGAGACTATTCCTGTACAAGAGGGAGCAGACGCTCGGGTGGTGGGTGAGGGGCAAAGGATGGAGGTGGTGGATTCCTGAGGTGCGACGTAGGCCGGAAAAGAGAAGGGGGTCTTGGGGGAGGGGAAAAGCAGACAGACAGGAATTGTAAAGTAATGCATTGTATATATTGATGTAGTCCAACCTGACAGGAAACAAAAGACCCATCTCTACTACGTAAATCTCTAAAAAGAGTGGAGGGAAAATCCTTCTGCCGCCAATGCCAATGCCAGGATATTATCTTGTTTGGTACCCGAAGAAATAGATAACTTTGAATTAATTCCCCAAGAGTGGTCTAGTCAACAACAAGAAGATTTAAAAGATTTAGTTACAGCATTTCCCGATGTATTCTCTGAGAAACCAGGAAAAGTGCACTATATTAGAACTCCCAAGGGAAAAGTGGTCCATCTGAAAGCATATAGACTCCCGTAAGCCTATATACAGATAGTGGTTGAAGAAGTGAACAAAATGCTATGGGCGAAAATCTTCGAACCCTCTTCAAGCCCATGGTGTTCCCCTATAGTATTGGTCACAAAACCTGACTACCACCAAGTCAACTCCATCTCTGACTTCAACATCTATCCCATGCTGTGCATCAAAGAATTGATAAATAAACTTGGAAATGGCACCTTCCGATCAACCCTAGACTTAACCATGGGGTACTGGCAGGTCCCAGTGCATGGACCTAATAAGGAAAAGACAGCTTTCACGATGTCCCTGGGACTATTCCAGTTCAAATTCCTCCCTTTTGGCTTGTACAAGGCTCCCGCCACTTTCCAACGACTTATGGACAAAATATTACAGACCTACTCTGATTTCAGTGGGGCTTATATTGATGATATAGTCATTTATAGGAACATTTGGGAAGACCATCTTTTCCATCTCTTTACTGTTATGAATACCCTCAGAGAAGCCAGCCTAACTGCCATTCCATCCAAATGCAAGCTGTCTCAATCAGCCGTGAAATACCTCAGCTTCTTTGCACAGAATGTTAGTGTCCAACCTCAACGTGAAAAAGGGAAAACCGTCCTAGACATCCCTATGCCTAAAACTAAGAGAGATCTCAGAGCATTCTTAAGGTTAATCCGTTATTGGACAGCTAGACTGACAGACAAATTAAAGAACGCAGAACCCCAGAAAATTCATTGGACTGATGAGGACGAAGTATGTTACAACAATCTAAAACAAATCTTGTGACAGAAGCCGATCCTAAAGGTAGTAGATTTCTCAAAGGAATTTGTGCTGCAAACAGACGCCTCCCTTACAGCGCTGGGACCAGTCTTGTCACAAATTTGTGATGGATTGGAACACCCTATCTTATTCACTAGTCGCAAACATTTCCCATGTGAACAAAATGACTGGAATTAGAGGCCATTGCAATCAAGTGGGCCATTACCCACCTTAGATACTACCTCCTTGTCACAGATCATTCTCCATTAGTATGGATTAGCCAGCAAAAGGATTCTAACCCTCGAGTCATTCTTAGACCTGCAACGCTTCTGTTTCACTGTGGAGCACCTAAAAGACAAAGACCAAGGAAACGTAGATTTCCTTTCTCATTTTCCCTGTGAAACAGATATGGCTACACCGCTTAGGGAGAGGATATGTGAGAAACCTGAAGGTGTCTAACCCGCTAGTCCTCCGGGGATCTGACATCCAGGTGGCCAGGACACGGCCATCGCTTTTGGATCCAGTTCCTGGGGGTGGACCAGTGCGGGAGGATCACCTGGCTGAGTGGTCTTTGGGGAGTGGGAGACCGGATGGCGAGACACGGTATCCCCTTCCCTGTAACACTTTTACCCCATCCTACCAGGTAGGTTACTTAGGAACTCAGCACCCCCTATCCCCTTAACAACACAAACACTTTCTCACAGACAGCTCACTATGAGAGAAAACAGACTAACACCGAGCAGTGTACCTGACAATACAATGGTCAGGCAGGGTCAGGCAATTACTGACCATCACACACACCTGACTTCCATTACACTTCCCCACACAGATAAAAGGTGGAGAACGAGAGCACACTCTGAGCGAGGCAAAGGAAAAGGGGAAACAGCAGTTCCAAGATTCTATTCTAATATATTTGTCTAAGGCGCCAACACGCCCGCAGTCCTCAGAGCGCTTGACAGACAATACAAAACAAAGAACAGATAGTAGAGAATTCCACAGGGCAACAATCCGGACATGGTCAATTAAGGGTCAATGTGGCAGGGACCTACATACCACCTCCATCAAACAAATTAGTTTTGAGTGCTTTCCTAAATTAAGCAGATAATGGCAATTGTCTGATGGATAGAGGGAGACTATTCCAAACTCTTGACCCCCAAGCATCAAAGCTCAGAAGATGGCAGTTTAACATGAGGCGAAAGACGGCAAAACAGAAGCAGATTGCAAGGAGGGAAGTGCCCTTGACCTTTTTCGACAAGGAATCGTTGCTTTCGTGAAACCTTGAGAGTAGAAAGCGTAAGACCAGGAAGCCAAGCTGAAGAATCCTGCATTGTGTGTCGGAGGTACCCGGGGCCCTCCTGCGTCGATAATCAAGGCAGGGAGAATCGCCTGCTGCCGTGGTGCTGTCCTTGGCCCCTACAACAATGCAGCACCAGTGAAATCAACACAGCCGGCGAGTTGGGGTGGCCGATACCAGGCCGGTCTGTATTGAAGCCAAGGTTGCAAGCAGCAACATTGTATGGTGAACGCTGAAGCGAACAGCATATGAAGCACATGTGATAACCAATGCGAGTAAAATTGGACAACAAATGAGTGATTGAACTCTGAAACAAAGATACAATACCTTAGACAGAGTGGTCCGGCACTGCGTGCTTGCTCATTCGAAAGTCTCTGTAAGGTATCCAACTGAGAGGTGGCAAAGGATTTTGAATCGAAGTGGTCCTGCAACGGGTCAAACAAAATCTTGTGCACAATCGAAAGTCTTCGATGTTAATAGAGTAAAGAAAGTTGATGAGAAAGTAGATGAAGTTGGTCCGAGCCCAAACAAGGGAGATCAGCTGAGATCTTTTGGTTAAAGCAAGTTTGTGTTAAAGTAAATACAACTTGGTCCGAGCTCAGCAGAGGGAGTCTGATTAAACATTGCGTTGAAATGGATGTGAGCCTGGCTGAGGGGGATCCGGGGTTAACCATGAATCTCCCGAGAAATTGGATACATAAGTTGGATACATAAAAATCCTACGAGCATTTCCTTAAAGGGGATCTGCACCTGGCTGAGCGGGATCTGAGGTGAATAGTGAATCACCTGAAAAATTGAGTATGTGTGACATTCTAAGAGGAAAGGAACTCATTGTTTATCGCATCAGGCACTCTGAAAGAAGAGACTTTGAAAAGCAAAGAGACTTGGGAACATGTGAGGAACTCGTAGTGACAACAGTAAAGATAGACACAAGTGATCACAGTTCAAGTGTGGTTATTGAACAATGAATTTTGTATGCAGGTGGGAAAACGCCTTATCTAAATCTAAGATGGGAGCAAGCGTCGACCATCAAATGAAAAATAAGACAGCGCCAATGGCGTTGTGTCAAAACAAAAGGGCCTATACTAAGAAACCTATTGCCAAACCTCACAACTAATACAAAAAAGGGTGTGGCATAGTTTTAAGGAAAAGAAAGAAGTGATTGTAAATAATGTGTCAGGATGTGGTAGACAGGGACTCCCTTCCCCACGTTTGCTGTACGGGTAAGATTGGAGTCTGGAGCACAGCACACACTTGGGCTTTCCCAGCACAAGTTAACAGTTCCAATGGCATCAATCAGAACCGTTGATGGCCAAGGCGCATTTCTTCTGTAAGTCTCTTGCCTTTGAGGGCCGGATGTATCCAATAACAAAACAAACTCAAAGTTTCTCTGCAGCTGGTCCCCCATCAATACTTTTACAGCTCTTTCACAGTTCATTAAACTAAGTTAAAACTTGCCACTTTGCGTTCCTCATTCAACACAGACCAGCTCTTATCGGTTCTTCCCTTGACTCACTGGCTGTGATGAACAACTTGACTTTCTGCTTTACTGGAGTCAAGGCCGGTACCACGGTAGCAGGACTTTCCCTTGCTCGCCCTTATCAGCGTCAACAAGGTCCGAGTACCACTGATATCTGCTGCAAGACACTTGTGCTATTGTCCACGGTCTTAGGCTCTCCTCCGCAAAGGTTCCACAGGTCTGGGACGAAAAGGGCAAGGGCACTTTTCTCCTCGCCACTCTCTTGCTTCCCGTCGCCTTTCTCCTTCTCTTGAATTGCCACGCCGGATTAGCCATCTCATCGTGCTGTCTGCTGTGCTCGTAGTGTGCTCTCTCACTCCACCTTTTATCTCTGTGAGGAAAGGAAAGGGCCGTCAGTTGTGTGTGATTTTGGTTCATTGACTGACTCTGCCTGACCCTTGGGTTGGGACATGTCAGGTAAACAGTTTCATCATTAGTCTGTTTTCTATCACAGTAACAAAAAGTATTTGTATTGGAAAAAGGAGGTGTTAGAGGTTTTGAGTGTCCTATGGGATAGGTTGGGGAAAAGGTGTCACAAGAAAGAAAATGGTTGGAAGACTGAGAAAGACGAGATGGGTAGGGTTTGTGTGGCAAACGTCCTACGTGGTAGTATGGGAAAAAGTGTTAAAAAAAGGGGGATACCGCATCTCACCCGTAAGTGCCCCTCTCCCACTCCCCAAGGTCCCTCCATCCAGGTGATCCTCCCCCACTGGTCCACCTCCAGAAACTGGATCCAATAAGGAAGGCCGTGCCCTGGCCACCTGGGTGACAGATCCCTGGGGAGTAGTCCGGGATACATCTTCAGGTTTCTCACATGCCCTTCCTCCATGCGATGTAGCCACATTTGTTTCACAGGGGAATCTGGAAATAAAATCCATGTTTCCCTGGTCTATTCCTTTCCAGTGTTCCACCGTGAAACAATAGGGTTGTAGGTCTAGAAACCATCGCATGACCCTAGGATTGGACTCTTTACGTTGGCTAATCCACACAAAGGGTGAGTGGTTGTTAACTAAGGTAAACTTTCATCCTAATAGATAATATTGAAGATGGATAATGGCTCACTTGATAGCTAGGGCCCCGAGTTCCACCACAGAGTAGTTTATTTCACGTGGGAACAACCTGTGACTGGTGTACATTATGGGATGTTGTAGGCCGTCGCAAACCTGGGACAGGACGGATCCTAACCCTGTAAGAGAGGCGTTCCGTCTGAAGCACAAATACTTTTGAGAAGTCAACTACCTTTAGGATTGGATTTTTGTCATTATTCGCCGTTTCAGCCCCTACTACGTGGTCCATAAGTCATTGCTACATTCCCTCTAAGGCACACTCAACATGGCTGACGTTAGTGCCTGATTACCGCTTTAGCTTTTCCAGGAGTTCGCCAGTCCTTTGAAAAAGGACATGCCACCGCGGCGCTTCGCGTCTCAACGCTAGACTTCCGAACTTCGGCAAGTGTGCTCGTACTTTCCTGTGCTCTTACCCTCTGTCCAGGATCTTAGTGCTTCCCTTTCCTAGTCTCCTTCAACTCTCCCCTTTATCTAGGGCCTTTTGCCCCTAGCGCTTGTTCCTTCCCTTGTTTCAACTGGTCCCTTCCTGGCCTCCTTCCTTCTGGGACCTTAGTTGCTGCGCTCCTTCCTGGAATTGAACGCAGACTCCTTCGGTCAGAATAAACTACACGCTGGTGACAGAGGATACATGCCCGTGTCTTTACAAGTCCCGAGCTGTCCGGAAAAAGGAAAAGAACCAGTCCAAGACTTCAAAAGACAAACAGGTGAGATTTCAGGCAAAGTGTGACAGTTTTGGCATAGTGCCCGCTTTAAGATGTTATAGCTTATCTCGTCTTCCTCGTTCCAAAGATTTTAAGCTTATCTGTTAACCGAGCCATCTTGTCCGAAAAGTTAAGGATACATCTGCGGTAATATCCTATTAGATCAAGGAAGGCCCTAAAATCTCTTTTAGTCTTGGGAGTTGGAGTATCCAAAACAACCTTTACCTTTTCTTGTTGGGGCTGTACACTTCCAAGAAACTCAGATATTTCACGGCAGATTGAACCAGTCTGCACTGGGCTGGATTAGCAGTTAGGCCAGCATTCCGGAGGACTTTCATGATGGTATAAAGATGGAAGAGATGGTCCTCCCAGGTTTTACTATAAATTACAATATCGTCAATGTATGCATTACAGAAATCAGCATAGGGTTGTAGAATGTTATCCATAATGCATTGAAACGAAGCTGGGGCACTGTGTAGGCCGAAAGGTAGGACTTTAAACTGGAACAACCCTAGGGGTGTGGAAAATGCAGTTTTTTCCTTATATTGCTCATATACAGTGACTTGCCAGTACCCCTTGGAAAAATCTAGGGTAGATAGAAAGGTAGCCGTTCTGAGTTTATTAATTAGATCATCCATGCTTGGCATGGGATAGGCATTGAAGTCTGATATAGCAATAACTTGACGAAAGTCTATACAGTACCTCCTTGAACAGTCAGGTTTATTGTCTAACATGATAGGAGAGGACCATGGACTAGAGGATTGCTCGATGATATTAGCCTGTAACATTTTGTTGACTTCCTCAATCGCTATTTGTTTTCATGCCTTTGGTGCACGATAAGGATTTAAGTGAACTACTTTGCATCTAGGGGTTCGAATATAATGGTACCTACCTTTTACTCTTCCTGGTTTTTCTGAGAATGCATCAGGAAATGAGACCACTACGTCTTTTAAATCTTCTTGTTGTTGGACAGATAACTCGGAAGGAATTAAATCAAAGTTATCTATATCCTCAGGAACCAGGCAGGCTAGTACTTTGGCATGAGTGGCTGTCGGATTTTCTTTCCACTCTTTTAGAAGGTCGATGTGATATAAGTGGACCTTCTGTTTTCAGTCTGGTTGCGCTATTTTATACGTGCACGTTCCTGTTAGTTCTGTTACCTCGTAAGGTCTGTGCCATTTGGAAACAAGTTTGTTCTCTGAGGTGGGTAACAGGTCTAGTACTTTCTGTCCAACAGTAAAAGATCTCAAATTAACTTTTTATCATAATTGGCCTTCTGTTGGCTCTGGGTTTTGCCCATGTGAGTACAAACTAAGTCCCAAACCAGCTTCAAATGTTCTCGCATTCTAGAGGCGGTTTGCGATATTGGAATGGGAGCTTCCTCTCGTTCTTCCCAGGTTTCCCGGAGCATGTCCAGGACGTCTCCCTGTTCTCTTCAGTAGAGCATGTCAAAGGGTGAGAAACCTGTGGAAGCCTGTGGGGTTTTCCTTATTGCAAATACTGCCCATGGGATCATTTGATCCCTTGTCTACCAATTTCCTAAGAATTAACTTCAAGGATGTCAGTTTGCGGATGGTACACCGAAGTTCGCAAAGTGGTGATGTGGAGTAGCTCTTTGACTTCGGCCATAAGCTTACTCATAAAATTCGAGCCTTGGTCGGTTAGTATTTCTTTGGACAAACCGAACCTAGAGAAATACGGTATAAGATGTTTTAGGATCTACTGTGTGGTATTATTTTACATCAGGAATGCCTAGGAATATCAGGTTGCATAATCCACGATTACCCGCAGGACATACTTGTTACTCAATTTAGATGTTTCTAGAGGCCCTATTATGTCCATACCAATTCTAGAAACAGGGACTTCTATGATTGGCAACGGGTTCAGAGGAGCAGGTATTGGGATGTGGGGGCTGGTCTTTTGAAATATCTTGCTGGTTTGTATGAAAGTTTTTATATCGGCCTAAATGCCTGGCCAGTAAAACGTTCCGCTAATATGCGCCTGGGTTTCAACATGTCCCAAATGCCCCCCTGTGAGATGGGAATGTGTGATTTCTAGCACCACTTTTCAGTGGCTTTTAGGTATCACCATTGGGTTTTTACAAAATCTTATGGGGCGTTTTCTCTTCAGTAAAGTAGCCCAGGTTTTAGGAAGAAAAAGGGACTACCCTACTCAAGGCCTTCCTGTTCTGGAATTGCTTGTAAAAAGGCTCCAGAGAGGGCTGGATCATTTCGCTGAGTAAAGGCTAGTTCAGGATAGATGGTGGGTTCTTCTACTCTCTTATCTTCGATGTTAAGCAATTTATCCACTTGCCCAAAGCCTAGGTTACCTCTTTTTGTTTTATCTGGTTTGCTTTCTTTAAATTGAGGGAACAGCGCTCTTTCCAAAATTCCCTGCCCAATTTGGTTTGCCCGATGTCCCTCAAAAGGGACTTTGCCATGATTCTGTAAGCGGACCTTCACGTCTCCCTGTTAAGCAGAATTGCATGCAGTACCCTCCGGGACCACCACACATAATTAGGAGTACAGATGTAAGCAAGACCAACCTTTGATATAAGTCTGTACCACACAGTTTGTTGGTATCGAGCTGAGCAGCCAGGCGTATCTCAAGAGTGAATGTGAGCAGTACAAGTAGTTACACAGAGGACTTACAATCGCAGTGGTTCAAGTAGACACTTATACTCAAGGTTTCTTGGTAAAACACGTATTCATTTATTTACTCAATCATTTATAAAACATTTCACTAGAAGAAGACAACTTAATATTATAGAGCAATACACTTCAATACAAAACTCTACGTTTTTGACACAGTTTGAGCTCCCCTGAAAAAGGAGCAAAATGGCAGTTCAGTTACTTAACAGTGAGCAAAAAGGACAATAGTAAGTACAATAGATTATATATACTTTCTAGGCAGTGCAGATAGTTTCAGTTCACCAGAATAGTTCAATTCAAATCAATAGGCCAGGCCAAAGCCAATGGGCTAGTGTTCTGGATAGGAAAGAGCAGTTCTGGTATCAAACGGTAAATTCTTTGCAAAAGTTCTCAGAAGTAGTTTAGGCGAAAAGGAATCATTTGTGGGGTCACAAGCTGATTGAGTCTGTTAGTTGGGAAAGTTTCACAAACTTTCTCCGCTAGAGTAGCGTTCTCTCAATCGGGTTGGCACAGTCCCTTTGTATGAAGAAAAAAAATGCTGAAGTTGTGGTTCCTGGCAGTTCCTGCAGATCTCGTTGTTCCTGAGCCTCAGTCATGGGGACAAGAGGGAGGATGTTGTGGGATTCCTGCACTGCACGGGATCATTGAAGAAAGCAAACAAAATGGAGTCACTTCAGTTCCAGTAGCTGTAGATTCAAGAACACATACTGGTGTCCCTCTCCCTGGTTAAACCTAACCAGCCTTGAGAATGGTATCCAGGGGTCTTATGAGTTAATGGGTCCCACCAACTCAAAGGAAGAAGCCGTCCTTGAAGTAGCTTCTCTGTCGAATGGAGTTTGGCAATTCGACCTGCAGCAGAGCTTCACAGGGCAAACCAACGGTCCAGGAGTTGCAGCAGCTATCCTCTTCCAGCTCGTCTTCGGTTCTTTCGTTCCAGTGGTCCACTCTGCCATCCAGTCCACGAGACTCGCCTTTTAAACAGTTTTCTCCCTTTCATTCCAGCCTAGCTGTCACTCACCCAGCAGGGTGGCCGGACAGTCAGCCAGCCAATCACGCCAGAGTGCATTTGGGTCTCCTAGGAGACTAAGCACAGGGAATTTCGGGCACCTCCCTCACTTCCTGCCCACCCCAGACACTCAGACGCCAAGGGCGGACTTCAGTCCTGAAGCCCGCCAAAGGCACACGAACTAAGGGACCAAACCTGGTTTGCGCGTAGAGACAAACACTAGAAGGACCTTTGCGAAATGAAGTGGCAAAAAAAGAAGACCGGGACCCGTTTAAACAAAGGGGCTTAAGGCACCATCTTGAAAGATATGGCTCCTGTGTTTTTTAGCTACCGGTGTTCGCGTCGGGAAAAATCATGGTAGTTTGTTGTAAAACCTCTCCCACCAGCCTTTTCAATAGGAAAGGGTAGCATTTGATTGCTATATGAGTGTTTAGACACAAGGGATACTATGTAACCCCTCCAGCACTCCATTGTACGATGGTGTGTGCTGGGTCTATGAATTTGGAAAAGACTAGTAAAGTCAATTTCACTTTACATTCTCTGGGAAACAGAGGTTTATCCCATAGAAGGTATTTAAACCTTTGGGAAGTCTAAAAGAAATTCCTGTGTCACTGCACTGATGGTGCTGTGTAACACACATGAAAAGATGATGCTTATGGAGTTACCTAAAACTCCATAATCAGACAACAAAAATGTGAAACACAAATCAAAATATATGAGAGTGGGAAAAAAAGGCTCAAACTGTTTCCAGGTAAATGATCAAGTCCTCAAAATCCAGCAAAGTTGCTGGGGGTCTCTAAGGTGAAGGGAATTACCAAATTTCTGAGAATTCTCCCGAACAATCGCCCCCCCCCCCAGACTAAGGGCCAGGAGGATTTAATCCACCCCTGGATGAATCTCCTTACTCCAGTCGGTCAAACATTCCGGAGAGACCATCAGCATGTTGGTGATTACACCCTGACCTGTGTTCAATGGTAAAATCAACCCCCTGTAGGCTTATTGACCATCTTACCAATTTAGGATTCTCCCCCTTCATCTGCATTAACCATCTCAAGGGTTGGTGGTCTGTCTGAATCACAAAAGTAGATCCATACAAGTATGGTCCAAACTTCTTCGGTGACCACACAATAGCAATACATTCTCTTTAAATGGTTGCCCACCTTGTTTCTGGTTCATCCAGCTTTCTGCTGATAAGGCAGATGTGGTGCTCTCTACTTTTCTCATCCATCTGACTCAGAACTGCACCTATACCTGTATTTGAAGCATCTGTTTGCACAATGACCTAACACGGCTCTCACCTGGGTTTGAGTAGTAGGGGTGGCCCATTCTTGTAGAGCTTGTACTTTGCTAGGCAATGGCCTTATTTCACCTCCTCCTACCTCATGTCTAAGGTAGACCCCTTTGCTCTGACCAATTTGACATTTGCTTGACTTTATGGTCAGATGGGCCTGCTGAAGAGCCTGCAAAACATATCCTAAGTGGTCAACATGTTCTTTCCAAGTAGGGCTGAACACTGCTATGTCATCCAAGTATGCCATGCAGAAGTCCTCCGTCCCATTCAGAACTTAATTAACCATTCTTTGGAATTTTGCAGGTGCATTCTTTAATCCAAAAGGCAATACCTTAAACTGATAGAGGCCTGCTGGGGTTTAAAATGCAGTTTTCTCCTTAGCCTGACATTAGGTCAAATGTACTGAGGTACTTGGCTGAACCAAGTTTGTCCACCAGTTCATCCGTCCTAGGTAAAGGATGGGCATCAGTCTTTGTGACTGCATTTAGAGTTCTATAGTCCACACAGAATCTCAACTCCTTGGATCCTGCCTTTGGCACTAGCACAACTAGACTAGACCATGTGTCCGGCTATACTAGATCGATGATCTGCAAAAGCTGCTGAGCCCCACCAGACCCTCAAAGGCGTGGAACACTCAACTACTCTTTCAACAGCTAAGTATTTCTCACCCTGGGGGAAAGGGGGAATTGGAGAAAACAACAAAGAACAGACTCCCTCCGGATTTTCGGAACCTCGGGATTATCTGCAGCAAAGGAGGGAAGCGCAGATTAAAACAACATCAAACATGACCTTTAATTAATTTCCTGAATTACTGTGCTGAAATATTTGTTAAATACCTGTTTATCCTCTGCTACTAGCTTGGAGGAAGAAATGACCCTTTGTTGTGCTGAATGTTATACTTTCACAGTATTATAGCATTTCAAGGAAGAAACTTGACTTTTGAGATCAGTACTTCTGTCTTCAGTCTCACAGTTTCAAAGTCTCATCAAGAGAAAACTCTTTCAGTAAAACAAAGGGGTCTTGCCACTTTACTTGTTTTGCTCCTCAGAAGAAATAATTTTAATGAAGAAACACTGTCTTAAAAAGAATAAGTGATGTTCCATAACATTGGATAGTCTCAGACTGGATAGTTCAAAAAGTCTTTCTGTTCCCAAAAACCTGCTCCTTCATTTAGCCTGCCAAGCTGCTAATATAGTCAATCACCTGGCAAGTGTTTTACTTTACTTTAAAAACTACTTACATAAATAGTTGAATTCAAAATGTGTCCCTTCCTGCATAACGTGAATAAAACATAGAAAGGGTAACAACTGGTATTAACTCGCACCTTTAATATCTAGAGGTGCGGCAAGACTCTCACGTCGCGTCAGTTACAACAGCTGTTTCCCATCTCTCGCAACCAGAAAGAAGACAAAAAGAAAACTGTTGTATCCTGCATATGTATGAATGATGTCTGAGTCTGTGTAAGAGCTGTGATGGAATGCTAGTGGAGTTTGGAGTGTTGGGGCACCTGGGGATTCCAAAGGAGACGGTTAAGGACTTGGAGCTGGGCAGGGAACCAGGGAAGAAGCTACTAATGATCTCTCTCTCCTAACTTCTATACTGAACCTGTAACTAAGACAATAAAGCGTGTTTCTACTTTCTACATACCTGAGCCAGCCTGGTTCCTGCTCCTTGTTATTACTGGCTCAGGGTAGATCCTGCAGGAGGCAGGATACATCATTTGGCGACGAGGATCTAAAGAATCCAGTGAAGTTGAGAGAAAAGAAACTGGGAACTGGAGATTTGGAGAGGAGAAGACCTGATGCCCTACTGACGCCAACACCAGCTGGGAGAAACGCTGGTTTGGTGAGCTGAGAAGTGCAGGGCGACGTGAGGTTGGTGCCATACTGAGAAGGCACTGTACCATCAAACAGGCTGTGGAGGAAGCCTGTAGCCCATCTGTGGGGCCAGAAAAATGTCGGGCTCCGATGGAGAAATGATGCTGGAACGGCAAGAAAAAGGAGTTTGGCAGGAGCAGATTTGTATTTGATGTTGCAGCCTATGAACCAGCGCCGTTGCGCTCCTGTTGTGCAGTGATCATGGGACCTGTAGTACCACAAGTCAAGGTACTGAGAAAAAAAAAACGTTCAAATTTGCCGTGTTTTGGGGCAATTTTCGGGGTCCTTGGGGGCCGTGGGTGGCGCGCGCCCAGTTGTGCCCCTGCGTTCCAGCATCACCGTTAGGCTGGAACGCATGAATTATGCCCCTGCGCCACGTTCGTAGCTCCGGAGCTGCTAGTGAAGGAAGTGGCCGATTTGAAGAAAGCCCCCAGCGACGTGCTTGAGCGTGATGACGTGCCAGGAAAGACACTTCACAACAAATATATGCGCTTTGGGAAACGCGCGATCGTGGATGTTTTATGCACACAAAGACTCGAGGAAATGCTGCGTCTGCTGGAAATGCATTTTCGTAAAATAACATGAAGCTAGGAGGTACTTTTATTAAATCACATCACTCCGTCATGAATGGGACACATGGCACGTTGTTTCAATTAAAGACCGCCGCTCCTGGAAACTCACAGACAGCTGGGTTTGTTTACAGAGCGGGGCGCTCTGCGTGTTTTGCCAAGTAAATGCAAAGCACGGAGCTTTACAACCGTTTTGGCACGAGACAAAAAGAAGTGGAAGCATGACATGGCAACGAATTTTGGGCATGGTAACCTGAGCACTGAGTGACTCGATTACACAGGCAACCTTGAGAATTGATGTTGTTATAAAAACATGTGTGAAGGTTTATGGTTTGGGTTAAAGGTGCTGTGTTTAATTGGGCACTGGTAAACTAGACATGAATTTATATGTGAAAAGATGCTCATTTCAAGTTATTGCCCAAATGTTTTTTATTGGCAGGAGTTCATGGGGATTAATAGAGATTTTTGCTGTGAGTTTGATTTGTGGTGCATGTGAAATGGATGATGTCATGAGATTTTGAGGAGTAAAGTGAATAATGTAGAGAAATGGATTTGTCTCTACACAGCGTTTCTTATGAGATTGCAGGTAGTTTTTTTTTTCCAGGAAGAATTGAAATGTTTTTCAAGAAACTCTATTAGGAGATTTTGCATTTGGACAATTGATGAAGTGAAGTAAAGTCCACAGTTTTGAGGTTTTAAAATACAGAAACTCTCGAAATTTTGTAGTAAATGCACATAAATTGTCTGGGGAATCATAGATGTATTTCATGTATAATTCGCAGTGCATTTTAGGGAATGAATATTTTTGCCAAATACATTATGGGGAAATGTAAATTTTGGGAGAAGCACAATTTTTTGGGAATTGCAGATTTGGAAATTCTAATTGTGTGATCTGCGTTTGCATGTGTTGAAGTTCTGTATGATTGTGGATTAAGTCTGCGTATGTGAGCGCAAGCTTATGGGGTGTGTGACACAAGGGTGCGCACAGGAGGCAGCAGGTTCTGCAGTTGTAGTGCATTTTTGTGCTAGTACATGTGTGAGAGGTAGCACGTGTGTTTTGTAGTGGTGTGTGTGTGGGGTGTTGTACGTTTGTGGATGTTGACGTGTGGGAGAGTACACGTTTATATGCGGTGTATGTTGCGCAAAATAGGAATATATAAATGGGAGTTGCATGCATGCAATGGGGTTTAGGCTTATACACCCTGGCCAGGTGTATTGGCAGTAGTATAAAACCTTCAGGAGGAACCCCAAGTTTTGTTTTGAGGAGGCTGGACACAGAAGGGTGTTCCAGTGAAGTTGACCTAAGGGCATGGGCCCTCTTCGGAGTTGTTTTGTGGATTTACAACGCAGTGGTGCGTTTGGAAAAGGAAGGGAAAGGAGAATTTTTTTTTTCTCTCTAGTAGTGTATGTTTACATAATCGGGGCTACACTAGTTTGTCTGCGTTGTAGGTAACCGCACGGCAAGATGCTTCCTTTTGTTAAGTTTAGGGTTTTCCCTAGTTAGTTCTGTGATGCCAGGCGGTGCATGTGAGAGGAGGATATTTGTTGTTTTTGCACGCCAGTTTGCAAGTGGTATTTAATAGTAGTGGAGGGCACACAGTGTTTAGCCAGTGTTTATTCAGTATTGCAGTTGTGGACAATACACTGGCATGGGTTACTGGATTTAAATTCAGTTTGAATTACATTTTTCAATATTTTCAATGTTTTCAGGTCACACCATTTGATTTTTCATCCCAGTGGTGTGTCGGAGCTTTTGGGTTTTGCAAAATTTTGAAATTGCACTACACTACTGGTTTCTTTTCATCTGGTAGTGTTAACAATTTTACATCGCAATTTTTGTTTTTTTTTGCAAAGGTGAATGTGCAATGCACTACTAATTTTGTCATTTGGTAGTAATTGCATGTTAACATTTTTTCATAGCCACAATTCCTTCCTTTTGTGGTTGTGTTTTCTGTGATCTTTGTGTTGTATGTCTCTTTCCTAGGTTTTTCATTCCTTTTTCATGTTTTCTTTAGGGGAGGAGGATGAGGCATGGTTGTTGGGATATTGTTAGAGTGCATGGGATCTTTGTTGGCATGTTTAGGACCATTCTGTTTTGGCCTTTGTGTAAGTTTACAAGATTCGTGGCTACACAGTTTTGGCAAGGTAGTTAGCCTATTTTTGGGGCGTTTTGGGTTGTGCTCAAGTGTGGCAGACTTGAGGTCAAGAGTGGCAGTCTTGGCGGAAGGTGTTTAGTTTAGGAGGGTCGATGTCTGTAGTTTTGTTTTGTTTGTCCATGTGGCAAGGTAGTGCTTGGTGGTGGCGGCACTGAGACCCTGGTGTGGCAGGCCAGGGTGGAAGGAGTAGTAGAAATGTTGTGGTTGTTAGTCCTAGCATGGTTGTGAGTTTGTGTGTTTTCTCTTGATTGAAAAAGGAGGGGGATGTGTTGTATCCTGCATATGTATGAATGATGTCTGAGTCTGTGTAAGAGCTGTGATGGAATGCTAGTGGAGTTTGGAGTGTTGGGGCACCTGGGGATTCCAAAGGAGACGGTTAAGGACTTGGAGCTGGGCAGGGAACCAGGGAAGAAGCTACTAATGATCTCTCTCTCCTAACTTCTATACTGAACCTGTAACTAAGACAATAAAGCGTGTTTCTACTTTCTACATACCTGAGCCAGCCTGGTTCCTGCTCCTTGTTATTACTGGCTCAGGGTAGATCCTGCAGGAGGCAGGATACATCAAAAACTATGCGGGCGGCATCGGTAACCGAGTAATTAAAAGAGCTTCAAAGCCACCGTTGCTTGCATTACATTACCTCGCACTAAAAGGGAAGAAACAGGTGATTTACTCGAGCTTGCGTGTGCTAAAAAAAATAATGTTTGCCACCAAAACAAGTTGAATCATATCCCTCAGGAGTATTTACATTCAACAATGAAAGGATTGCCTTCCTGAAAACTGAGTGCAGCCAGCACAAATAAAGTTTGTGTTTCTCAGAACTTTTGCAAATCACAGATTGAAAGTTGTTAACTTGGCACTTATCTCAGGTTTCTGCTGAATAAACGTGCCCAGCATACAGTCTTCCCAGCTATCCTGATTCTTCCTGAAGTCTTCTTCCTGGCTCACAAAGTCTTGACTGTTTGGCCCAAGGAAGAGGCCCCCAAAACAACAGCAGCTCTTATATTCACATCCAGCTCAGCAGAAGTCAAACAATGAAAGGCAGTTGAGAACTTCTTTCTTCAGAACAAAAGGAATTCTCAGCCAATCAGATTTCTAATCAGCTCCTCCATCTTGGCTTGGGCATTTGTCACAACTCTAGATACCAAGTTAAGGCATAACTCCCATGAAATATTAACACACCTAAAAAGATTGTTAAAACTACTATCTAATACTAAATAGCTTAGCCAAACTCCAAACTTCATATTATTAGCATACCCAGGCTATGGCAACCCTGACAGTACCCCTTCCTTAACGCCCTGTCTCAGGGTTTGGCTTGAAAGGAAATTTCTTATGAAATTTTGCAATTAACATTGGGGCATGAATATCACTGACATCCTCCCAAGTGCGCTACTCTGGTCCACACCCTGACCAATCAGTAAGATATTGCAACTTCCCTCTTAACCATCTAGAATCCAAAATAGACTCAACTTCAAACTGTTCCACCCTGCCGTAGTTCTAACAACTCCCCATCCACCTCTAATGAGACCTGGCCCGATCAAACATCTTCCAAAACTCTTCCTGGAAGAGATCAACAATCCTCAAAGCTAAATGCTTCTGGCTAACCAATAGGCCTGCCCATGCAGCTGCTTCTCCAGATAAACATGATATAACAAAGGTTACCTTTGCCGTATCCGAAGTAAATATCTCTGGTCTGTTTAAAAAATGAAGCTCGCATTGAGTGCAAAAGGTCTGAAATCTGGCCTCTCCCCCATATCTCTCGGGAGCTGCCAACGGGACTGGCATGCAAACTACCCGCGCACCTCCTACTGCTCCGCTATTCCCAACCTGAGATCCATTCTCATCTTCCCAGATCAACACTGGAGGATCACCACCTGCTTGAGTTCCAAAAACAGCTGCTCTCCTAACCTCTGCTTCCTGAAGACTAGTTACCTTCTCACTCAGTTCCTCCATTCTTATTCAACTTCGCAGTCTATATATGGGAGAACTTTAACTCCTCCCTCAACTCCCTAATCATGTCTCCCAACACATCCATTGAGGTCTAGACGGGGTTCCCAGCAGCTCAGGCAGATTTAGAAATTGTGGCCTTTCATACGGTCCTGCTATACTAGATAGATGATCTGCAGAAGCTGCTGAGCCCCACCAGACCCTCAAAGGCGTGGAACACTCAACTACCCTTTGAACAGCTAAGTATTCCTCACCCCTGGAGGAAAGGGGGAATTGAAGAAAACAACAAAGAACAGACTCCCTCCGGATTTTCGGAACCTCAGGATTATCTGCAGCAAAGGAGGGAAGCATAGATTAAAACAACATCAAACATGACCTTTAATTCATTTCCTGAATTACTGTGCTGAAATATTTGTTAAATACCTGTGTATACTCCGCTACTAGCTTGGAGGAAGAAATGACCCTTTGTTGTGCTGAATGATATACTTTCACAGTATTATAGCATTTCAAGGAAGAAACTTGAGTTTTGAGATCAGTACTTCTGTCTTCAGTCTCACAGTTTCCAAGTCTCATCAAGAGAAAACTCTTTCAGTAAAACAAAGGGGTCTTGCCACTTTACTTGTTTTGTTCCTCAGAAGAAATAATTTTAATGATAGGCTCAGACTGGATAGTTCAAAAAATCTTTCTGTTCCCGCGCTCCTGTCTCCACGGAGGGCAAAAACAAAGTCACTGCGCAAAAACCTGCTCCTTCATTTAACCTGCCCAGCTGCTAATATAGTCAATCACCTGGCAAGTGTTTTACTTTACTTTAAAAACTACTTACATAAATAGTTGAATTCAAAATGTTTCCCTTCCTGCATAACGTGAATAAAACATAGAAAGGGTAACAACTGGTATTAACTCGCACCTTTAATATCTAGAGGTGCGGCAAGACTCTCACGTTGCGTCAGTTACAACAGCTGTTGTTTCCCATCTCTCGCAACCAGAGAGAAGAGAAAAAGATAACTATGCGGATGGCAACGGTAACCGAGTAATTAAAAGAGCTTCAAAGCCACCGTTGCTTGCATTACATTACCTCGCACTAAAAGGGAAGAAACAGGTGATTTACTCGAGCTTGCATGTGCTGAAAAAAATAATGTTTGCCACCAAACCAAGTTGAATCATATCCCTCAGGAGTATTTACATTCAACAATGAAAGGATTACCTTCCTGAAAACTGAGTGCAACCAGCACAAATAAAGTTTGTGTTTCTCAGAACTTTTCCAAATCACAGATTAAAAGTTATTAACTTGGCACTTATCTCAGGTTTCTGCTGAATAAACGTTCCCAGCATACAGTCTTCCCAGCTATCCTGATTCTTCCTGAAGTCTTCTTCCTGGCTCACAAAGTCTTGACTGTTTGGCCCAAGGAATAGGCCCCCAAAACAACAGCAGCTCCAATATTCACATCCAGCTCAGCAGAAGTCAGACAATGAAAGGCAGTTGAGAACTTCTTTCTTCAGAACAAAATGAATTCTCAGCCAATCAGATTTCTAATCAGTTCCTCCATCTTGGCTTGGGCATTTGTCACAACTCCAGATACCAAGTTAAGGCATAACTCCCATGAAATATTAACACACCTTAAAAAGATTGTTAAAACTACTATCTAATACTAAATAGCTTAGCCAAACTCCAAACTTCATATTATTAGCATACCCAGGCTATGGCAACCCTTACACCATGGGCTGATAGAGGGTTATATTACCCCGAGATCAAGCATCTTGTTGACCTCCTCCTTTATGTGGGTTCTGACATTATCTGACATTCTGTCACCTGTGAGAATATCATCCTGGCCCCTAGGGGTCAAGCCTGGTGATAGTGAAAACAGGGATGCAAACTGATTTAACAGAAACTTGCACTCCTCCTGTTGTTCCAGTGTCAGATTAGAAGAGAGATTAACTCCTTCTATTCTCTCATCGAAAGGCTGTCCCCTGAGGAGATCAGGCAGAGGTTCACTCTCTTCCTCCTCTTGAGCTGAAGATAGAAGCAAAGCTCCTACTTCTGGTCTGGTGATATAAGCTTTTAGATGGTTGGTGTGAAAGACCCTGGGTTCCTCCTTAGGACTGCCTAAGTCCACCAGATAGTTGACCTCTCCAAGTTTCCCCACAACCTTGAAGGGTCCTATCCATTCGTTCTGTAAGGCCCTCTGCCTTGTAGGTATCATAACTTAAACTTGCTGGTCTTGATTAAACTCAACGATGTTGGATTTCTGGTCATGACAATGCTTCACCAGAGCCTGACCTTCTTTTAAGTTATCAGATGCTTCTGTCATCATGTGCGTCATTCTCCTCTGGAGACCTAACACATAGTCAGTGACTCTCACTGGCTTGGGAGAAGGAGCACTCTCCAACCCCTCCTTAATTTGGGGCAATTGACCTCTAACTGGATGACCATAGAGAAGGTCAAAGGGACTAAATCCAACTCCCTCCTGAGGGACTTCTCTATAAGCAAATAGAAGGCATGGCATTAGAAGGTCCCACATTCTTCTAAGGGGTTACTCTAAAGCACCTATCATGCTCTTCATAGTATGGTTAAACCTCTCTAACAATCCATTTGTCTGTGGATGGTAGGCAGTTGAGAACTTGTAAGTCACTCCACAGTTCTTCCAAATTCTCATGCATGTAGTGGGACATAATGTTTGATCCCCTGTCAGAGATGACTTCCTTAGGAAAACCTACCCTGGTAAAAATACCGAGTAGGGCCTTAGCAACAGCCTGAGCTGTTACAGTCCTCATAGGTATGGCTTCAGGATACCTAGTAGCAGAGTCTACTAGAACCAGGCCAAACCTGTTTCCTGAAGAGGTTGGAGGGTCTAAGGAATCAAAAATGTCAATTCCTATGCTCTCAAAAGGGACTACCACCACTGGGAGGGGCACCAACGGTGCCACATGCTTGGGTCCACTCTTGCCAGAGATCTGACAAGTGTGACAGCTCCTACAGAATTTATGTACATCAGACCCCAACTTAGGCCAGTAGAAATACAGAGAAAGCCTTTCCTTGGTCTTCTTGAAGCTCAAGTGACCAGCCAAAGGAATTTAGTGGGCTAACTGTAGGAACTGGTGTCTTGTCTCTAGAGGCACTACAAGTCTTCTGTAGTCCCCTGGAATACACTAAGTTGGTTCACTGTAGAAGAGGCCATAACCTATGCTCCCCTGGCTCTTGCCTGTTGGCGAATACCCTCAAGAGTAGGACATTCTCTCTGGCCTCTGCTGAAGTCTGCCCTACAGGGGCCACCTTCTGCCAGTAAAGACTGCAGCTCAGGGTGGTCTTCAGGATCCAGATCTCCAATAGGGGTCAGGTCTTCTTCCAGCTCTGAATCCTCAGCAGCTGATTCAACCTTACCTCAGCTGGTGGGGTAGTCACAGGTGTGACTTTGGATAGTCCTCTCCGGGATGTCCTTCTTAGTAGCACTGGGGTGCTTTCTGGCTTTTTCTTGGAGACCTTGGGTTTCCCCTTTGTCTAATTTTTCTTTGCACTAACAGTCAGTAGCTCCTGTGGGCTAGGTGTTATAGATTCTTCTGTAACATCTTCTGGAGAGCCATTACTCTCCCTGGCCCCCCTTGTAAGGTCCTGTTTCCTTTTGCTGGGAGGCCTGAGGGTGCTTGATACAACTCCAAGAGTTTTTACGTCATTCCCCAACAGGACTCTCCCAGTCATGTTGTTGCACTGGATGAGAGCTGGTACTCTAGGAAGCATTTGGACAGGGCCTGATCCCTGAAGGTTTACCTTTACATCTGGGATCCCCTTTCACATGGTCAGTAGACCCACAAACATAACATTTTCCAAATGTTTTAACAAATGGGGGTCTCTGCTGACCTCCCTCTGGTTTGGCACCAGAGGTTTCACTATCAAACAAGGGGGCTGAGGGGAAGTACTGCTACCAGGGGGTCTTACCCATGTTGGTCATATTCTATCCAGACCTAATTAGGGACCCTTCAGGGATTCACACTGTCTCCTTAGCCTTCTCTCCAGAGGAAGAAGTGCATGTGAGAAGTGGTAACTTTCACTTACTGGCTGAAGACCCCATTGGAATCTCTGTCAGTATTTCTTTAGTGTCCCTGGGACTGTGGGAACAGCAGAATTTAGATGTCTATGATTGAATTCCAGATAACACAAAAAAAGGAGAGTGTACTGCTAAATGGTCAGGAGACCCCTGCCCTTACAGACACTGGGGCCAGCATTACTGTAGTGGATTAATCTTTTTTCAAGGCTGAGGATGTTGCTAAGGCACCCAAAAGCCTCCCTAAGCTTGCGGGGGGCCCTGTCAAACTGTTTCCAGCACCGACAGCCGTACAAAGGTAAATGCCTCCGGCACACAGGTTTCAGCACTTGGGCTTCTGACCCCACGTTGACATCTGGCAGAGGCGGATCTAGATTAGATATTGATACTAGAATACGACCAATGGTATTCACTGTATTATACCACCCTTTGTCTTCTGTTGTTTGTATCTAGAACACGGAAAGACGTACTGAGGGACCTTGAACAAACACTTCATGCGCATACAACACACAATACAAAGGACTACCCACTCAGCTATGTAGGTTGGAGCAGTCCATGGGGCAAGGTAAAAGTGCGTATACAGGTAATATCTAATGTCAGAACGATATGAGATAGCACACAGCACCTAGGTGCAGTATGTACACCAATGCGGGACGGTATAACCAATAACTTACCATACCCATTTCCCTATTTTAGGGAATCTGGACTAGCCGACTTCCTGCATTTTCTAATCAACTGACCTGTGCCATTTGGCTCGACCACTTTAGAGCTCCCCATGAAGAAAATACACTACAGAGGCTGCCTGAGATGAGAGCAGCCTCCCATGGGGCGTTTTCTTGTGAAGAACACTTCTAGGATTTCCATGGTGAGTCGATTTTGAATTCCTTTCCCCTCACCACGGTCTGTTTGAGTTAATATATTCTTCCCAAACTTCCCTTTGCCCACGAAATTTAAAGTTCATGATTTTACTTTGTTTGAAAAAGTATTACTTGATGCCTTTAAGTGTCTGCGAAGTAAACACTCAGAACTAAAGGGGGACCCTTTTTCTCTTACATGGGTCATTTACTTCGCCCTAAAGAAGACGGCTATCACGAACAATCACAAATTGCATTTGTTCTACTTGGACTGTTGTATATCTGCTGCCGAAAACGCACATTGAGCAAGGGGGAATTCACGAAATAGCTCTAATGCTGACAATTTTGGACTCCCGGGAGACATTGTCAGCATTTATCTACTGGACGTATCCAGTTTTACCCCCTGCATCATCTGCAAAGAGTGTCTTTTGGTGAAAACAATCAATAGATACCAATGCTCAATCCAGAGCATGAAACATATAATGTTTATGTCAACCGGTTGGTAGGATCATTGTCAGTTGGACTACATGGTGGCATAACACTTACAGAATTCCTATTCCAATGGGTAGATGCGAACCTAGCCTGCACTCCATGGTGTATGTATATTCTCTGTGATTCATGCAAAAGCGAACCGTTCTCTCTGATGAACACCCAAGGGTTAAAACTTTGGTGCTTTATGATTTATTGTTTGAGAATTCTAGCTGTCATTTTTTGGTAACAATGTCCAATTAGATATTGTTTTTTATATCTGCTTATCTTTATGTCTGTGTATTATGTGTACTCTTTCATAGTAGTTTTCTTTCATTATGATTTTTTTGGTGCACTAGATTTAATTTGGAAGTAATTTTGTGAAAATCAACTCCACCTTCAAATATAACTACTTGAACCTACTCCTCAGCCCTTCTATGTGTTTCTTTTCGGACAAACATTTGGATTTTTTTGACTCATTCAATCAGTAATTCTGAGGGTCCCTAATTAGGTCTGGATAGAATATGACCAACATGGGTAAGACCCCCTGGTAGCAGTACCGTTTCCCCCCCTTGTTTGATTGTTCTTATGATTGCCCGAGTCTGCTACCTGTCACTTTGGGCAAACCAAATCCCTCGTGTATGTACCAGAGGTTTCACTAGTCTGATTCGGTTTCTCATGTGGCTTACCCTTCTTATGTTTGGGGTCCTCTTTTGGATTGGAGGTATTGGAATTCTCTTTACCATTTTTCTTTTGCTGTTTCCCATCATCCTTCTTCTGAGTTGCCCCAGAATCCTTGTGAGTAGCCCTGTTGGCAACCCACAAGTCAGCAGCCTTTGCTAACTTCTGTGGATCAATTTCCTTAGAGTCAGCCAAGTGCTGTCTCAGCTCAGGAGAGCAGGCATCAAAAATAGATTCCAACAAAAATAGATTTCTCATTCCTTCAAAAGTGTTAACTCTGTAACCCTTTACCCAACCATCTAAGTTTTTCAAACATTCACACACTCGGTTAGCCCAAGGTGTACCATCATGCTTTTTGAAGGCCCTAAACCTCTTAAGGTACTGAGAAGGTGTTTCCCCAAATCTAGCTATCAAAGCTAGCTTCACATTTTCATACTCCAATCTTTCAAGTTCCCCCACCTCCATTACAGCATCAGTTGCAACCTGGGGGAGCCTAGACAAAAGCCAAGGAATCAACTGATTCCCTGTGAAACCCTGAATCCCATAGTTATATTCAAAAGCAACCAACCAATCTAAAATAAGTCTCACCTCATACATACTCACAGCTTCTTTAGGCATGCAATGCCTCTTAGGACTGGCAGACCTAGAAGACTCTGGGAGAGAACCATTTTCAAGATACAATTTCTTAATTTCAAGTTCATGATTCAATTCCATTTCTCTGAGCTTTCTCTGAGCTTCTCTGAGCTTGAGTTCTTGATGTTTGCTTTCAGTTTGCATTTGGAGCCTTTTAAATTCTAACTCAAGTCTCAACTTTTCAAGAGAGACACATTCTGGACTCAATACTGGACCTGGTAGGGTCCCTGTGGCTATAGGTTGAGGGCCTAGAGCTGGTTGAGGTAAAGATGGCCCCTCTTCCTGAGACTCCTCTGATTCTTCTAACTCATCAATAACATCTGAGCCTAACTCAGAAACATTATCATCCTCATCAACATTATCCACATTTGCTGGGGGGATAGGGGTTATAGCTCTACCTCCCAGTCTTTGATGATTCAACAATTTCTCAGTCAATTAGTTTTTCTTGCCTTTAGCAGAGAGAGAGACCTGATTTTACAAATATCTTTCAGTTGATCTACAGTTAGAATGATCAGGGCTTCCTGTTTGAAATTATCCATATTTGGCATTATAAAACAATTGCTTTTCTAGTGATGTTTAGCCTTGTGAAGGTTATTTGAACAAAAGTGATAGCAGTACTCTCAATGTAATCACTATACTGTATCCTCACCGCTGTACACCAGTGTTAGGCAGAATTGCATGCAGTACCCTCTGGGACCACCACACACAATTAGGACTACAGATGTAAGCAAGACCAGCTTTTGGTATAAGTCTGTAACACACAGTTTGTTGGTAGCGAGCTAAGCAGCCAGACTTATCTCAAGAGTGAATGTGAGCAGTACAAGTAGTTACACAGAGGACTTTCAATCGCAGTGGTTCAAGTAGACACTTATACTCAAGGTTTCTTGGTAAAACACGTATTAATTTATTTACACAATCATTTATAAAACATTTCACTAGAAGAAGACAACTTAATATTATAGACCAATACACTTCAATACAAAACTCTACGTTCTTGAGACAGTTTGAGCTCCCCTGAAAAAGGAGCAAAATGGCAGTTCAGTTACTTAGCAGTGAGCAAAAAGGACAAAAGTAAGTAGAATAGATTATATATACTTTCTAGGCAGTGCAAATAGTTTCTGTTCACCAGACTAGTTCCATTCAAGTCAATAGGCCAGGCCAAAGTCAATGGGCTAGTGTTCTAGATAGGAAAGGGCAGTTCTGGTATCAAACGGTAAAGTCTTTGCAAATGTTCTCAGAAGTAGTTTAGGCGAAAAGGAATCATTTGTGGGTTCACAAGCTGATTATGCCTGCAAGTTGGGAAAGTATCACAAACTTTCTCTGCGAGAGTGGCGTTCTCTCAATCGGTTTGACAGAGTGCCTTTGTATGAAAAAAAAAATGGTGCTGAAGTCGTGGTTCCTGACAGTTCCTGCAGATCTTGCTGTTCCTGAGCCTCAGTCGTGGAGAAAAGAGGGAGGACATCGGGGACTCCTGTGGTGCATGAGATCGTTGAAGAAAGCAAACAAAATGGAGTCACTTCAGTTCCAGTAGCTGTAGATTCAAGAATACAAACTGGTGTCCCTCTCCCTGGTTAAACCTAACTAGCCTTGAGATTGGTATCCAGGTGTCTTATGAGTTGATTGGTCCCACCAACTCAAAGGAAGAAGCCGTCCTTGAAGGAGCTTCTCTGTCGAATGGAGTTTGGCAATTCGGACCTGCTGCACGGCCTCACCGGGCAAACCAACGGTCCAGGAGTTGCTGTCATGAAACCCTGGTTCTGTCCCCTCTGGTCCTCCTGGTCTCTACGGCACCGTACCACAGCGACCTTACAAGCCCCCAACATGGCGGACGCCATTTTCAGATCTGCGGTCTAGCTCCTGGGAATTCCTCAATAGCTTGATAAGCGCCCTGCCCGTGCGGTACGGCGCGTCTCAACGCTTGCAGTTTTAGAGTTCTTCGGTCGCTGCTTTCCTTGTGTTCCTGTTCACCTACCTTGGAAACTCTGCCCAGCGGTTCCGTCCTGCTTTCCACCCTCCCTGGAGTATTCGGCCACTGCCGAGTGCTGCAGTCCTGCCGCACTTGCCTTTGGACCGCTGCTGCTCCTTACTGGACTTCCGAATTGCTGCGGTTGCCTTCAGACCGCTGCTCCTCCTTCCTGGGCTTCGTGATCCTTCAAATTAGCCGCAGTTGCCTTCAAACCGCTGCTACTCCTCCCTGGGCTTCCTAATCCTTGAACTCTCCGCGGTTGCTCCTGACCGCTCCTATCTTCCCTGGGATTTCTGTCTTCACACTGGAGAGTTGAACAGACTACCCGATAGAGTGGCGTCGGAAGAAACCCGTCCTTACCGCCACGAGACACGCACCTCGAAGAAGCGTGGGAAGCTTGAACCTACAAAGAAGAGACACTCCCAGCCTTCACAGGTGAGCCTACATACATGTTTTGACAGTTTGAGATGACAGCTACCTAACAGAAGGCCCGAGATGGATCCTACTGTGCAGGATCTTTTACGAGGAATGCAAGAATTATCCACAGAGGTCTAGAACATTAAGGCAGAAAATACAGCCCTTAAACAACTAGTTTTATCCCAGGACTCAGCCTATCAGGAAAGTGCCTTGGTGGGTGGCATTGTGGATAAATATGATGGCACCCCTAAGACGCTCCGCTCCTTCTGGATTCATGTCTGGTACACTTCACCTTTAAACCATATTATTTTTCCACTCCCAGGGCTAAGGTGGGTTTTGTCATAGCCCATCTTACTGGAAATGCCCTGGCCTGGGCTACTCCATTGGTTTCTACAGGGGATGCATTGTTGGACAATTATGATGGATTCATTTCAGCCTTCAAGGAGATGTTTGACCGCCCAGACCAGGTTTATTCCGCACAAGAGAGGTTGCTGGAGTTCCAACAAGGTTCTCAGGACATGCTCTCTTATGTTACCCGTTTTAAACAGCTCGCTAAAGAAGCTGACTGGTCTCCAGAGGCATGCTTTATCTTGTTCCGTTGTGGCCTGAATGAAGAGGTCAAGGACGAGCTGGCCAGGATAGCCCGTCTAGGTTCCTTCCAGGCTCTTATGGATTTATCTCTACAGATCGTTTTCAGAATACAGGAAAGAAAGGCTGAAAAGAAGAAATCACAAAGCTCTCCTCCAAAACCATCTTCATTCGCTCCTGTCTCCAGGGAAGCCCCTTCAGCTGAGCCAGAACCAATGCAACTGGGGGCTGTCAGAGGCCCTTTGTCCTCAAGAAAGAAACCGCAGTTTTGACAGCAGACTATGCATGTATTGTGCCTCTGACAAGCACTTAGTCAGGAACTGTCCTATAGCTCCACCTAGGCATTCGGGAAACGCCAGCTCCAGATCCTGAACGGAGCCCAGCTTCGGGAGGCCCAACACTGCTCCACCCTTCAATCCCCGGATCCTTCATCAAGATATATTTTGGGGGTTCTTCAGGTTACCCTGACTCCTCCCACCGGAGTACCACATTCAGCCCTGGCATTGGTGGATTGTGGAGCTATGGGTATTTTTATGGATGATGAGTGGGCCTTTAAGCACAACTACCCAAGAGAATCCAAGGACAACATACAGGCAGTCGAGGGAATCGATGGCTCCCCTCTATCTTCTGGACCTATTACCCAACAAACCATGAAAATCCTACTCTCAATCCACAACCATCGGGAAAATCTATAGTTCGACATCATAAAGGCGGCTCACTATCCAGTGGTCCGGGGCATGCCATGGCTAAGAAAACATAACCCCTACATCAACTGGACTGCTGGGTCATTGTTTCTGGGCTCTGAGTTCTGTTTATCACATTGCCTTTCACAAGACACACAACCAATTGTATCCATGGAAAGCAGAAGATCTAACCATCCCCTTACCGTATCCAATATCAATCAGGTGCCAGAAATCTATCAACAATTCTCGGATGTCTTTTCCTCGGCCATTGTGCAATCTCTGCCTCCTCACAGACCTGAAGACTGTGCCATCGATACTGAGGAGAACGCAATCATTCCCTTTGGCAGGATTTTTATTCTGTCGGAGTCAGAAAAAAGGGCCCTACGAGACTACTTGGACACCAATCTTGCCAACAGAACCATCCATCCATCCAAGTCCCCAGCAGGAGCTTCTTTGTTCTTCATACCCAAAAAAGACACTAAGGAACTACGACCCTGTCTATACTATAGAGGGTTAAACCAATGTACCCGGAAAGACAGGTATCCCTTATCGCTGATATCAGACATACTGGAAGCACTTCGGTGTGCCGTGATATTCACCAAGTTAGACTTAAGAGGAGCCTATCACCTCGTCCGAATTAGAGAAGGCGATGAATGGAAAACTGCCTTTCGAACACCCTTTGGACATTTTGAATACCTGGTTATGCCTTTTGGCCTCGCCAATGCCCCAAACATTTTCCAACGATTTATGGATAGGATTTTTTCGGATATGCTGTTCCTTTTCTCATTGTGTATTTGGATGACATTCTGGTGTATTCCAACGACCCAGTTCTGCATCAAGAACATGTCTCTGCGGTACTACAAAGACTAAGGGAACATCAATTGCTAGCCAAACTGAAAAGTGTATATTCCATGTTTCTACGGTACGTTACCTGGGTTTCGTCTTGAAACCCTCACGGGTGGCTATGGATCCAGCCAAGGTAGAAGCCATCACCTCCTGGCCAGTTCTGTGCTCAGTTAAACAGATTCAATTCTTTCTAGGCCTTGCAAATTTCTACAGAAAATTCATACCCTCGTTTTCATATATTGTTCAACCGATTGTGTCCTTACTCAAGAAAAATGTTCCCTTTCAGTGGACTTCCTTACAAGAAACTGCCTTCCAAACTCTGAAAGAAAACTTCACACAGGGACCCGTTTTGATTCAACCAGATACTACAAGACCTTCTTAGTGGAAACAGACGCCTCAGAATATGCTATTGGTGCGGTTTTGAAACAAGAAGCCGACAATGGTCTGGAACATCCTGTGGCTTATCTGTCCCGGACCTTGCTTCCCTGTGAGACTCATTATTCAGTATTGGAGAAAGAACTACTTGCCATTCGCCAAGCCTTTAAGAAATGGCGTCATCTCCTCCTGGGCGTCACTTACCCTGTGCTGGCACGAACGGACCATAGAAATCTACAAGTCCTTCAGTCCATGGAATGTAGAAATAGTCGACAAGCACGATGGGCCTTCTTCTTTGCTCAATATCAGTTCCATATTCAACATATTCCAGGAACCGCCAATGTCATTGCAGATGTTTTATGCAGACGTCCAAACTATCCGTCACAAGAAACACACGATCTTCCCAGGATGTTTCCTAACACTGTATTCATCGCCCAGGCTAATTGTCTCCTAGATGCTATTAAGGCTGAGACCACAATCTCAGACCTATGGAAGGAGTTCCAGGGAAACAACTCATGGACCCTGAAATACAAAGACAGCTTCCTTTTTCGGGCTCACAACTAGTGATTCCTACCCAGGCAATGAAGGAACAGATAATACACCTATGCCATGACACCTTCCATTCTGGACACCGTGGAGTTAGGTGTATCCTTCTTTCCATCCAAAGGAACTTCTGGTGGCCAAAGATGATCAAGGATGTTCAAACATATATCCAGGCATGTACTACCTGTAATCAAAACAAGACCGACAGAAAACCAGCAGATTGCTCCTCCAGCCAGACCTACCATCTCGGGCCTGGGAAACCATTGCAACGGATTTTATAGTAGACCTACATCCCTCCAGGGGACATACAGCTATAATGGTCAACATAGATCTCTTCTCTCATATGGTGTTACGCTCACCTGGTATCCACAGGGACGCCACCCAGCCTGGCTGCTCACTGGTATACTTCTCAGTGGTCCCCAGATGTGGTCTGCGGGGATGGTTCCACCTGAAATACAGGAGGGCTGTGTTCAAGACCGGCCGATCGAGGTAAGTATCCTCCCTCCACCACGTATGGTTTCAGCCCCTCTGGGCCCTCTCCTAACCTTCTTGTAGAATTAGGCGTGCTCTCCATCCTGCCTTCTTTACAGGGGCGCGTTGTCTTTCATGGGCGTGTGCGGCCCAGTTACTTCACTGACGCCGGCCCGTTTGATGTCTTTCAGGTAGGTCTTATTGCTGTTTTTTTCGTATTGTTGCATGACTTTCTTTGTTTAGTAAGGTCTCTTTTCTCCCTTAGATATGTGGAGCTTCAGCGTGGCGAACTGACTTTGTTGAGCCTCGCCGGTCAATGATGGTGCGTAATGAGCGCTATGATGCGGTAAGTAAGTGCTATGCACAGTGCTGCAATGTCTTGCCTTTGCTAACCTGTTTTCCTTCTTTTCTCGTAGGTCGCGGTGTTCTCCCAGCGCGTGTAGAATTTCCGGAGTAATGCCAGCCGAGAGGCGACCAACCAGGTAAGGCTTTTGAGCAGTTCGTTGTTTTACAATGTCTCTTATGCCTTCTTTAATGTTGTCTTTACCTTCCTCTTTCAGGTCTTTCGGTCCGGGAGGCGTGCGGATCCAAGGAAGCTGTTCACAGGAGCTGCGAGCGGATAAAGATGAAGATTGCAGGTAGGATGCTGCTGCTAACGGTATTCCTTTTGTCACCTTGCAGGTTCTGCTTCTTGGAGGCTCGTTGGTATAGCTGGACACGGTGAGCGTCACGTTGCAGACTGCAAAGTAACGTGAAGCGTGTTGTCTTGTCGGGTGTAGTTTAAGTAGCCCCAACAAAGTAGTCCAGGTAAAATAGTCCCTAGGCTACCACACCAAAAGCACTATACCGCATAGCTTGGTTCCTAGGAGTCAAGCTATGTGGATGCCTCCATGTTGGCTGAAAGCCTCAATAAAGTATTTCCCTGAACACATGTCTTTCACAGTGTATGAGCCTGGCGCCAAGAGGGCTTTTGAAGTGGATGCCAGGCCTTAGAGACCCGAGTCCTGATCCCACCTGGCCAATGGACTTGCCAGTGGGAATTCAGGAGGAGGGTTGTGACATATAGCCCACTTTACGCCGTTGGTAAAATTGCCTTCTGCGCCAGAAATGGCTGGCATTTTTGTGAAACACATTTTTCGATTGCATGGACTCCCGTCTAAGATTATGTCTGACCGTGGACCCCAGTACGTCTCGAGATTTTGGAAACATCTCTGTAAGGCGCTAGGAATCCAACGTGCCTTATCATCAGGATGCCACCCCCAGACTAATGGCATCACCGAAAGGGTTAACCAAACCCTCAAACAATATCTACGAGGCTTCGCCACCAAGGTGCAGGACGATTGGTCTGTTTTGATCCCGGTTGCTGAATTTGCCTATAAAAACTCAGCATTCAGCGAT
Organism: Ambystoma mexicanum; assembly: GCF_040938575.1. Lineage (NCBI taxonomy): Eukaryota > Metazoa > Chordata > Amphibia > Caudata > Ambystomatidae > Ambystoma > Ambystoma mexicanum. The sequence goes on from NC_090933.1 coordinate 72,000,682, forward strand.
AAAAACCAGTCCCTTCGTCTGTAACCAAGGCTTTCACCCGTCAGTGTTTCCATCAGTGTTACCTTCGACAAGTCCTGTCCCGTCTGTAGATTCTTGGGCTGCGCAATTAGTCGCAACGCATCAGGATGTCAAGAATCACCTAACCATAGCCAGGAGAGATGTGAAGAAACATGCAGATGCCAAAAGACATCCTGTGTCATGATCACTGTTTCCAAGGAGCCAGGACCAGCCCAACGTCCTTGGAAGCAGGCCCCTAACCCTAATCCTAGGCACCAGCCGGTCCCTACAGGGACCTTTTGGACCCTGTCCTGGCGCCGGTGGCACCAGGCTCATCAAAACCATTGGTCCCGGCACTGGAAGCTCCGGGCTCATAATTGGTGTGAAAGTGCTTGGGTGGACTTACCTGCGGCAGACCATGCTGCTTACTTACCAGCCACTTAGAAGCCCTCTGTGAACAGGAACTACTTTCTTACCTGGGTGGGGCAGCTCCACTCCCTGGATACAGCACTGGAACTCTTCTGGAAACTGGAACTCTTTTCTTACCTAGGCGGGGCCGTGGAAGAAGATGCCTCATCACTCCAAGGCTATTTAAACCACACCCGATAGATGAAACGTGCTTCGCGTTATTCTGCATCTGCAGCAGAACGCTCACCGAGTCTGTTCCAGCCTTTCCTCTTTCGATCCTGAACCTGCAAGAATTATACTTACCATTCCTGTATCCAGTCAACATCAGCACCTGCAAAAGACAAGAAACAACAGGTTAGCAAGACAAACTTTACACACAGTGCTTTCTCACCTGATCCATCAGCAGCGGCCGTGTATTCACGCTGCACCTTCGCCTGCAAAGACAAAGGCATTGTTGTACTTACCGGCACGCCGTGAATTCCGGATTTCTACATTCTGCATCGCCGCCTGTGAAGACAAAGTTTAGTTACAACTTACTAGCATTCCGCTGACTCCGGCGCTGCAAACCAACATCTGAAAGACAAAAGAAAAAGACATTAAGCAGGTATTTACTCACGCCCATCACGCTCGTCGCAATAAAATGCCTGCGAATACTCCGGCGTCTCTTTAACACGAACTAAGCTGCAAGGAAAGAGACAGCTAGAGCGCTTGCCATACTTACGCATTTAAAGACTATAAAGACAAAAGGTGTCCAGAAACTCACCGCTCGTGCAGATAACGACGGTAACCATCCTCTGAATTCAAGAGGCCAATGTTTCACCAGTGAAGGAACTGGCAACGGCACCCTGCACCAGACGCAGATGGAGAGCCCAGCATTCACCTATCTAAGGTGAGCACGTTGACCTGGGGGGACTCTACAGAAAAGCTGGGAAGAGAGAGAGAGAGAGAGAGAGGGACATTCAACAACCCAGGCCATTAACCCCCATATTCTTTCACCTGCAGAAACCTCACTCTTCGAGTTCGACACACAGTGCGAAGAGGTTCGACCCCAGAAGCCAATCGAGTCCTGCACATCACTTTTCGAGTCACAGACACCCTCCTGCCAAGACCCGCGCCTCCGTGGGAATCAGGTGAGCGTTACATCCTGCCCCATCATATGCTGTTGGTGAAAAGGTCTGGTTATCCTCCCGATATTTACCTAGGCATTTGAGACCAAACAAGCTAGCACCCGATACTACGGACCCTTCATTGTATCCAAGATCATCAATCCTGTGGCATACCAACTATGTCTACCTACCGCTTGGAACAAGATTCATCCCGTCTTCCATACATCCTTGTTGAAACCCTACCATCAAACCACCAAGAACACTCCTCGACCTCCTCCTCTTCTCTTCCAGGGCCAGGTTGAATATGAAGTGTCCAGGATCTGTGATTCTAGATACAGGGGAGGACGTTTACAGTATTTGGAAGAATGGAAGGGATACCCATCAAGTGATCGTACCTGGGAACCAGTCTCTAACATTAATGCCCCTAGATTGGTGCAACAGTTCTATCGGTTACACCGTGGCAAGCCTGGGGTTTCGAGGTTTCGGAGGGGGTATACTGTCATGAAACCCCGGTTCTGTCCCCTCTGGTCTTCCTGGTCTCTACGGCACCATACCATAGCAACCTTACAAGCCCCCCAACATGGCGGACGCCGTTTTCAGATCTGCAGTCTAGCTCCTGGGAATTCCTCAATAGCTTAATAAGCGCCCCGTCCCTGCAGTACGGCGCTTCTCAACGCTTGCATTTTCCGAGTTCTTCGGTCGCTCATTGTGTTGCTGTTCGCCTACCTTGGAAACTCTTCCCAGCGGTTCCATCCTGCTTTCCACCCTCCCTGGAGTGTTTGGCCGCTGCCGAGTGCTGCAGTCCTGCCACGGTTGCCTTTGGACTGCTGCTGCTCCTTACTGGACTTCCGAATTGCCGGGGTTGCCTTCGGACCGCTGCTCCTCCTTCCTGGGCTTCCTGATCACTCAAATTAGCCACGGTTGCCTTCGGACCGCTGCTACTCCTCCCTGGGCTTCCGAATCCTTGAACTCTCTGCGGTTGCTCCTGACAGCTCCTATCTTCCCTGGAATTTCTGTCTTCACACTGGAGAGTTGAACAGACTACCCGACAGAGTGGCGTCGGAAGAAACCCATCCTTACCTCCACGAGACCCGCACCTCCAAGAAGCGCGGGAAGCTTGAACCTACAAAGAAGAGACACTCCCAGTCCTCACAGGTGAGCCTACATACAGGTTTTGACAGTTGTAGCAGCCGTCCTCTTCCAGCTCGTCTTTGGTTCTTTCGTTCCAGTGGTCGACTCTGCCCTCCAGTCCACGAGATTCGCCTTTTAAACAGTTTTCTCCCTTTCATTCCAGCCTAGCTGTCACTCTCTCAGCAGGGTGGCTTTCCTTGCTGGACAGACAGCCAGCCAAACGCGCCAGAGTGCATTTGGGTCTCATAGGAGACTAAGCACAGGGAGTTTCGGGCACCTCCCTCACTTCCTGCCCACCCCAGACACTAAGACGACAAGGGCAGAATTCAGCCCTGAAGCCCGCCAAAGGCACACAGACAAAGGGACCAAACCTGGTTTGGCACGCAGAGACAAACAGTAGAAGGACCTTTGCGAAATGAAATGGCAAAAAAAGAATACCGGGACCCGTTTAAACAAAGGGGCTTAAGGCACCATCTTGAAAAATATGGCTCCCGTGATTTTTACCTACCGGTGTTCGCGTCGGGAAAAATCATGGTAGTTTGTTGTAAAACCTCTCCCACCAGCCTTTTCAATAGGAAAGGGTAGCATTTGATTGCTACATGAGAGTTTAGACACAGGGGATACTATGTAACCCCTCCAGAACGCCATTGTAAGATGGTGTGTGCTGGGTCTATGAATTTAGAAAAGACTAGTAAAGTCAATTTCACTTTACATTCTCTGGGAAACAGTAGTTTATCCCAGAGAAGGTATTTAAACCTTTGGGAAGTCTAAAAGACATCCCATTGTGTTACGCTCACCTGGTTCCCACAGAGGCTCGATCGGAACTGGACAGCTGCGGTCTCCACCAATGTGACGCGTAGGGCCGAGATGACGGACTGGACTGGCCCACCTAGCTTCGTTTGCTTGGCCCGTAGGAATATTCTTCTGCAAATGGAGAAAGGGAATTAACCACCCATGGAGTTGAGCGTAAATCCCCACCCACCCCTGCTGTTCTCCCCACAGATCACCTTTGTTGTCCCCTCTTATAGTCTCACCTGATGGTTTGAAAAGATGAGCTCTCCATCCTGCATTGAGCGCAGGGGCGCGTTGATAACCAGTTGCTTCACTGGCTCGAAGGAATTGGTGAGTTCCAGAACAATATTGACTCTGACATTCCCGGCAAGACGCCGTAAGTATAAAGTTCGTAAGAGTTCAAATGCCTGACTTTCACTCTTCTCCGATTCCTTGCAGGTTGCAGCTTGACCCTAATGAAGAGTTCCTCGTGGCAACCGGTAGTATTCTGGTAAGGATTTGTATTTTCCAACACAGTTCGATAAAATAATGTCAATATGTAACCTGTTGCTTTCTCCCTTATTCAGGCGCTGAGAGAAAGTATGAAGGCTCGGGGAATAATACCTCTGGCGGAAAAATCGGGTAAGTCTATTGTGGTGAGGAGGGTTCCCCTTGTTAGTCCCTTTGTTTGACCTTGCTGTCCTTTTGTTTCCCCTTAGGGGCCGGGGTTCGGCGAAGATGCAGTGGAAGCTGCGCCGACCCGTGAAGAGGAATAGTACCCCAGGTGGTAAAATCAGGTAAGTCTATGGGGGGTGACTAATAGTCCTCTGTGTATACCCTTGGCTCACCTTGCTGTTCTTGTCTTCTCCTTAGGTGCTGGAGTGCGGCGGGAACATGCAGGAGGATGCGGTGGAATGTGAAGATGCTGCGAAGGCCGGTGAGGTCAGCGCGGCGCTGCAGCAGGCGAGGCGACGCGCATAAGATAACTTCTTTCTTCCAGCTCGAAGGCGCGATGGATCGGGAATTCGGGTAAGGATCAAAGGTATTGCTCTTGTTCTAACCTTTTCTCCTTCTTTCTCCCTTTTTCTAGGAGCTCCAAACGCGAGGCGGGCGTGGCAGAAGGCTGGATGCAGACTTGCAGGTACGGTGAGCGTTACGCTGCTGGATGCAGAATAACGCGAAGCGTGTGCTGCTCTTCGGGCGTGGTTTAAATAGCCTCCAAAGTAGTTCTCCCCAGCCCCGCCCGAGTAAAAAAATAGTCCCTAAGTAAAGTAGTCCCTTCCAAGCCTCTTTTGGCTTGGAGCTCTTGCAGCATGGTCTGCATCAGGTAAGTTTGCAGCATGGTCTGCATCAGGTAAGTTTTAATCTATGAGCCTGGCGCCTATGGCGCCAGGACTGACTCTCCATATGAGCCTGGCGCCATAGCCAGGACTGGACCCAAATAGCCCCTAGCAGGGGTTGTTGGGCTTGCTTAGGATAACTTGATGCCTGCTTCCGGGGTTGCTGGACTTGGTCTGGGTCCCCGGGGGTAGGCATCATGACACACTCCCCCCAAGGCCCCTCCTAAAGTCGTTCTTCCCTGTGGTTTTGGTTTGTCTGGGAAATTCTGGTGGAATTTCTTCACCAATCGGGGTGCATGAACATGGTCACTAGGTTCCCATGACCTTTCCTGTGGTCTGTAACCTTTCCAGTCGATTAAATAAAAGAGTTTTGACTTTATCAGCTTGGAGTCCAGGATGTTCTTAACTTCAAATTCGGGTTCTCTGTCTACAAGGATAGGGTCTGGTGGCTTGGTTAGTCTTGTCCTTGGTTGCACTGGCTTCAAATGTGACACATGAAAGACGGGGTGAATTCGCATATTAGCAGGTAAGTCCAACTTGACAGCCACCGGGTTGATAATGGCCTTAATAGAGTAAGGTCCCAAATATATGGGGTTAAAGGTCTGTGTTCCCTTTAGAGGTATATGTTTTGTGGCTAATCATACTTGGTCCCCTATCTGGTATGGTGGAGTATCACTTCTATGCCGATCAGCATCTTTCTTGTATTTTTCTTTTGCCTGTTTTAAATGTGTAGTTGCTTCCTTAAAGGCTTGTGTAATCGTAGCGTGCAGATGGTCCACTGCGGGCATTTCTAAGTGTTGGGGTGAGTCAAGGTCTGAGGTTCGAGGATGGTGCCCATATAAGGTATAAAAGGGGCTTTGTCCACTTCCAAAGTGTACTGAATTATTGTATGCAAATTCGGCGATCCAAAGAATGTCTTTCCAATTACTCTCAGTCTGATGTAACATACAACGTAGGTATTGTTCAAGAGTCTGGTTGGTCCTCTCCGTTTGACCATCGGTCTGGGGGTGGTGACGGGTCGATAACCTCACATCGATTTGCGCCAATTGGCAGCATTTTTTCCAAAAATGTGAAATGAATTGACTGCCCCGGTCAGAGACCAATACGGACGGAAATCCATGTATGCAAACAATGTTTTCGAGGAACTCCTTGGCCAGGATTGAAGCTGAAGGTAATCCCTTTAAAGGAATAAAGTGGGCCATCTTGGAAAAAAGATCCACAATAACTAGAATGGTGTTAAATCCGTTGCATGGGGGTAGATCAGTTATAAAGTCTAACGATAAGGTGTGCCATGGTGTAGGCGGAATGTCTAAAGGTTGTAAGAGTCCAGCTGGTTTTTTCTTTTGACTTTTGTTTTGGGCGCAAATGCCACACAACATCACAAATGATTTAATATCCTTTCGCCAGGTGGGCCACCAGAATTGTCTATTAATTTTAGCTTCAGTTTTTGCAATACCTGGGTGCCCCTCCATTAGGGTATTATGATAACGGGAAATGACCAGCTCTTGTAGTTCCTTGTGTGGCAGAAATAGCCGCCCTTGGTAATAAGGCAGATCATTGGTGACAGAGTAGTCCGGGCCTTTTTTTTACCCAGTCCTGCAGGTCTGTAGGATCAAAGAGTTGCTGGATCTTTACCTGAATGTCCTCTAGTGTCTGTAGAGTAGTCATGCCAAGAATTCTTTGTTCGGAAATTATAAGTACTGGTTCTGGGTTCACTTCTGCCTCTCCCACCCCTATTCGGGATAAGGCGTCTGCTTTACAATTCTTACAACCTGGTCGATAGGTTATTACGAAATCGAACTCGGCAAAGAACAATGCCCATCGGAGTTGACGTGACGATTGGGCCTTGGCTGTCTTTAAATACTGTAAGTTCTGGTGATCAGTGATCACAGTAATGGTATGCCTGGCACCGAGAAGATAGTGCCGCCAAGCCTTGAAGGCGGATTTAATGGCTAAAAACTCCTTGTCGGTAACCGCATAGTTTAACTCGGGTGCCGAGAACTTTCTGGACCAAAATGCTACTGGATGAAGCTGGCCAGTTTCAGGGTCCTTTTGAGACAGGACAGCTCCCATGGCTAGACTGGATGCATCAGTTTCCACTATGTATGGAAGTTCAGGGCGCGGGTGCTTTAATACAGGTGCAGACGTGAATTTCGCTTTCAGCTCTTGGAAGGCATTTTCAGCTTCTTCAGTCCACATAAAGCGTTTATTTTTTCGCAAGAGTGCTGTGATGGGACGTACAACATGTGAAAAATCCGGGATGAATCTGCGGTAGAAATTGGCAAAGCCGAGCATGCTTTGTCCTCCTTTAACTGAACTTGTTGATGGCTACTTAAGGATTGCGTCCACCTTTCGTGAGTCCGTTTGGACTCCCTTTGGGGTGAGGATAAACCCAAGGAATTCAACTTCTGTGGCATGAAAAACACATTTTTCCAGTTTTGCATATAGTTTTGCTGGCGCAATTTCTCAAGGACAGCTTGGACGTGCTTCACATGGTCAGATTCTGAAGAGGAGTATACTAGAATATCATCGATATATACGACAACACAAAAGTCGATGAGTTCACGAAGGACATCGTTCATGAAGTATTGGAAGGCTGCTGGTGCATTACACAACCTGAAAGGCATCACCTGGTATTCGAATAACCCATACTTAGTGCGGAAAGCGGTCTTCCATTCATCGCCTTCTTTTACACGTACCAGATGGTATGCCCCCAGGAGATCTAATTTAGTGTATATACAAGCGTCCTTCACTTGGTCTAGTAGTTCAGGGATCAGAGGCAATGGGTATCGGTTCTTAACAGTTATTTGGTTCAATGCGCGGTAGTCTATGCACGTTCTGAGGTCACCTTCCTTTTTGGGCACGAAGAACAAAGCTGAAGATGCAGGGGACTTGGATGGGCGAATAAAGCCATTGGCAAGGTACTGGTCTAAGTATTGTCGTAGGTGAAGGTTCTCAGGTTCCGTAAGGGCATAGATCCTGCTACAAGGGGGTTGTGCACCGGGTATGAGATCGATTTGACAATCCTATGATCTGTGAGGAGGTAAGGTGTTTGCCTGTTCTTTTTGGAAGACATCCTGGAATTCTTGGTATTCTGGAGGTAGTTGCATGACTGCTGTGGTTACTGTGGCCAGGCCTGCGTTCTGACTTTTCTTTGGGTAACAGATTTGTGCACAATCCGGGAAGGTTATTCGCTTCTCTCGCCAATCAATACAAGGATTATGTGTTTCCAACCAAGGTATCCCCAGTATTATTTGGAACTGTGGGCTTTGATTAGATCAAACACAATAGTCTCTCGATGCCCAACCTGACCCAATAGTGTCATCTCTGCCGTGGAATGAGTTACAGGCCCAGAGGCAATTTCAGTTCCATCGACTGTGGTGATGACATCTGAGGTGGTTTTTTCGGCAGAGAGGTAGATTCATCCTGGAAGCCAATTCATAGTCCCCATAGTTTCCTATGGCCCCGCTATCAATGTATGCCCTTACTGCGTGCATACGCGATGGCTGCCCTGGATCTACGAGGACCATTGGTATGATGAAATGCGAGGTCTGAGTATCCTTCTTCAAGCTCGGCAAGCGGACCTCTACGCTTGTCGGGCATGGTCGTTTCCCGAGTCTGACTCCATATGGCTTTTATCAGCACCTCCTACTACCTTCTTGGGTGGTTTTACAGGGGAATCCCGTAGAAAATGCCCAGAAGTTCCACAATATAGACACAATTGCATTTGCTGTCTCCTTTCTCTTTCCGTCTGGGTTAAGGATCCTTTAACCCCTCCGATTTGCATGGGTTCTGAAGCATCTGCTCCTTTGGGGCTAGCGAGGGTTTTGACCATCACACGATTCTCAAACTTGGCTCGATCAGCCTTTCTGTTCTGAAGTCTGTGATCTAACTGGACCACTAAGTCTATATATTCAGCGCAGTCTTGAGGTGGGTTCACGACTTGAGCCAAGACATCCTTGAGTTCTCCTCGAAGCCCTCGATGAAATAACGTGATTCGTTTTACCTCAGGCCATCCAGTTTCCACTATCAACCGATTAAAGGTTGCGATGTAGGATAGAAGGTCCTGGTTACCCTGTCGTAGGGACAAAAGCTCGTTATCTAGGGCCTGTCTTTGGGAGTGCCGGGCAAATAGTCTTTCCATGCTCGTTTGAAAGCCCTGAAAATCCCGAAGAATTGGGTCTTCCTGAGTAACTAGTGGAATTGACCAATCAGCTGCACTGCCGCTGAGATATGACAATACAAAGGCAACCTTGGCTTGATCGTTTGGGAAGGCTCCAGGTCTGCATAAAAAGTGCAAGCGGCATTGGTTCATAAACACGCAAACCTTTTGGGATCTCCGGCAAAGCGTTCGGGTGGAGCTAATGGAATATTTCCTGGTAGGTTTATTTGCACAGGGTTACTTGATAACCCAGGAGGTGGATTTCCCCCGGAACCAGATAGGGGTGCTTGTCCAGCCTGGCTTTGCAATAGTTGCCTAGCAAGGTCATCAGTTTGCTCCTTTGACAAAATCAGTTCTCTCCTAAGAGCATTGGTTTCTTGACGGGCGGATTGCACTTCAGCCCTCAGTTCCCCTAGTAATTGGGCCAATTGGTCAGTCTCTGAGGTATCCATAACGCCCGGGTGGGAATTTGTGGGTAGGCTTTGCGTTCTGTTACGCTCACCTGGCTCCCACAGAGGCGTCGATCGGAAGTGGACAGCTGCAGTCTCCACCAATGTGACACGTAGGGCCGAGATGACGGACTGGACTGGCCCACCTAGCTTCGTTTGCTTGGCCCGTAGGAATATTCTTCTGCAAATGGAGAAAGGGAATTGACCACCTGTGGAGTTGAGTGTAAATCCCCCCCCCACCCCCGCTGTTCTCCCCACAGATCACCTTTGATGTCCCCTCTTATAGTCTCACCTGATGGTTTGAAAAGATGAGCTCTCCATCCTGCATTGAGCGCAGGGGCGCGTTGATAACCAGTTGCTTCACTGGCACGAAGGAATTGGTGAGTTCCAGAACAATATTGACTCCGAGATTCCCGGCAAGACGCCGTAAGTATAAAGTTCGTAAGAGTTCAAATGCCTGACTTTCACTCTTGTCCGTTCCTTGCAGGTTGCAGCTTGACCCTAATGAAGAGTTCCTCATGGCAACCGGTAGTATTCTGGTAAGGATTTGTATTTTCCAACACAGTTCGATAAAATAATGTCAATATGTAACCTGTTGCTTTCTCCCTTATTCAGGCGCTGAGAGAAAGTATGAAGTCTCGGGGAATAATACCTCCGGCGGTAATATCAGGTAAGTCTATTGTGGTGAGGAGGGTTCCCCTTGTTAGTCCCTTTGTTTCACCTTGCTGTCCTTTTGTTTCCCCTTAGGGGCCGGGGTTCGGCGAAGATGCAGTGGAAGCTGCGCCGACCCGTGAAGAGGAATAGTACCCCCGGTGGTAAAATCAGGTAAGTCTATGGGGGGGTGACTAATAGTCCTCTGTGTATTCCCTTGGCTCACCTTGCTGTTCTTGTCTTCTCCTTAGGTGCCAGAGTGCAGCGGGAACATGCAGGAGGATGCAGTGGAATGTGAAGATGCTGCGAAGGCCGGTGAGTTCAGCGCGGCACTGCAGCAGGCGAGGCAACGCGCATAAAATAACGATGGATCAGGAATTCAGGTAAGGATCAAAGGTATGCTCTTGTTCTAACCTTTTCTCCTTCTTTCTCCCTTTTTCTAGGAGGTCCAAACTCGAGGCGGGCGTGCCAGAAGGCTGGATGCAGACTTGCAGGCACGGTGAGCGTTACGCTGCTGGATGCAGAATAACGCGAAGCGTGTGCTGCTCTTCGGGCATGGTTTAAATAGCCCCCAAAGTAGTCCCAGGTAAGTATTCCTACCCAGCCCCGCCCGAGTAAAAAAATAGTCCCTATGTAAAGTAGTCCCTTCCAAGCCTCTTTTGGCTTGGACCTCTTGCAGCATGGTCTGCATCAGGTAAGTTTGCAGCATGGTCTGCATCAGGTAAGTTTTAATCTATGAGCCTGGCGCCATAGGCGCCAGGACTGGACCCAAATAGCCCCTAGCAGGGGTTGTTGGGCTTGCTTAGGATAACTTGATGCCTGCTTCCAGGGTTGCTGGACTTGGTCTGGGTCCCCGGGGGTAGGCATCATGACACTTAGTCACTGCATTGAGGGTGCTGTATAACACACATGAAAAGATAATGCCTATGGAGTTATCTAAAACTCCATAATCAGAGAACACAAATGTAAAACACACATCAAAATACATGAAAGAGTGGGAAAAAAGGCTCGCACTCTTTCCAGGTAAAATATCAAGTCCTCAAAATCCAGCAAAGTTGCTGGGGCTCTCTGAGGTCAAGGGAATTAGCACATTTCTGAGAAGTCTCCCTAACACTCCCCGGAAGTCGGAGTCAATAACACCCGCTAAGACGTCTATCCCGAACTTCCAAGCTAAGCCAGATGTTGGGCTATTTGTATGTAACACCCCGAAGGGGGTATCAACACCATGTCTGTAGGAATCATTCCTCTTTTCCCAGAGGGGAATAATAGCTTCCCAACTGCTGCAGATGTCAAACCCTATTGATTCCTTGGTGGCGATGGAATGGTTAGAAGCTTTCCGACTAGGTTTTTGAAATTGTAGGGTCCCTTAATGTGTTTCAATTGAGTCACATCCCACTCCTGATACCATATGTGAGGAACTCATGGTGACAACAGTAAAGATAGACACAAATGATCACAGTTCAAGGGTGTTTATTGAACAAACAATTTTGTAAGCAGGTGGGAAAAATGCCTTATCTAAACCTAAATCTAAGATGGGAGAAAGCGTCGACCATCAAAGGAAAAATAAGGCATTCCTAGTGGCGTTGTGTCAAAACAAAAGTGCCTATACTATGAAACCTATTGCCAAACCTCACACCTAATACAAAAAAGGGTGTGGGATAGTTTTCAGGAAAAAAAAGAAGTGTTTGTAAATAATATGTTAGGATGCGGTAGACTGGGACTCCCTTCCCCACCTTTTCTGTATGGGGTAAGATGGGAGCCTGGAGCAAAGCATACATGCAAGCTTTCCCTGCATGAGGTAACATTTCCAATGGCAGGCATCAGAACCGTTGATGGCCGAGTCTCATTTCTTCTGAAAGTCTCTTGCCTTCGAGTGTCGGATGTATCCAATAACAAAACAAACACAAAGTTCTCTTTCACCGGTCACATTGGGTGATGACTTCACCACTCGGTCCCCTCTTCCCTTTTCGTTAGCAACCCTCTTCTGGGTTCAGTCTCTCCGATTTCACATTCACATTGACTCTCAATGTTCATTGGATTCATTCCCTTTTACTTTCACCATGCAGGATTCACTTCCCTTACTTTCTCAGGTTTGTAGATCAAAGTCTTTTGATTGCACAAGGATTTTACTAGACCTCCAGTATGACCACTTTGACCTCTTCTGGCGGCTCTACCATGGCCTTTTGGTTTCTGTAGTTTAATTGAAATGAGGATCTACCAGCATCTCTCGGAGCAACACCCACATGGTGCCAGTTCCCTCTGCATCTGGTCTCCCCTCAATACTTTTACAGCTCTTTCACAGTTCATTAAACAAAGTCCAAACTTGCCACTTTGCGTTCCTCATTCAACACAGCCCGGCTCTTGTCGGTTCTTCCCTCCACTCACCAGCTGTGATGAACCACTTGGCTTTCTGCTTTACTGGAGTCAAGGCCGGTACCACGGTAGCAGGACTTTCCCTTGCTCCTGCTTACCAGCATCAACACGCTCCGTGTGCCGTTGACATCTGTTGCAAGACACTTGTACTATTGTCTATGGGCTTAGGCTGTCCTTCACAAAGGTTCTGTGGGTCTGGGACGAAAAGCGCAAAGTAACTTCTCTCCTCGCCACTCTCACGCTTCCTGCTGCCTTTCTCCTTCTCTTGAACAGTCGCGCTGGATTAGCCATCTCGTCATGCTGTCTGCTGTGCTCGTAGTGTGCTCTCTCGCTCCACCTTTTATCCCTGTGGGGAATGGAAAGGGCCGTCATGCGTGTACGAGATTTTGGTTAATTGCCCGACTCTTCCTGACCCTTGGGTTGGGACATGTCAGGTAAACAGTTTCATCATTAGTCCTTTTTCTATCACAGTAACAAAATGTATTCGTATTGGGGAAAAGGAGGTGTTAGAGGTTTCAAGTGTCCTATGGGATAGGATGGGGAAAAGGTGTCACAAGAAAGAAAATGGTTGGTAGACTGAGAAAGACGAGATGGGTAGGGTTTGTGGGGCAAACGTCCTACATGGTAGGATGGGGTAAAGGTGGTAAAAGAAGGGGGATGCCGCGTCTCACCCGGTGTCCCGCTCCCACTCCCCGAGGACCCCCATCCAGGTGATCCTCCCCCACTGGTCCACCCCCAGGAACTGGATCCAATAGCGATGGCCGTGTCCTGGCCACCTGGATGACAGATCCCCGGGCACTAGTCAGGGAGACTCCTTCAGGTTTCTCACACACGGAAAGCGCTGATGCTAATATTTGAACTGCACCCTTGTGCCAGAGAAGCCAGAGACTGTGCTAAGCTTGAGTGTGCCGCCTTGTCCCGTGCATTAAACGTAGGAAGGGCAGACCAACGGCCTGAATATCCTTTCGAGTGGGCTACTTCCTTTTGCCGGACCACTCTGTTGCTCAGTATCGCTCTCCTTACAGCTATCGTTACTTCAAAGTTCATTTACAGGTCTGCCTATCTTCGTGTCTCACCACACACATGTAGCCTTTAATTTTGCGACATAATGTTGCCACTTCAATCTTTCTTTAGCACACACCGGTCTCTCATGTTGCTTGCCAACTCACCGGCTGTGTGCGTTTTTTTCTTGCGTTTTACTTTTCTCCAATTTGCGAGTCAAGGTCAGTATCACAGGCTTGACCTTGCCTCCTCAACTCTGCCGTTAACCCGGGAGGGTCCCTGGCATCCTTGAAACACAGTGCAGCCTTCTTGTTTGGGATTCAGCTTTCTCTACGTACCTTTAACAGTCTTTTGGAGGCAACAACCATCCTGCAGGGAAATCCTGGGGTTCTCTACCCGTGGCTCTCGTCCCTTGGTCCGTTGCCCTGCTTTAGTAGGTTTGCCTTTGCCCCAGAAGTTCTGCTCTTACTTGTGTTCCTCCTTGCTCAGAGTGTGTCGCTATGTTCCGCCTTTTATCCGTGTGAGGAGAGCTAATTGGTATCAGATGTTTGCACTTAGAGTCAAGTGCCTGACTTTGCCTGACCCAATTAGCAGGACATGTCCAATGTGTTGTATAAGAGTTAGCATTGTTACTCTCAGTCGCCCTCTTCCTCTGCCCAATGTTTGTGTGGAAAAGGGAGGGGGGGGTTGGGACATCGGGAAATCCTATGAAATAGGATGGATTAGGTGTACGGGAAAGGGGGGAATACTGCGTTTCACCATAGGCTGTCCTACCCCCATTCCCAGAAGACCCCTCACCCAGGTGATCCTCCTGCACTGGTCCATCCCCAGGGCCTGTATCCCAAGGCGATGGCTGTGCCCTGACCATCTGAAAGAGAGAGATCCCCAAGGACTAACACGTTAAACACCCCCTGGTTTCTCGCACATACCTAGACATTGTATAAATTAGTTGTGAGGGCAAGCATAGGTTTTGGACACAGGCAGATTCTTCAGTTGAACTCTTTGAATCAGACTTTCCTTCGTTTTATTTAGGTAGGGAAATCCCACCTTAGCATAGGGCAAGTTAGGCCTTTTTCCATCCTGACATTTAAGTTTATAAAAGTACTTGTTTTGAATTTAGAATATGTTGTCTGTGTCTTGCTTCATGATGCCTTCACAGTACTTGCAGATGCAAATGCACCCATCAGTTTTTATTACCCCAATCTGAACACTTTTTAGGGTAATGTGTAACAGTTCTGGGAGTGATGGACAGAAGCCGCCTGCTAATATGAGTATGTACAGCAATTTATGCCCTTAGATACATGCAGTGTTCCAGATAAGATTCGGAATTGGGAGTATTGTACTCCCTATTTTTTAACGTTAGGAATAGAATGACATTTTAAGCAGTAAAAATGTCATTCGAATTCCCAATGAGAGTATTTTATAAATGGGAAAATATGTTTTAACTGGAAAAGGGAATTTGTTTGGGTAATAATTATTTATTTGCACCTGGTTAATCATGCTCATTAAAAGCTACAGCTTTACTACTTATGGTCAGACAGTTACAACAATAGTTTCTTCCTGTGGTGCTACGTGCATTACTGGTCCAAACATATGCATGGATTTGTGTGGGTGAAAGCAAGTGCACAAGGTGTGTTTCCTATTTTTGGTTGGGAGTATTTGTACTCCCTAGTTTTATTTTTTGGGAGTATGTGCCTATATTTAGGGTGTAAAAATGGCCGATACACCCCTTATAAGTAGGGCTGGGCACATGTATTATTTTGTTGATATAACTCAGTTTACATGTGACCTATAAAATCACTTTCACCATACATTTAACCTCTAAATAAAAATTTTTTTTTCCTTAAAACCTTTAAAAACAGGGTTTTTCATGAGGGAGTGTGGGTTTGGTGGTTTTACGGGGAGGAAAAGCAAAAACCTCCAGCAAAGTCAAGCTTTTTTCTTGGCATCTCTGCGACTATTTAACGTTATCCTTGGAAGAGGGGGTGACTTGTTAGTTGGATAGTACTAATGCAATGCAAGATTACATTTTACTTACCAGGAAGAGGTGATCTGAAACTTCTAATACACTTTCAATTATCGAGCTGACAATACCATTGCCCATTTGTCATCTTTAATAATGGATCTAAAATTGGGACAGTTGTGTTGATTTTGAGTTGTCCTAGTCAACCATTAACTAACAAGTGTGACTCCAAGTATACTAGGTGCGAACGAAACGCTTAGCTTCTTCATTACGTGTTTTACTTCTTCACATAACTGTTTTCAATTTCTAACCATTACTTTCGTAATACTTAGCCAGATAAATGTAATCTGGAATCCACTGCAATCATTTTCTACCAAAAACATGGTAATTACCTTACAATTGTAATTATCATAAACATTAGTGAATTAGATGATTTAAGAAATCCTGTGTGCGTTACTCACGTGGCATGCAATTCAGATTTTCAACACATTTGTTCCAGAAAGTCATAATTTTATTAAAGACACGTAGCCAAATGATTATGCTTTCCCATAACTTTTCTTCTCGAACAGCAATCCAATCAATACAATTCATAACAAAGATGAAGACTACAAGTCGCACTTGATTTGAGTCTTTGGTAGTCAAGGTATTATTGGTTCCTGAGAAAAAATGTGTCAAAAAAATGTCCAATCAACTGTCATGTCTCTGCATAAACACAGGAACTCCAATCAACTTCCCTCTTTCTTTTGCTGGTCCCACCATGCGCCCCAACCAGTAAATGCGAAATTCCCAGACGATTCTCCAACCATCAGCTTCTAGCTGGTTTGTTCTCCAAGATGGTACCTAGTATAACCAAAATCACATTTCAGTGTAGCATATCAAGAGAGTGTGAATCGTATCATAGAAATACAACATGTCATTACAGTAACAGTAAATATAATATCTTATTCATAAAATACATAGCTCAACAGGATTACAAGGGTGGGATCATCCTTTGCCTCTGTGTCTTTAATAGAATTATGACTTTCTGCAATGAATGTGTTGAAAATCTGAATTCTAAGTCAAGACCGGAGGCTCGGATTATGCTTGTTCAAAGCTTACCCACCACCAACTTTGCCATCTTCTCCAATGGTTTGAAATAAAAGGTCTTGAACTTGGATTTGTTTGACCAGTCAGCAGATCTCATGATGTCTTCCAATCTAGCCCCTACATTGAAAGCCTTAGTGGCCGCAGCTCTCCTCACTGAATGGGCCCCATAACAATGAACATTGATACCTGCCTAGCTAATTACCCATCTTAGCCACCTGGCTAGCGTTGCAGGTGATACAGCGCCATATGGCTTACACAACTCTATCAGTAGTTGAGATATTCCTGTAGGTCTCAAATTGCGCGTGATCTCCTCATAAGCTGCTAGGCATCTAATAGAACATAACTTTGGTTGGTTCGCAAATTCCTTGTATGCAATTGATCTTAGCCCTGTTTACGTCTGACTCGATTTGAGGAACGTCACCCCGTTTGGTGATAAAGATTTCCTATTCACTTCTAGCGCCCTGACATCTGATACTCTCTTGCATAGTGAGTTTAGCAGATAACGCTTTCCTAGATAGATCTGTATTTTCAGGCCATGCTAGAAACATGTGCAATACTGTGTCTACATCCCACCGTTGAGTGTATTTCTCTGTAGGAGGTCTAGTCATTCTTATCCATTTTAACAGTCTGCATAACAGCAAGTGCTCTCCTATTGGTACCCTTTCAAACTTGGGATGGCCCGCCGATATCACAGAGCGAGCTGTATTAATGGTCCTATACGCTTTCCCCTGCGCTGCCATCTGCGCCAGATAATTCACAATGTGAACTACATCTGTTCCATCGGTATGAACGTCCCTTTCTACGCACCAATTACACCATTTTGTAGTAAACTGTATGCTCTATGAATCCCTGGTGCCCAAGATTCGTTGATGATGAGCTCAGCCTCGCTCGATAAGCCCGGCCTAACCCAGGATCTCCTGAAATCGTACAGGCGATCAGATTGGGCTTGCCTGACTGCACTAGCGGATGGCTGCCCCATCCTGGGTCTCGCACGATAGCTTTGTGCCTGGTTAGCGTTACTGGGTTGCTGTGCGTCAGCTCCAATACTCTGGGGAACCAGGCCTGACCTTTCCATACCGGCATGATCAGAGAAGCTTTCTGCCTTCTCGCCTGAGCTAATGTCCTCGCGATCATCGAGAACGGGGGAAACGTGTAACATGTGTCCTGTCCCCACGATTGAATGAAAGCATCTGTTGCTTCTGCCTCCGTGTCCGACCTCCACCTGAAGAACCGAGGTAGTTGGTTGTTCAACCTCGATGCAAATAAGTCGATCTGGCACGGTCCCCAACGAATCAGCAGTTCCTGGAACACCTCCTCATCCAGCTTCCAGTCACTGGCATCCCTGAGGAATCTGGAGTTCCAATTGGCTACCTCGTTCAAATGACTCGGCAGGTATTCTGCTGTCACTGATACTTGTCTCTGAAGACAGAGATGCCAGAACTCTTGTACTATTTCTGCTAACATTCTGGACTTTTTGCCACCCAATCTGTTTATATACCTGACCGCCAACACATTGGCCCTCATTACGACCCTGGCGGAAATCGAAAAACGATGGCGGAAATGCAATACCGCCATCGAATAGCGCTCGGTGCGACTATGACCCGTCACCGCAAAGTACGAAGCCATTAGCGACACCGTAGTGAACGCCAACGCTAACTGCATCAAGCACGTGCGCGCGCGCCATGCCAAACCGTAAACACCACCATGGCGCAAGGGTACGCCAATTCCGACCCTAGCGGACATGTACCTAACGCCATCAAGCATGGCGGAATGTACCATTCCGCCATGGTGAGAAGTACGGCATCGCGAATCAACCGTAAACGGCCCCACTGAGTGCCTGTACACCGCTCCCTGCCCACAAAGTACAACTCCCCGTAGGTGCAATGAAGTCACAATGCAACCAGTGAAATGTACAAGTCACCCATGCATGCCAACGAACAAATGAAACACAAGAGGGGCCAATGGGAGCTGCAGGGCACAGATGGCACGAATACAGAAGCCATCCCAATGGACATGACCACAGTCCCCCACCAAGAAACGCACGCAAACACAGGCACCTGTGACCAGCAATATTCCGAAAATCACATCATTCCACCAGTCCACCTGGCTGACCGGCATCTGTTACACAAAACCCAATCCCCCGCCCCTGAGCATGACAACATTGGCAGCCCCCATCCCTGACCTCACGGGCTTCGTAGGCAAACGCGCCCAGTACAGTACCACGCAACTAAACTCCGAAGCTGGAACCCAATGCAGATCTCCTCACAATACATCGCTCCCCAAATAGGAATATGCCACATCACTTGCAAAGAAGAACGCTACACGGGCCAAATCAGAATAGAAATTTAATGCACAACAAAATCACCAAGCCCATACAGCCATCAGGCCATGAACTCCAAAACACATTTCACCATTGTGGGCTGCATCCGCAAGAAATGACCAGCCACTACTTGTGTGACGCCCTGTTCCATCATGGTACACAGAGCCACATTCACGTACGAAAAGGCAACATGGAAGCGCACAGAACCGCAGGGCCGTCCCAATGGGGAGGCACTAGTCCAGCTGAAAGGCCGAAATGTTGCTCCGAGCCACCAGTACTGCGTAAGGGCATGTGGCCCATTGGCGATCGTCCCATAAGATCGTAATGCTGCTCCACTGATTAACACGAAGCAGCAGGTGTCGGGAGTAAAACCCATCTGCAGGAGTGGCATACAGATGGCAGTGGCAAAAGGGGAGGAGATACCTGTCAACCAAAAGAAAAGAAAAACAACAGAATGGCCATCAGAACTACATTCCAACAACTCACTTCAATGATCACACTAAATCCACAGCCATATGCATGCTAGCCCACTCCAAAGGTTCATCACCACCCAAAAACCACTTGCGACTCATAACTATCTATATCGAGGTGTAAACACCATCACAAACGAGTGTACCTGTGCATGCGTCTGTCAAAACAGAATCCATCAGATGGGATTGGTAACGTGCATGGACACAAGTGTCTGAGGGCGCGTCGAGACAGGGAGGGCTCAACAAGGCCAGATAGACGATGGTCCCACTATGGCAGCCCTGCATCACATAGCGTAGGGGAGGCGGATAGATCCCAAGAAGCCCTGTACATGGCAAACTCTGTATCAAATCACCTGCCCATGCATCCATTCATCATTCCCTCATCCCGGGATTAAAACGCCTGAATATTTACTCACATAACATTAGAAATATCCATTGAGTCTGTGCGTTATGCAGCCTGCAAAATCCACAGTGCCCCAGCCCGTAATTCCAGTGTTGTGAAGTAACATGTATTTGGGAACGTCCGGCCTCATCGCCCACGTCGCTATTGCGCATCCCAAACTATTCATATCAATCATTGCTTCCTCGCCATGGCCCCTGTCTCAAGGACATTGAACAATAGAACGTTATATTTGCAGTCAGACCTGTGGGCATTTCCTCGCCGCTAGCTGAAAACCGAAAGCGCCGCCCTTCGAATTCCTCATTTGCAACATCACGTCGAAGAGGCATCTGTGGCCGTTTGGAATCACTAATTAATCCATCGAGTGCGGCTGTGTGTGAAAATGGCAACTGCCTTCACCCACAAATGGGACGCCCCGCCCGTCGTTGCAACTCGGTACAGTGATGCATGAGGGCCCACCGTTACTCGAGTACTACGTTCCACTGACCCTTCACAAGTCTGTTCGCG
Source organism: Ambystoma mexicanum (assembly GCF_040938575.1). Lineage (NCBI taxonomy): Eukaryota > Metazoa > Chordata > Amphibia > Caudata > Ambystomatidae > Ambystoma > Ambystoma mexicanum. Next base: position 72,020,818 of record NC_090933.1, read on the forward strand.
ACTGCACAGATAGTATGTGAAACAATGGGACCATAGCCGAATGTACATATCAACAAATGTTACACGGCCATCGGGTACAAATACATGATTGCAATAGCAAGATGCCATTCCTCGAATTGCAGCGTTGTGTGCGGGACGTGCTCGGCCAAAGGGGAGAGCAGTTTGCCCAGGTGGAATGAATCACCACAGGTGGAGGCCATACAGCCTGAAAACACATAAATTGCACACCCAGTCTCCTCCCACAACCACACCGAAATGCTACCGGCAGGACTCGCGATGTTGGCCCTGGGGGACATGATAGCACTGCAAGTACTCCAACTCCAAGAAGAAGATGAACACCAACTACAACCGGCCGCACGGAGGAGACGCAGGAGGAGGAGGAGGGCAAGGCAGGGCCAGCAAGGGCCGCCAGCACAGCCACTACCACCACGCAGGCAGCCCGCAATCCCACGCCTCCGAGCACATCCGTTCAACCTCACTGATGAGCAGATCCACACCCTCTACCGTCTGGACCGGGACACCATAGCCGCCATTGTGGACATGACACAGGCTGACCTTGTCAGCATGATAGATAGCCCAACCGCCATCCCACCCCTACTGAAGGTGGTGTCTGTACTCCACTTCCTGGCCACAGGCACCTACCAGCACACAGTCGGACAGTTGCATGGCATTTCTCAGCCACTGTTCTCACGGACACTATTGCAAGTGCTCGATGCCCTCCTGCAGCACGCAGACGACTACATCTCCCTACCACGCTTGGAGCAGGAAATTACCAACACAAAAGTGGGATTCCATGCACTTGCCGGCATACCGGGTTGCATTGGTGCCATCGACTGCACCCATGTGGAATTGGTCGTCCCACATGCCATGGAGGCCCAGTACCGCAACCGAAAACAATTTCATTCTCTGAATGTACAAATGGTGTGTGACTCCAACAGGATCATTACACATTGTTGTGCCAGATTCCCTGGATCAACCCATGATTCTATGGTCTTGAACTCTACAATACCACGCTACATGGAGCGACACGCAGGGAACAGATCCTGGCTACTCGGTGAGTCACATTACATGCATGATAATGTGGGGTATGTGATTCGGCAATGACCTGGCAGGAAGGGGGGGGGGGGTGTGCGTATGTAGCAATGGCATTCCACATCATACGTTTATCGTCCACATACAGGTGATGCTGGATATCCACTGAAGAGATGGCTCCTCACACCAGTCCGGAACCCACGGGACCAGCATGAGGAGGACTACAACCATGCCCACTCACGTACCCGTGTAGTCATCGAACAGGCATTCGGCCTACTGAAGGGTCGTTTCCGCTGCCTCAGCAGGTCTGGCGGGGCACTCCTGTACCGCCATGAGAAGGTTGCAAAGATGGTGATGGCATGTGTCATGCTCCACAACATGTGCGTACGTAGAAATGTGCCCATGCCCCCTGACGCAGAACTGCAAGCACCTGATGATGGTCATGATGAGGGTGGGGATGTGGCAGCACCTCAAGGAGTCTGCGAGGCACCGGAGGGCCGTGACATTCGTCAGCATCTCATTGATGTATGCTTCTAGCACTCACGCCTGGTGGCTGATACATGGACACGGGACTCGTGGCAGTGTGTGTCTGGGACATGCACAATATGGACTGTACGCCTATGATGGCCTAGTACACAAAGATCAATGTCCACACATCTCATTGGTTGATCGTGCACTGTTTATGGCATATGTGATATCATATTGAACACCCTATCGACCCGCCACCCAAGTGAGCCCAACACACCCCCTCCACCCTCCTACCTCCCCCCCGAACACCAGTGTCCAAAGATGCTCATTGTCAGTGGGCAGTCGCTATTGCAAGCCCCCTCTGCGGGTATCAGGGGCACCCCTGCCTGTGGAGCGCAGGTTCCTCCCAGATCTACGTTGGGGGCTGCCCTGGACGGAACTTGCAACGGATGATGTCTCTGCCTGCTCACGTCCATGCATGTCCCTAAGGGTTTGCGAGAGCTCAGTGAGCACACGGCGCACTGCGGCAAGTTCGGCACATACGTCTTTGGACGTCGCATGCAGTTCCCCCCTCAGGCTCTCGGTGCTACTCTCCATTTGTGCCCTTAGTGTCTCTGTACTTCTCTCCATTTCTGCCCTAAGTGTCTCAGTTGATGTTTCTATGTCTGCCTTAGTGCCCCCACATTCATCGGCATGGTCCTTGAGGAGCGTGGCCAGTTGCTGCTGTTGCACGATTAACTGGTCGAGGGACTGTTGCCTCTGCTGGGCCAATGCCATTTGCGGGGGTGTCACAGAGGGGCTGTTGTCCTCATGTTGCCTTGCCACAGGGCTTGTGGGGGATGGCCAGTCGTCGTCTTGTGGGTGCCCCTGCGTGGTATCCTCATGTTGTACGGGATGGGACAGACAGGGGGATTGGGACAGGTCATGGATGGATCTGACTTCGACATCCCCGTCTTCTGTGTCGGAGCATGCTGCCATCAATGGGGTGTCACCTATGGTGCTGCTGCCACCAGAGGCAGTGCCTTCTGTGGCATCCGTTGGGGGGACCTGTGGTGGTGGTGGTGTGGGCATGCTGGCTGCTGGGGTGCCTGTTGATGTTCCCTCCTCTGTGCTGCCACCTGATTTGTGCTGCTGCCGTGTCTTGATGCGTGCAGCTGAGGTGGAGGGTCTTTGGCCGTTGGTCTTGGCCCTCTTTGCAGGTGTGCTGGTAGGGGTGTCCTGATGCTCGTCGTTTGGATCGGACCCTGTGGTGGAGTAAAGGAGGGCGAGGGTTATTAATGGGTCTGTGGGTATTGGAATGGCATTGTATCACATGCATTGGGGTGGTACCTGAGGGTGATTTGGGTCGGGGCCTTGGAGGTGCTTTCATTTGTGTGTGGAGTGAGGGTGCAGTTGTTTGGCAGCCTGCAGTTAGGGTGTGCCTGCTGCACGTGTAGTGCGTTTTTTAGGGGTTTTTAATTATTTATGTATTTATTGTGGGTTTTAACGTGCGCTATCAGGCCGATGTGTGTGGACGTTCTCCTGGACATGTGTTTCTGTTGCACTATGTGGACACATGGTACCTCACATGATTGGACATTGTGGATTTGGCATTGTTTTATTTGGCCCACCTACCTGAATCTTCGGATGTCTGCACTCCTTTCTCCATCCCTCCGACTCCCTCTATGCTCTCCATTCCGATGGTGGAGGCACAGATTTCTTCCCAGGGGGTCAACTTGATGGGTGAATCAGGGCCTCCCCCGGTGGCTGTGGCAATGTTGCGGTTGGCAGAGAGTATGCTGCGGACGCGTATCCGCAGGTCGTCCCATCGCTTTCGGCATTGCTGCGGGGTGCGGTCCCCACAGCACTTACCCGCTGTGCCACCAGAGCCCATATGGCCTTCTTGTTTGCAAGTGCCGTCCTGGTCATTTGCGTGGAGAAGACGACGGCAGCATTCTCCTGGAGGGTCTCTGTTAGCACGGTGAGTTCCTCACGGGAGAAGTGGACCTGCCGCTTGCGGTCGCACGCTTTCTTCGCTACTTTTCCCATTTTTCTTGGTTTCGCTAGGGTGGATGACGGGTTGGGGTGTGTCTCTGGGTAGTGTTTTTAGTGGTTGTGTGGTTTTAGTGGTTTTATAGGTGTACGGCGGGATGTTTCCCGTTCCGGGCCCATGTTTTAACTTCCGTTTCCGTATATTTCCGGTCACCGTACTTTCACCGCTGTGATGGGTGGCGGTATTGCACCTAGGGCGCCGTACGGCGGCGGTGTGGGCCGTTTTGGGGTCATTTCCGCCATCGCGGACTTTGCACTTCCGCCATGCCGTGGTGCTCGTGCCCGATGGGTCGGAATGGGCCGCACTTTGCTCCATCGTGCAATGGCGGAAACGCTATTTACGCTGTGGCGGTCCGGTCAGTCACTTTCCGCCAGGGTCGTAATGAGGGCCATTGTCCATTTTGAGTAGCACGCAACATTGTGCCCTCTCTTGAGTCCAGCATCATACAGTGAAGGACCCTGCCAGAAGTACTAGACAATTTATGTGTTGTGGTGTTTCCTGATCCGACAACCTGCCCACTGTCACAGGTTCCCGCACCGAGCTCCCCAGCCCTATCTGCAGGCGTCGGATTGTATAATCATCGCATCTCGAGAAACCGGGACCTTCTGCTCGTATGACGCACCCCTCCTGAGATGCTGGATCTTCAGTCTCTGGAGTGCTCTGTAATGTAATGGGCCCGGGCATATCACCTGAATTGAGGAGGCTAAACGCCCCACCAGTCTGGCAATTTCTCGTATGATAATTCTCTCTTCGACAGCATCTGTCTGATCTGTTTCTTGATGTCGTTCACCTTGGCCATCAGCAAACTGAGAGAACCTTGGGTCGAATCTATCACATATCCTAGGAATTCGATGGCCTGTTCTGGGTGTACACTGGATTTATCCCAGTTGATCAGAAAACCCAGTGTTATGCTCACCTGGTCTGTGCGGAGGTGTTAGGGCACGGTTGCAGCCCTCCCTGAACTTGAATCACCCCCTTCATGCCTCTCCCTCAGTAGAAAAGCTGTGAGCGGTGGTACGTGGTAATACTGCTCCTGTGATTTATGGAAGTTAAGCTCTCCGTCCTGCTACTTCCGGCAGGGGCGCGTCGAATGGGATCTAGTTCCTTCACTGATCCCTGATAAGGATTTGTCCAGTCCAGCTGCGACTATGCTTCTCCTTATGATTGGTTAGTCTTTCTGGAGCTCTTGTGATGCTGTTTGTTCTGTTTAATGCTCCTATTTATGCCCACAATAATGTCTCGCTTCTGTTTTCTTCCCTTAGATGGAAATGCGGCCTTAATGCAGCTGTGAGATGCGAGACGTGACCGGATGGAAGATGGATGCTACCGCAATGTTCGGCAGCAGGTAAGTGATGGTTAAAGGATAGCGCAAAGTATGGTGAAGCGCAACCTTAAACTGGCTGTTTTTTCGATGTCTAACATTGTCTTCTGTTTTTCTTTGCAGGCTCTGCTGTCGACGATGGAGCGCCTCGTGCTGCTGAGCCAAGATGAAGATTTTGGCGTTCCGGAAAGTGGAAAGATAAATATTTGGTTCGCTGAGGAGATGTACAGGTAAGAACAGCTTCCCCCAGTTGGTAAGTATCCTGGCAGGAAGCAGGATGTTCAGGAAGCATGATCTTCAAAGGTAAGTCTGACCTCAAGCGAGGGTGAGCGTTACGCTGCTTGCAAGTGCAGAATAACGCAAAGCGTCTGTCTTGAGGATCGGGCCAGCTTATATAGCTGAGATCGTGGGCACGCCCATTAGTGCCGGTTTACCAGCCACACCCTGCCACTCCTAGAGAGTGAGCACATGCAAAGGCAATCCATTAGCAGCCACACCCAAGAATACACTTGGGGCTGCTTAATGGATGGAATGTTCAAGGTTAATGCATCTGAAGTGCTATGTCCATAATAAAAGCTTTTTGATGTTAAATGGATGTTCTTGTTTACTTTTGTTCATGAGCCTGTCGCCAAAGGCGCCAGGCCAGTGTCCACTCAGGTCTCCTGTGCATGCGACCCCTGCATGCCTGTGCCCCTGACTTCATGACCATGACACCCAGACTCTAGAGTAGCTCTAGAGCGATGTTCACCTGCACTTTGAGCATTTCCCTGTCCTGGCACGTCAGGCATAAATCGTCCAGGTATACTATGAGACAAACACCTTGCTCTCTCAGGAAAGTCACTAGGGGTCTCATCAGTTTGGTGAAACACCATGGTGCTGATGCCAGGCCGAAAGGAAGACAACAAAATTCCCACGTCGCCTCTCCCCAGAAAAACCTCAGGTATTTTCAGTGTTCCTTTGCCACGGGCACCATCAAGTAACCATCTTTGAGGTCTATCCTGGCCATCCAGTCCCCCTGTAATAATATGTCCCTGAAGTTGTGGATCCCCTCCATTTTTAAGTGTCTGTACACCACAAATTTGTTTAGGGCTCTTAGGTTGAGAATCGGTCTCAACTAGGGGTGTACCGTACTTCGGCTTCGAGTAAGTATTCGGACGAATTCCGGCTGAAAAAAAGCTATTCGGCTCAGGCCGAATAGTTTCTTGCTATTCGGCTCTTACGTAATACTTTGACATTCTCATTTGAATACAATGAAACATGAACTCAGAAAGGCAAATATAGACTTCAGTTTACAAAACTGAATAGAATTATACCAGAAAAATTGCTATCACACAGTTGAAAATATATTATATTGTAATCTGCTCTTCAGGGCATGTTTTGCTACAGATTCTTAGACATAAAAGGTGCTCATCTTTTATACTTAGCCTGCAACAATACAGGAAAATCGTTTCTTTTGTCAAACGTTTATATGCAATATGCACTTTTTTCAGTTGGAAAAGACAAACTGAAAGAAATGTGCATAGATGCTTTCAGTTCCTGTCATCTCACTTCCCATTGCGTACTTCATAGCCCCCACTATTCTTTTTTAAGGACTTGAGTCCTGAGTTTATCATTGTGATATTTTATCAGGAATGATAAGTTGCATATGTTTGTGTATTGGTGAGAAGGAGTGGCTAAAATAAGTGAAAAGTGAGCGCATTTGTTTGAGTGGGTTGAATAGTTGTGAGATGGAGTTTCAGATTTCCTCTTGACTTGTGTCCTGCATGAGCCGACATGAACCATTTCATACATTTCTATGTGAGCTGCAAAGAAGTTTCGAAACTCGACCGCATCGACTTTGCAACTGGATAGAGAATGCAATGCATCTGATTCACAAAGGCAGTCCTTTTGCATTTGTGAAGCCTCCTACTTTAACTGGCACTGAATAAGCAACAATCCTGTGTATATTTGGTCCCTTGATTTTGGTTAAATCTGCTTTATTTCTGGCTTTTGTGCTTTAAATAAAGATGATACCTTAATTACAATGAAGAGAAATAAAAGTATAGAATGCATTTAAAATGGGGCTTTATTCATTTTGTTTAATAAGTGTGTTTTTTGAAGTTTGGAACATGATATATTAACTAATGCAACTATTCGCCTTCATATTCGGCCTCGGCCGAATAGTTGACAAACTGTTCGGTATTCGGCCGAATACTAAATATGCTATTCGGTACAGCCCTAGTCTCAACTTGTGATTCCCTTTGACTAGGAATACATTGCTTACGAACCCTACCAAGTTTCTTGATACCTGTACTATGGTTGCTTTGCACTGTAGCTTTCTCAGTTCTAGCTCTAGAAGCTGTTGGTCTTCTATGCTTGGTTGCATACGACTTGGGAGATAAACCTGATTTGGTGGTGTGTGAAAATCTATGTGAAAACCCTTTATTGTGTCTAAAATCAAGCATCTCTGGATATGGACAGCCAAGCGCCTACATGCCTTGCCAGTCTACCTCCTACTGCGGGAGGTTCTGTGCCTACAGCGAGCTTGAACTTGCTCGCTCTCACCTGAGTTATTCTGTTGGTGGTCTCCCTGTCACCATCCTCTGCCCATTCCTCTTTCATGGGAGGGGAAGAAGGGGTTTGGATTTCGATCTTCTTGATCCCTCCATTGAGTTCTCTTGCCAAAGGACATGATGTTGTGTATCGGCTGGAAAAGCGGCCTCTGCCTCTACCAGCCCTCCCAAAAATGTGCCTGCCAAACACCCTCTTCAGTGAGGCTTGCACCTTTTCGAAGGCTGTGTACGAGTGGGCAAACCTGGTCAGTTCCTTTATAAAGGCGTCTCCAAACAATTTCCCATTTGCAGCTGCAGTAGACTCTTAAGCCGCCAGCTCGCCAAGCTTGGGGTCTATATTCACTAACAGGGACTGCCTCCTTTCTGTAGTGATTGCATAGTTGGCATTACCCTGCATACAGATGGCCCTCTGTGCCCATCCAGTTAAAATCACTGAATCCACTGGTTCATTCTTTTCTCGGGCCCCTTCTCCTATCTGGAGGATTTTCGTGAGAGGGCCTACGATGTCCAACATCTTGTCTTGGCATGAACGCCAAGACCTATCCAGCCCCTTCCTCACATCCTTCACATATTTTCTCATGAAAGTGACCATAATTTTCGTCAATCTCCGGTGTGCCCGCTATACCATCGGGAGGAATGGTCTTGGGTATTCCGCCCTAAGTTTACTCCTGATCTCCTTCATCATTGGGCGCTGTAAGGCGTTTCTTAAGATAGGTCGCCACCTTCTTAGGTGGCTCTCACTCTGAGTATCAGGGATGCTCTCCAACCTTGACTCTAGCACCCCTTGCGTCCTCATCCTGCTTGATCTCTCTTCTGCATTTTGACACTGCCAACCATGCTATCCTGCTCAGCCGTCTCTGTGATAACCTGGGAATCACTGGTCCGGCTCTGGCGTGGCTGACTTCTTTTCTCTCTGACCGACCCTCCCAGGTCCAACTTGGGTCCTTCCTCTCGGCTATCTTTTTCTCTACCTGTGGTGTCCCCCAGGGGTCGAACCTCTCTCCCTGGCTGTTTAAGCAATACCTGGCACTCCTTGCCCACCGCATCGCCGCTCTCTGCCCCAACTTTCAGTGCTATGCAGATGACACCCAGCTAATTTTCAGGCTACCCTCGCCCTCCTTCTCTCCTTCCCTCATCTCTGACTGTCTGCTATCCAGGAGTGGTGTGCCGCCAATGACCTCTGCCTTAATGCTAGTAAGACTGAGATTCTCATCATCGGCACACCCGCTCCCTCCTTTCCTGTAGCTCTCTGGCCGGCCTCTCTTGGCCCTCTTCCTGCTCCCACCTGCAAGGCTAAAAACCTCGGGGTCATCTTCAACTCCACACTCTCCTACTCTCCTCACATCTCTGACTTCTCTAAGAAGTCACTACCAGCTCCACCTCCTCAGAGGCATTCTTCCTTTACTCTGCTTCCCCCAGAAGCTCACTGTCTTCTCTCTAGGCTGGACTATTTCAACAGCCTCTTTCTAAATCTGCCTGCTTCTAGTTTCCGTCCTCTGCAACTCATCCAGAACAGGACTGCAAGACTTGTCCTTGGCCTCAAGCCCAGGGATCGTTTCTCTCTAGGACTGAAAACTCTGCACTGGCTCCCAGTGGCTGCGAGGATTAAATTCAAAACCCTCTGCATCGTCCACAAGGCCTTCTGGGGCCTGGGGCCTCAATACCTTCAACTCTCTCTTCCTAAATATGTTCCATCTCGAGCTCTTCGCTCATCAGCCTCCAACTCCCTCAGGGTTTGTTTGTTTGTTTATTAAATTTCTAATGCGCACCAGACCAAGAGGTAACAGGGCGCAGCAATAAGAAGGTGCAAGGCTTACAAAGTTACATAATGAATAGCAATATCACATAATAAGTGTGAATACAAGGCAAGGTGTAGATATGAACATTCAGATAAAATAACATTTCAATACAGTTAGGTCCAGCAATAATGTACAATAATTTACAATAATTTACACTAATGGGTAGCGATGTGTACTGTTGTGCAAATGTCTCAATTTACACTAGTCTTCAGTCCGGTTGAGATGGGTGATATAGCTCTTTCTAAAGTGTAGATAAGGTTGGTCAGCTCTCAGCTCGTGGGGCAAGGAGTTCCAGAGTTTGGCAGTATTCACAGGGACACTCTTGCCGCCAATCTTGGTGGATTTGAATCTCGGTACCACAAGACAGTTCATATTAATAACTCTAGTAGGCCTGTTGGATGTTCTTCTCATTAATTGGTCAGTTAAGTAACCAGGGTCAGAATTGTGTAATGCTTTATGTGTCAAAGAGGCGATTTTTAGCTGTATCTTGTTGTGGGTGGACAGCCGTTTATATTGACGTCTGGTGGAAGTCATGTGCGCTCTTTTGTTGATGCCTAGTGCGGCTCTAAGAGCGTTGTTTTGTAGTATTTGTAATTTATGGATGCTAGCTTTGTTGGCGCCACTGTAGAGAGTATTGCAGTAATCTAATCTGGATAGAATTAATGCTCTGGCCAAGATAATGTAACTGTCGTTTGAGAGGAAAGGCTTGCCAGCTCTGATAAGCTTGCACGTGTTTGCTGTGGTGGAGGCTCGGGATTTCACTTGTTTATTGAAGGATCTGGTTGAGTCCAGATAGAAACCCAAGGTTTTTACCTCCTTGGAGACTATGGTGTTGTTACCATCAATGATGAATGATGCGTATTCATGACCTAGTTTAGTGATGTTAGAGGGGGTGCTTAAGATTATCAACTCTGTCTTGTCATCATTCAGGCAGAGGACGTGGGTGGCCATCCATGCCTGAATGATGAGGTAGATCCTATTCACCAGCGCCAGGTCCTTGCCATGATCCCCAGAAAGTGGGAGGAGAATCTGTGTATCATCTGCATAGTTAGTGTAGGTGATACCCAGAAGGTCCAGATCATCGAACAACGGTTTGGTGAATATGTTGTATAGAGTTGGAGTTGGAGTTGGGTCAGTCGCTTCTCCAAGCAACGAGTTGGTGGTAGATCTCTTTCTTTGGCTGGTGCCTCCCTCTGGAACAGCCTCCCTGCCTCCCTTAGACTTGAGGAGAACCATCTCCGGTTCCATAAACACCTCAAAACCTTTCTATTTGCTTTTGCTTTTTCTCCTCCTCTCCTCTGCTGACCTCCTGGCTGTAACCGGAACTGCACTGGCTACCTGGACATCCTTGGATCCCGGACCCAGGTCCCTCCCTCGCCAGCGTCACACACCTGCACTGCCCACCTGGCAACCCCTGCACTTGGGGACTGTTTCTGTATCCCTTCAGTTGCCCAACCAGCCCTTGACAACTGGTGTCTGCACTTACCCATGCACTTGTCACATGCTGGCTGTTACTTTACTTATTGTTATTATATATTCCCATGTACTGCACTGTCCCTGCCCCCTTCCCATGCACTTGCACAATCTGAATGACACCTGGCCTAGCATGATCGTTGTCTGTCCTCCCTTTGTTCCCCTCCCGTGCCTCGTTGCGCCTTGAAACACTTGTGTATAGGCACGTTATAAATGCCATATCATATCATATATCATATCATATTAGGGCCTCTGGGTCAAACTCATCACCACCTTCGACATCTTCCTCCTCAGCCTTCCTTTTCTTTGGTGCTTTACTGTGTCACTCTTGCCAATCGTCATCCTCTTCGCCGGAGATACTGGTGACTCATCATGCAACATGCTGCTCTTCGATCTGGTTCTCACCTTTCTACTTTTGCTACTGTTCCTCTTTATGGTGTGGCCGGGGGCTCTGTTTGCAGGCTGCCTTTCTTCCCCCTTTACTTCTCCTATGTTTAACTCCCTTAATCTTCTCCATTCCTTGGGAGAACTTTAACCAGTCCTCCATCCTTGCTGTGACCCATGACCCATTGCACCCATAGCTTTTTTAATTATTTGTCCCATGTTCGGGTAGTTTCTCTTCTGGCTCTGTCATCACTGGTGGCACTCATTTCTGGTTATCGGGGGAGGGTGTAAACTCTCAAGTATTTCTCAGGAGTCTTGGTCCTGTACCCGTCAACATTATTACACCACTGTGTATTGGGTGAGTCCAGTTGCTGATAATTCAACACTCAGGTTTTACAGGGGACTGAGCCTGTCTTAAACTGAGTGCTAATGCACTCATTTGGCCAGCAGGGGCGCTGTGTAAGGTAATTTAACCGCTGTCCTTCCGTACGATTGTGCGGCTTTAATATAAAAGGGAGAGAATGCAGTCCCAGCTGAAGAACTTGTCAACACTAGAGACTGTGGCTAATTTTTTCTGTATAAATCATGGACGATGACTGATCTGCCACCTGTCAACTGCGACGGTTACTGCAGTCGCCGGAGGCACTGGCAGACCGCAGAAACCTAAGGCGGAATGTTCTTCCAGGCTTCCCGCTGCTTGCGTTGTGCTTCCCAGTGTTCTGTCAAAAACACCAAGATAAATAGATAATGAAGCGGAACACTTAACTAGCTGCTCGAGCAGCAAAGAAAGAGGGAGGTTCATGGGAGTTCCTGTGTTTAAATGGGGATATGACAGTTGATTGGACATTTTTTGACACATATTTTCTCAGGAACCAATAATACCTGGACTACCAAAGACTTGAATCAAGTGGGACATGTAGTCTTCATCTTTGTTATGGATTGTATTGTTGGTTTTCATTGCTGCTTGAGAAGTAAAGTTATGGGAAAGAATAATCAGAGCCTCCGGTCTTGTCTTAATTAAAAAGTTTAGACCTTTGACTACAGTCAGATCCATGACTGCATAGTATGGATAAATTCCAGTTCACATTTTGGCTCTGTTTGAGAATTGTATGATTTAATTTGATTCTTTTTTATTTGAATTGCGTATTTTGCAAGTGGTTCTGTGCTTATCACTTAGAATGGTGTACTATTTGTATCCACAATGTTTTTAATAGTTTGTTGATTCTTTCATTTGTTCACTAACAAGCTTTGTGCCATAACATTGTAAGTAACATGTTTTCATTTACCGTACATAGAATTATAAAAATTGGTTCTATCTCTTTACTTAACCTTTTAATGAACGTTAAATAAAAAATGTTATACAAACTATTTTGCACAAACCGTGTTTGATTGATTATTCCCCAGCAACATTATAATATTCTTGATTTGATGTACCCTAAAATCCGTTCAGGAAATAATTTCTTATTAACAACGAACTATATTGTTGAAGACTACTGTGCTTTTAATTAGGAGCCGGGAAACCAGAGCGTGAAGCGGGAGGAGGAGAAAGGGGGAGGAGCCAAAGCAGGAAAGGGCAGTTGAATTTTGTATTTGTAAAAGGAGGTAACAAAGGGAAGGAGATTCCTACACTGGTGTTGTGTCCTTATTCCTGCACTCCGGTGCAACAACTGACAATGAGGTTTTGTCCCTCGCACTAGTATCCACCTCCCCCAGTGATCTCTCTGTGTCCCTGGAGTGCTGCCAGGCTATCCCGCCTACCTCCAACGGCAGTCCACCGTCCTCTGGTGAGCCAGACGATCCTGCCTCATCCACATGGCAGTCCGCCGCCATTGTCCACATCAAGCGATCCCGCCTCATCTACACTGTAGACTACTGTCCCGCACAAAGTAAATTACACGGCGATCCTGCCAAAAGTGAGAGAAGGCCCGCTCCGCATCAGCCGCACAGCAGGTACACGCAGTGGAACACTCTGTCACAGGTTTCCCCCCTTCTTACCTGTCTATGTTGTTTACTGGAGTTCTTTGAAGGAGTCTTCTTGCGCACGGTTCAGGTCTTGTATAACCCTGTGCGAATGTCCTCGGGTTCCAGCGTGCGTTCAGCGTTCTGACTCCTGGAACGTTCAGAATGTCCGGGAAGTCCTGGAAGTGATGCAGAGTGTACTCGGTGACGGGTACACGGAGGTCTGGGATACAAGAGGTAATCAAGAGGAAGGGAATGAATGAGGAAGGAAAAATAGGGGCCAGGAACCAGGAATCAATGAGTTCAGCGAGAGCAAACTACGGCAGCACACGTCTAGCTACTGCAAGCGGTAGCGTTGAGACACACGTGGTGTGGCTTCTTTATAGAACGTGCTACGTCTGACACGGAAGCTGGTAAGCAACGTTCCGTGTTTGACGGCCATGTTGGGACTACTGCTGAGCGCAAGCCCCGATGTGTCACGGACCAGGAAGTCCAAAAGGGACGCGTCCGACGGTACATGACAGCATGCCTCCTTCGAAGGCCTGTCCCTCCAGGTTTGCCCGGGTGTATGAGAGGATACCCTCTGAGTAATCTGGGGGCATTTAGGTTTGAGATTGGTTCCCAGGTGCATTCACTAGGAGGGTACCCTTTCCACTCAACCAGCTACTGTAGCTGACCACGTTTGTACCTGGAGTCACATATTCTGGACACTTCGTATTCCAGCTGGTCATTGATAATTATAGGGTTAGGCCTAAGGGCAGTCGGGGAGGTTTCATTAGAGACGTGTGAAACACTGGATGGATCCTCTTCCAAGAGTCTGGTAGTTTGAGTCGGAAGGCCACTGGGTTTATGATTTCCTTTATGGAAAAGGGGCCATAGTACTGGGGAGCCAACTTATTCGGCCGTAAATGTCGAGGCAGTAGTTTCGAGGATAGCCAGACCTTATCACCCACTGCATAGGAAGGTCCTGGTCTTCATTTGGAGACCGCGAAATGCTTGGTGTGAGTTTGGGCCCTTTCTAAGTGTTCTTTGCCTTCCTTGTGTACATTGATGAGAGTTTCGATCCAGGAGTCGACTGTAGGTACTGGTGTAGGATGTGGGAGAATGGAAGGCAGAACCGAAGGGTGAAATCCTTGGCTGCAAAAAAAAGGGCTGGTCTTGACAGCCGAATGATCCGAATTGTTGTAGGCGAATTCAGCACAGGTATTAAGAGTGACCAATCGTCCTGTACCTTGGTAGTGAAGATATTGCTCTAGGGTTTGGTTCACACGTTCAGTAGCTCCGTTAGTCTGTGGGTGATAACGTGAGGAGAGGGCGCGTTGGATCCCTAGTATACGGCATAGTGTTTCCAAAACTAAGAAATGTATTGAGGTCCTCTGTCTGATATGATCTTGGAAGGGAGTCCATGAAGTCAGAATATGTGTTCCAGGAAGATTCCAGCAAGTTCTGATGAAGATGGTAGTTTATACAATGGTGTAAAATAAGCCATATGAGTGAATACATCAATGGTAACCATGATAGTCGTGTATCCCCTGGAAGGTGGCAATTCCACAATGAATTCCCAGGGTCTTGTTGGTAGCGTAGGCTGAAGTAGGAGACCCGCCGGTCTCTTGTTATCATGTTTGTTTTGATTACAGACTGCACAGGCTTGGATGTACAGTTGAACATCAGTTTTCATTCTTGGCCACCGAAATTGTCTTTGTATTAGATGGAGAGTGTTGGTGATGCCACGATGTCCTGAGTGAAGGGTATCGTGACAGAGGTTTATAATCCTTTGTTGTAGTCTCTGTGTGGGAATGACCAGGCCATTATCCTTGAACAGAAACCCGTCCTTTGTTCTTAGATTCCATCGATTCTTCCCTGTAAATTCCTTCCAGAGCTCAGAGCACTGGGTTTGCATCCGAATGTCTTCCAGGAGGCTGATTGCTTGGGCTACAAAAATTGTGTGGGGAAACATCTTTGGGAAGGACCGATCTTCAAGAGTTTCATAGTCGGGACGTTGGTATAAGGCGTCAGCAATTATGTTCTGTGTTCCAGGGACATGATGGATCTGGAACTGGTACTGGGCAAAGAAGAAGGCCCAACAGGCTTGACGGCTATTTCTACATTCCAGAGACTGTAAAACCTGAAGATTCTGATGGTCCGTGCGGACCTGAACAGGATGTTTTGCTCCCAGAAGTAAATAACGCCACTCTGTGAAGGCTTGACGGATGGCTAACAGTTCCTTTTCCAAAACAGAATAATGGGTTTCTCTGGGAGTTAGAGTTTGTGAAAGATAAGCAATGGGATGTTCTAGATTATCCTCAAATTCCTGCTTTAGAACTGCTCCAATGGTGTAGTTAGAGGCATCCGTTTCCACTAGGAAAGGTCGATTGATGTTAGGTTGAGCCAGGATGGGGTCTTGTGTAAACTCTGTCTTTAACCGTTGGAATGCTTCATCTTGGGCTGCTGTCCAGAGGAAGGGAGTATCGTTTTTCAACAATGTAATGATCGGTTGAACTATCTCAGAAAAGGAAGATATGAATTTCCGGTAAAAGTTGACAAGTCCCAGGAAGGATTGAATCTGTTTCACAGTAGTTGGAACAGGCCAGGATAGTATGGCTTTTACTTTTGAGTGGTCCATTCTGATTCCTTCTGGGCTAAGGACAAATCCTAGAGAGTGAACAGTAGAGACATGGAAGAGGCATTTCTCGGGTTTAGCCAGGAGCTTGTGTTCACATAGCCACTTTAACACTGCCTTAACATGCTCTTCATGCTTAAGTTGGTCCTTAGAGAATATTAGGATATCGTCCAGGTAAACTATGACGAAGAGGAACAGCATATCAGAAAACACCCGATCCATGAAACTTTGGAAGACTGCTGGGGCATTGGCGAGTCCGAAGGGCATGACCAAGTATTCAAAATGACCAAAGGGTGTTCTAAAGGCTGTTTTCCATTTGTCACCCTCCCTAATACGGATCAGATGGTAGGTACCTCTGAGATCCAATTTCGTGAAGACTACAGCTCCTCTCACCGCTTCCAGGATATCTGAGATTAAGGGCAATGGGTAGCGGTCCTTGAGGGTGCACTGATTTAAACCACGATAATCAAGACAAGGCCTAAGCTCCTTAGTATCTTTCTTAGGAACAAAAAACAACAAAGCTCCTGCTGTTGATTTGGATGGTCGTATGGTGCCATTTTCATGGTTGGTATCCAAGTATTCACAGAGGGCCCTTTTCTCTGGTTTGGATAAAATGAACAATCTTCCAAAAGGAATCACGGCTGAGGGTTCAGTCTCAATAGCACAGTCTTCAGGTCTGTGAGGGGGTAGGGCCTGAACTTTGGCAGTTGAGAACACATCAGTGTAATCCTGATAGGCCTTAGGAACCTGTATGATATTTGAGACCATGAATGGTCCTTGCTGGTCTGTCAGCGTACCTCCAGAAGATGTTGGCGAGGAATCCATGGATAGACAATGAGACATACAATGCTCAGAACCAAGGAACAAGGATCCTGCTGCCCAGCTGATGTATGGGTTGTGCTTTTGTAACCAGGGCATACCCAGTACCATTGGGTAATGAGCAGACTTTATGATGTCAAATTTGATCACCTCTCGATGATGGTTTATCGAGAGGTGGATCTCTTTGGTTTGTAGGGTTATGGGTCCTGAAGAGAGAGGTCTTCCATCAATAGCCTCTACAGGTTGCGTGATGCCTCGAGTTTCATATGGAATGTGGTGGGTAGTGACCCAATCTTGATCTATAAATATCCCCATGGCTCCGCAATCCACCAATGCCAAAATGGGATAGGTTTTGTTCTTGAATGGCGATAGAAAGGCCTGTAAAATCACAAGACTGTTTTGTCCAGGAGAGTTCAAGGATCGAATAGATGTGGAGCAAACATCTCTCTCCCGAAGCTGTGCTCCATCTAGGATCGGGAGCTGGTGTTTCCCGAATGCCGTGGAGGAGCTAAGGGACATTCTCTCACTAGATGTTTGTCTGAGGCACAATACATACATAGCCCAGTGTGAATCCGTCGCATTCTTTCTTGCGGGGATATGGGTCCGCGGAAGGCCCCCAGTTGCATGGGTTCTGGGTCGTTAGTGGAGGCAGGAGTGGGCTGAGCCTTCGAGGAAGGTTCTATGGAGGTCTTTTGGAAAGGCATTCTAGTCTTCTTCTTTTCTTCCTTCCTTTCCTGGATATGGAAGTCTATCTGTAGAGAGAGGTCCATAAGAGCCTGGAATGAACCTGGCCAAGCCTCTCTGGCTTGCTCATCTTTTATTTCCTCATTTAGTCCTCTTCGAAAAAGGGTAAAGCAGGCTTCTGAGGACCAATCTGCTTCTTTAGCCAGTTGTTTAAAGCGTGTCACATATGTAAACATATCCTGGGAACCTTGTTGGAAATCCAGTAGGCGTTCCTGGGCACTATAGACCTGTTCTGGGCAGTCAAACATAGTATTTAGAGTCTGTACGAATCCATCGTAGTCATCCAGGAGGGCATCTCTAGAATTAACCAAAGGCGTAGCCCAAGTTAATGCATTCCCGGAAAGATGCAAAATCATAAAGCCCACCTTTGCCCTGGGGGTAGAGAAGAAGTAGGGCTTAAAGGTAAAGTGGACTAAACACGAGTCAAGGAATCCGCGAAGGGTTTTTGAAGAACCATCGTATTTATCTACTACTCCGCCCAACAATACGCTTTCCTTGGTCGCGGAATCACGGGACAAGACTAATTGTTTTAATGCGGCATTCTCGGCTTTAAGATTCTGCACTTCAGTTTTTTACTCCTGCATGCCGCGCATGAGATCTTGAACTGCCGCCTCCATGTCCGTATCAATTTCAGTTTGTTGGTGTCTCAATCTGTCACAGGTTTCCCCCCCTTCTCACCTGTCTATGTTGTTTACTGGAGTTCTTTGAAGGAGTCTACTTGCGCACGGTTCGGGTCTTGTATACCCCTGTGCGAACGTCCTTGGGTTCCAGCGTGCGTTCAGCGTTCCGACTCCTGGAACGTTCAGAATGTCCGGGAAGTACTGGAAGTGATGCAGAGTGTACTCGGAGACGGGTACACGGAGGTCTGGGATACAAGAGGTAATAAAGAGGACGGGAATGAATGAGGAAGGAAAAATAGGGGCCAGGGACCAGGAATCGATGAGTTCAGCAAGAGCGAACTACGGCAGCACACGTCTAGCCACTGCAACTGGTAGCGTTGAGAGGCGCGGGGCCGCGGGGGCGTGGCTTCTTTATAGAACGTGCTACGTCCGACGCGGAAGCTGGTAAGCAACGTTCCGTGTTTGACGACCATGTTGGGAGTACTGCTGAGCGCAAGCCCCGATGTGTTAGGGACCGGGAAGTCCAAAAGGGACGCGTCCGACGGTTCATGACACACACGGAAGATCCCCCAACCCACGTGCAAGGGAGTTCAGGAGGCAGCACCAGCAGGAGTAGCCCAGGCAAGGGACACAGACTGTGAATGAAACGAAACTACAGGTTGAGAGCCTGCAATGGAAAAAAAAGGGTGAGGCCACAATACCACCTGCTGGAGGCAAAGCACATTACAGCCAGTCCCACTGTCAGTTTTTTTTTTCCTAAGCCCTACTTTCATCAAGCACAAGCCCCAGGACACAACATGAGCCACACCGAGCAGCCCAAATACCCACCAGAGAGGCACTTGTAAGGAGGAGAGAGAGGGAACAGCCTCCACACAACATTTGGGTGATCATTTTTTATTTTTATTTTTTTTTATCAACTTTATTTAATAATTATACAAAACATAATACAACTGAGTAACAACAGAATGGGAACAAGCAAAAGATTACTCCATATACATCAGTGCAACAAAATGCAAATTACTACTAAAGTAACAGCTATTCAAAACGAAATCCGAAAACATCCCCACCCTCCTATCTCATGGCAAGACTTGACAACACAAAACACAAAAAGGACAAAACAGAACATTTGGGTGATCATGAGCAGCCCGTTCACTGACAAGATGGGGAAATCAACCCCCGGTCATGACTTCGACATCCAAGGGCACACTGTGACAAAGGACACAGGTGGGTTGAATGGGTTGAGGAATTCAACTATTTCGTCAAGGCAGCAGGAGAGGAGCAGTCACTGACGCTGTGTGAAATTTGTATCAACCTTGTAGGACAATCAAAACAATCCTTTCGAATGAGAAAGACACCTATGCACCACTTATCACGACGCTCAACAAGAAACTCATCATAGAACCAAACAGAGACTACGAGTGGTATGCCTTCAACCAGTGCGCTCAAAGAACTGACAAAGCCATAGACAAATTCATCTCATGCCTGAAGCTAAAGAGCACACATTTCTGGTTTCATGAATTCTAAGTTGATAAGGCGATTAGACTACGAGTGATCAAAGGGTGCCTCTCACCAACATTCAGAAAACAACTTCTTAAAAAAACACTAGCCATCGATGAAGTCAGTGAACAGAGAGTTGACGCACAAGCCAAGGGACAAAGGTGAGTGAAATTAATCCATAGCAGCAATTCACCCCCAGAGAATGGCAGAGCAGGGTCCCCCAACGTGACGGCCCAACAACCAAACATTTAAACAGACCCAAAGACAATGCTACTGATGCAGAATGAATTTCCCTCATTCTGGAACATGACCGGCACTCACCCAAAAATGCTTTAATTGTGGAAAGGAAGGACATTCCCCACCCACAGAATGAAACCCCCAACACAGGGTAGACACTTCAGCAGGGCATTCCAACAACCGCACTACGCTCCACGCTTCCAACAAACATAGTTCCAAGGTCAGCAGCGGTTCGTAAGACGAGACGAGATGACATTGCAGGACCATGTGCAACGTTATAATCAATGGGACTCGAGAACACGGTTCAGGGATGAATATGATTAGCCCGCACAGCAGTACCAATATCTGGGAGACCATCAACAACCAGGGCAATCATACGACTACTCCTATGACTATGATCACGCGCAAGTGGATGAATACGTTAACCTCATTAGAGATGATCAAGAAGCAACAGAGGCACCCAGGGTCACCATCAACGTAGGAAACAGAAATTACTGCTTCTTGGTGGACTGAGGAACAACAGTCAACATAATGGGGGAACAGGAGTTCCTACAAATGCCAGAGAAGCCAACCCTCACAAAGTCAAAAAGAATATTCCAGTGGGGTGCTGCCCAGCCAGTGCACTCAGTTGGACTATTCCGACGCACTCTTGTCCACAATGGGCATTCAATCAACACTTTCATTCACTTAATACGCAGCCCCACAAAGGGTTGCTGCCTGCTGAGTTATCACACCGTGAGTGAGCTGGGGCTAATAGACTTCCACTACCAGGACTGTGAAGTGATTAAATCCTCTGGATCACCAACGGAAATGATACACGCCATGTCCGAATGCTAACGCTGGGGGCTGTCCAATCTCGAAAGAAGTTATTCAGTGGAAATTTTTCAGACCTATGCAAAGGGCTTGGGAAACCTAAGAACGTGCTAATAAAACTGCACATCGATGAAAGAATACGACCCATCCCCCAGCACCCCAGGAGAGTGGGGTTTCACCTCCAAGGAGCGGCATCACAGGAGCTGGATCAGCTACTGAGAAACTGCATCATCGAACCAGCCACTGGACCCAACCCGTGGGTTTCCCCACTTGTGATCGTCTTTAAGGAAGGCGGACGCATACCCCTATGCATCGATATGAGAGTGGCCAACACCGCCATTCAACGGGAGCATCACCCCGGCCCATGCATCGAAGACATGAAAGTGCAGCTAAACAGGGCAACCACATTTTCAAAACTCGATTTGGTCCAGGGGTACCACCAGCTAGCACTGCACGCACAGTCGAGGGTGATCAACACGATCTCAACCCATGAAGGCCTTTACCGTTTTCGACGTCTACATTTTGGCATCTCCTCAGCTGCAGAGATCTTTCAGAAGGCCTTCCGGCAAGTCATTTGCCCCATCAAATCTACGCTGAACTACAGCGATGACATCTTGGTCTTTGGGGCCACACAGGAAGAACATGACACCGCGCTACTGCTCATGTGCAAGCCATTACAGAGCGCTGGACTCACACTAAAGATAGAGAAATGCAGGTTTAACAAGAAGCGGCTAAGATTCTTTGGTCATGTCTTCTAAGATGCAGAGATGACACCAGACCCGGACAAAGTGAGTACCATCACCACCCTACAAGCGCCATGACAGGTGGCGGACGTGCTGTCGTTCCTCAGTGTGGCGGGATACTGTGCTCGGTACATCCCATACTACGCAATTTGCACAGAGCCCATACAACACCTGCTTCAGAAAGACATGGTGTTCCAATGGACTGATGAATGTCAGGGCGTATTCGATAACGTGAAGCACGTGCTGGCAGAAGCCAAACGAATCACCTATTTTGATCCCACCTGGCACACAGAAATAATAGTGGATGCAAGCCCGGTTGGACTGGTGCCATCCTCGCCCAAACCAGTGGAGAAGATACACCCCCCAGGCACATACTGGCATACACAAGCAGAGCCCTCTCGACCACGGAAACAGCCTAATCGCAGGCCGAAAAGGAGAGCCTAGTGGCAGTCCGGGCATGTGAAGATTTCCATGACTTTGTCATAGGGAATAAGTTCACCTTAATCACTGACTATCAGGCCCTCCTGTCACTTTTCGGAAATTCCATGACCACAATGCCACCAAGGATTGAGAGGTGGGGCATACACCTCCAAGAATATGACTACTTGATCATCCACAGACCTGGGGGTGACAAGAACCCAGCGGACTACATTTAACGTCACCACACAGGAAACCAAACAACAAGGAAAGGAGACATTGAATACCTTAACTATGTCAAGGCGAATGCTCTACTGCCTGCACTCTCGCTTGAGACAATGGCCTCCACGTCAGCAGCTGACGCGTCCATGTCGTTGGCCATAGGCCTGACCATTGGTAACAAATGGAGAAACTATAGGCGGCAACTGGCAAGCCACCCATGCGCCAGCAGACAGGAGATTGAGAGGCTAGCCAAAATTCACACCGAACTGGCCGTCAAGGACAATTCAATAATACTGAGAGGATGCAAGATGGTGATCCCTCCTGCACTCAGAGCAGAAGTGATCAAAGTAGCCCACGAAGGACACAGAGGGGCGGACAACACACAAAAACAGCTGAAGTGCCACATCTGGTTCCCTTTCATGGACACCCTTGTAGAAGAGTGAGTAAGAAACTGCCGACCCTGCCAATGCTTTGCAAGAGAGGAATTGGTCATACCGCTACAACCCAGACAAATTCCAGACCGACCACAGGACCGAGTGGCCGTTGATTTCTACGGCCCTATGGACACAGGAGACTACTTGTTAATGTTCATTGATGAATACTCAAGATTCCCCATTGTCAAGAAGCTGGCCACAACGGCGTACCCACAGGTGGCAACCACTCGATGAAGTGCTGAGTGAATGAGGCATGCCACGCACGATAAAATCTGACAATGGGCCCCCATTCAGCAGCCACGATTTTGCCACCTTTGCAAAACACATGGGGTTCCACCATCAGAAGATCACCCCCATATGGCTGTTAAGACGGATTTCTGAACTCTGTCCTGGTGGCGCAGAAGTTCAGAAGGCCAACCTAATTACTTGGAACAGGGTAACCTCTGGACAAGCCAGACCAATCAAGGTAGCGATCGCGGCGGTCAAGACTAGGTCTCAAGAGGGGTGAGGGTGACTGAAAGCCCGCAATGAGCACACAGAGCAAGAGCGCTTACAAACTACTCCAAACAGTTGTTTATATCAAAAATAGATACACATTTATTATAAGGCCTTGAAACTAATAACCACAGTAAAAGCAGCAATATACAACGATATTAAACCAACACATACACTATCCACCCAATATATATACAGAATACACAGTTTCACAGCATTAGCAGCACGAAATATGTTATCCACCTGCAGGGGAAGGAAAACAGGCAGTGCGAACCAATGCGAGTGATATGTCCGCCTTCTGAGGCCCCTAACTGGATGGTAGTCCAATCCCTACGAAGAGTGGAGCCTAGCGCTCAAAAGTACCTGCACACGCCGGTGCCAATGGGCAGAAGGTGAAGCTCTTCGGAGGACGTTGAACAGCTCTGTAGGGAGCTCTAATGAAGGAGAACACGGTCCGCGACTCTAGCGCAGCCTCCACTGTGAGGCAGAAGCAGGGCGCGAGTACGGACAAGGGGTGCTGTATTCACAGCGGGGAAAAGCAAAGGGCACTGCAGGAGGGCGACCAGATCCTAGCTAATCTACTCACCGGTCCCCGAAGCAAGCAGTCCCGAGCTTCTCCTCGATAGATGCAGCTTCTGGCAGGTTCTGAAGAGCAGGGAACGTCTCGTCGTCGTGCAGAGTAAAAAGACGTCCCGATCGAAGAAACAAGCACAGTTTTGTCGCCACAGCAGGGCAACGGAACGGCCGGGTGTATTCAAGCCAAACGAGCACCGCTCACCTCTAGCTTAGGACTGCTAAGCAAACGAAGCGTGTGAGCATGCCCCGGACTCAGAATACCACCCAACCTGTTGGCGATTACAGAGCAGGCCTCCTTAGTAAGCTGGTCAGTCAACTGGATGGCCCAGAGACACTTCCGAAGGCTTACAGCAGGAGTTGATGAAGGTGCCGGGAATAGCTGGTCCTGCTATTCCAATAGGTCGAAGCGCCAGTACAGGCCTTCTTGTTCGATCTTAGGTGGAAAGGGCTTCACCGGACGACAGCAATGAGGAGCAGAAGTTCTTCAGGGGGTCACCAGTGATTCCTCGGTCCAGCCTCGTGTTCGCAGGATACTTGGCTCCTGTATCCCTGGGTTCGTAAGAACTCAGGAGATCGACCTGGTAGTGGTGTTTCCAGCTCCCTCTTATCCACGGTTCCCTTCGCGCCAAAACGGAGGGGAGCCAATGGGAGATCCGCTCATCAACACACATACCATACGTGGACCAATCACGGACCACAGTGGTCCCAGGCATTCACACCACCCTAGACTCTCTGGAACCCAGGATGTGTATTGGGACCAGACAGCCCAGCCCACATCCTGGGGGCACTCAAACGACATGTAGAAGCCCGCGAAAGCAACCGTGTTTCGCGGGAAACTACATGCCCAAATAAGGAAGGCCCCGGGTCGCCTGACCCGGGGGAAGGTAAAGGGAGCAAGACGGACAGTGGACTAGACAAAGGAGCCTCGTGGTCCGGCCATTTTGTGTAGCCGGGCCACCCTTTTGTGTTCGCGGCAAAAACGTGCTCAGAACGGCAAAAGGAGCTCAAAATAAACCAAATGATCGCTGCCACCAGCCCAGTCCCTGAATGACTTGCACCGATCCAAAAACCATCCTACAAGAGTGTCTAGGGTCTGTAGAAGGCTAGAGACCCAAGAGAGCTGTAACTTAGCTTACAGTGCCCTCTTGTGTCGTGTTGCACTAAAATGGCGACACGATAAAAGAAACTACGGGAAACAGCGTTCCCCGGTACTGACTGTCTTAAGGGCATGTCAGTTTCCCCGTAAGAAAGGAGCGAAGGCCCAGAGGAGTACGGCAGAAGGCTGCACTTCTCTGGCAAAGTCAAGAAAACAGGTTGAAAACAATAGCAAAAAGTTTAGGGGTTGCCACATGGAAGGAAAGTTCCCTACAATAACGAAATCTTTCCTAACACTCGCCCCTCCCAGACTATGGACAGGGGGAACTAATCCACCCCTGGATGAGTCTCTTGTTCAGGTCGGTAAAACATTCTGGACAACCCATCAGCATTGCTATGTTGGACACCTGGCCTATGCTCAATAGTGAAGTCGAAGCCTTGTAGACTTATGGACCACCTAAGCAACTTTGGATTCTCCCCCTTCATGTTCATTAGCCACTTTAACGGCTTATGGTCAGTCTGCACAGTGAAGTGGGTCCCATAGAGGTAGGGCCGCAGCTTCCTTAGGGCCCACACAACAGAGAAACATTCTTTCTCTACCGTGGACCATCTGAGCTCTCTGTCCTTAAGCTGGCGACTAATAAAACCGATAGGGTGTTCCTTACCCTTCTCATCTACTTGTGATAGTACAGCTCCTATCCCAGTGTCAGAGGCATCCGTCTGCACGATAAAAGGTCTTTGATAATCAGGGGCCCTGAGCACAGGGGCCTGGCACAAGGAGTCTTTCAAGCCATTGAAGGCCTTCTCACACTCGTCAGTCCAAGTTACCTTCTTGGGTTTCTTCGGAGTTGTGAGGGCAGTCAGAGGAGCAGCTATGGTGCCATAGTCTGCCATAAAATTGCGGTAATAACCCGTGAGTCCTAAGAAGGCTCTCACTTGGGTTTGTGTAGTGGGGGTAGGCCAGTCTTGTACTGCTTGTACTTTACTGGGGAGAGGCTGTATCCTTCCTCCACCTACTTCATGCCCAAGGTAAACCACTGAGCCTTGTCCAATCTGGCATTTACTCGCCTTTATGGTCAAGTGGGCTTTCTGAAGAGCCTGGAGCACAATCCCGAGGTGTTTCACATGGTCTTCCCAGGTGGCACTGAAAACTGCTATATCGTCCAGATATGCAAGACAGAATTCGTCCAACCCATTCAACACATGATTCACAAGCCTCTGGAAAGTGGCAGGTGCATTCTTCAATCCGAACGGCATTACCCGGAATTGGTAAAGCCCGTCGGGAGTTGAAAATGCTGTCTTCTCCTTGGCATGTTCTGCTAAAGCTATTTGCCAATAGCCCGCAGTCAGGTCAAACGTGCTGAGGTACTTGGAGGCACCCAAGGTATCCACCAGCTCGTCAGTTCGAGGCAAGGGGTGAGCGTCTGTCTTGGTGACAGCATTCAGAGCCCTGTAATCCACGCAGAACCTCAATTCAGAAGTGCCTGCTTTTGGAACCAGAACCACAGGACTGGACCAAGGACTACTAGAGGGTTCAATCACCCCAAGGTCTAACATCTTGTTGACCTCGGTCTTAATATAAGACCGTACTTTATCCGACATCCTGTATCCCCTACTTTTGGTAGGTACACTGTCTCCTGTGTCAATGTTATGTTTGCACCAAGGTGTCAAACCAGGCGACTGTGAAAACAGGGGGGAAAACTGCCTAAGCAAACTTTTCACCTCAGCCTGCTGATCAGAAGTCAGGTGAGGGGCCACTCGGACACCCTCAACGGAGCTATCTGAAGGACCGCTTTGGAACAGGTCGGGAAGAGGTTCTGACTCCTCTTCCTCAACGTCTGACGCCAGTAGCAGTGCTGCGATTTCGACTCTTGGGACGAAAGCCTTCAGCCTATTTACGTGGAACACTTTTGGAGCCTGTCCAGGCCTTCCAAGGTCCACTAAATAGTTCACCTCACCCAGGGGCTCCACCACTGTGTAAGGGCCTGACCATTTGTCCTGTAAAGCGCGAGGCCTTATAGGGTTCATGATCAGGACTTGCTGACCAGGGGTAAAGTGAATTAAGGAAGCTTTCTGGTCGTACCAATGTTTCACCAGCGCTTGTCCTGCCTTCAACTTTTCACTAGCCAAGCCCATCAGGAGTACCATCCGTTTTCTGAGCCCTAGCACATAGTCAACTACATTGGTAGTAACAGGGGGAGTGGGCATCTCCCATCCCTCTTTGACGATGGCTAAGGGTCCCCGTACGGGATGACCGAACAGAAGTTCGAAGGGGCTGAAGCCAACCCCTCCTGTGGTACCTCTCTGTAGGCAAACAGCAAGCATGGTAAAAGAAGATCCCATTTTCTTCTCTGGGGCTCCTCCAGAGCCCCAATCATGCTCTTTAGCGTTCTGTTGAAACGCTCCACCAGACCATTGGTCTGGGGGTGGTATGCAGAAGAGAACTTGTAGGTGACCCCACATTCTTTCCACATAGCCTGCATATACTTCGACATAAAGTTGCTGCCACGATCTGACACAACTTCTTTAGGGAAGCCAACCCTAGTAAATATGCCGAGTAAAGCTTTTGCAACTGACTTGGCAGTTACAGTCTTTAATGGGATGGCCTCAGGATACCTGGTTGCATGGTCGACCAGCACCAGGATAAACCTATTGCCTGAGGATGTTTGCGGGTCAAGGGGACCAACGATGTCGATCCCTACCCTTTCAAATGGTACCCCCACAACTGGGAGCGGTACCAATGGAGCTTGGATTGTCGCGCCAACCTTACCAGACAACTGGCAGGAGGCACAACTCCTGCAGTGACTTTCTACTTGCACCCCCATCTTGGGCCAGTAGAAGTGCATAGATAACCTTTGCTTGGTCCTCTTCATTCCAAGGTGACCAGCAAGGGGAACTTCATGCGCCAACTGCAGGAGGAAGGGTCTAACAGAAAGGGGAACCACCAACCTCCTATGGTCTCCTTCTGTAGACTCTGTGAGCTCACTGTACAGGAGTCCACCTTCCCAATAAATCCGATGCTTCCCAGGAGGTTCACCCTCAAGCTGGGAGCAGGCCTGTCTCCTTAGGCCTTCCAGAGATGGGCACTCACGTTGGCCCTTACTGAAGTCGTCCCTATCAGGACCTCCTTCAACTAACAAGTCTTTTAGTTCAGGATGGTCGTTGGGGTCGAACACTTCAGGCATCGCCACCTCCTCGTCAGGCTCGGGCGATTGACCAACTCCCTCCACCGCAGTGGTAGGCGAGCTCGGGGGAATATTCTCTTTCCCCCGTCGGGACTTGTTGACTCCTTTCGCCTTGGGTTTCCCCTTCGGCTGGGGCGGCGTATTGGACTTGGCCAATGCTGCCCGTGCTTGAGACCGTGTGTAGGGTCTTTCGGCAGTGTCTCCTACGAGCCCTAGAGCTCTGAGATCATTGCCCAACAAGACCTTTCCCGGGACGTTTCTCTGAATGCTCACTGGAATCCTAACTGCTGTACCATTTAAAGTTAGATTAACAGGGATCACGGGAAACATACGGAGGGGGCCGTCAGCCAACTTAGTGGGCATCAGAGTAGCTCTGGCAACTTCCTCTGAGTCTACCAAGGTAGAATCCACTACAGTTCGACTGCACCCACTATCCCTAAGAGCTGGAGTATCCACTCCATTGATCAGCACACTGTCTTTAACGTAGTGCTTGGTATTATCCGGAATCCTAGCATACGCCTCTGCGACTTTAGGCTCCCAGGAACCCAGGGACACTAAAACTACCTCAGCCTCTATTCCGCTGGGAAATGAGTCTGAGGAGAAGGATGCTCCTGTAATCTCTTCTTCCTCGTAGGAGGAGAAGGCCAGATTAGCGGAGTGGACCCCCAAAGGTCTAACCTTACAACGGGGATCCCCCTTCACATGGTCAGTTGCTCCACAAGAAAAACAAGCCCCATTGGGTCTGTTTACGTAGGGAGGCTTATTATAACCAGAGTTCTGTTTCGGAGGCGAACCTCCACTACCCTGTGAGTTCTCGGATGGCTTACCCTTATTTTTCTTTTTGTGGCCCTTATGGGAAGATGATTTAGCAGATTCCCCACCCTCCATATCTTTGGTCTTTTTCCCTTCCTCCTGCTTACCAGGATGAGTTTTGTCCTTATGGGACACTCGATGTGACACCCATAAGTCTGCTGCAATGGCCAGCTTCTTAGGATCTATCTCCTTCGAATCGGCCAAATGCTGCTTAAGCTCCGGGGAAGAAGAAGCAAAAATATGTTCCAGCATGACCAGATTGATCATGCCTTCGAAGGTAGAAACCTTATAACCTTCAACCCAGCCAGTCAAGTTTTTCAGGGACTCAGCTACATACGACACCCAAGTACCACCTTCCTTTTTCTTATACTCTCTAAACCTTTTCAAATATTGGGTCGGAGTCTTCCCAAACTTTAAAATGAGAGTCTGCTTCAACATTGCAAAATCAGCGCGCTCAGCCTTCGACATTTCCATAATGGCACTGCAACCAGAATGGGGCAGTCTGCTGAGTAACCATGCAATCTTATCCGCATTATCAACCTCTTGAACCTCGCATGCATACTCAAACGCATTTAACCAGTCCATAATGTCATTTCGTTCCTCATATACACTGAGCAGATCTTTTGGAAACCGTGGATGAGAGGAAGCCCCAGAACCATGTCCAGGACCCTTGGACCCATTTGCGAACTGAAGCTTGGCCAGTTCCAACTGGTGATCCCTGTCTTTTTGTTTTTCTGCCTGGTCGATTTTCAGTTTGGCTATGCTGAATTCAAGCTCCTGCTGCCTAAACCGCAGCTCTTGCTTCTTGAATTCAAGCATAGCCTCCCCATCAACACTGGCAGAGGAAACGTTAGACATTACATCCTCCCTGTCCTCGTGGTCGTGATGGATCAGTGCAGCGGCAGAACCGTCGGTTCTGCCAGTGAGAGCAGCCCCACCACCTTCCGCACTGTCCTCGGAAGTTATAGCGTCAAGCTGCGCTTCTTGCCACGCCACGATTCTCTGGATCATTTCCAATTTAGTGCCTTGAGAGAAAACCCCTCTCTCCGCACACATCTTCTTCAATGTTTCAGATTTCGAAGCATTTAAGGTTAATAAAGTATTCGTTTCCATACTGTTGATAGGACTATGGCCTTTTTAACGTTATATTCAATACTTTACTGCGTGTCCTGGTTGGAATAACCTGAAAACGCCTTAGCTCGTGCGCAACACTGGATACCTTCAGTCGTATCCCACCGCTGTACACCAATTTGTTAAGACGGATTTCTGAACTCTGTCCTGGTGGCGCAGAAGTTCAGAAGGCCAACCTAATTACTTGGAACAGGGTAACCTCTGGACAAGCCAGACCAATCAAGGTAGCGATCGCGGCGGTCAAGACTAGGTCTCAAGAGGGGTGAGGGTGACTGAAAGCCCGCAATGAGCACACAGAGCAAGAGCGCTTACAAACTACTCCAAACAGTTGTTTATATCAAAAATAGATACACATTTATTATAAGGCCTTGAAACTAATAACCACAGTAAAAGCAGCAATATACAACGATATTAAACCAACACATACACTATCCACCCAATATATATACAGAATACACAGTTTCACAGCATTAGCAGCACGAAATATGTTATCCACCTGCAGGGGAAGGAAAACAGGCAGTGCGAACCAATGCGAGTGATATGTCCGCCTTCTGAGGCCCCTAACTGGATGGTAGTCCAATCCCTACGAAGAGTGGAGCCTAGCGCTCAAAAGTACCTGCACACGCCGGTGCCAATGGGCAGAAGGTGAAGCTCTTCGGAGGACGTTGAACAGCTCTGTAGGGAGCTCTAATGAAGGAGAACACGGTCCGCGACTCTAGCGCAGCCTCCACTGTGAGGCAGAAGCAGGGCGCGAGTACGGACAAGGGGTGCTGTATTCACAGCGGGGAAAAGCAAAGGGCACTGCAGGAGGGCGACCAGATCCTAGCTAATCTACTCACCGGTCCCCGAAGCAAGCAGTCCCGAGCTTCTCCTCGATAGATGCAGCTTCTGGCAGGTTCTGAAGAGCAGGGAACGTCTCGTCGTCGTGCAGAGTAAAAAGACGTCCCGATCGAAGAAACAAGCACAGTTTTGTCGCCACAGCAGGGCAACGGAACGGCCGGGTGTATTCAAGCCAAACGAGCACCGCTCACCTCTAGCTTAGGACTGCTAAGCAAACGAAGCGTGTGAGCATGCCCCGGACTCAGAATACCACCCAACCTGTCGGCGATTACAGAGCAGGCCTCCTTAGTAAGCTGGTCAGTCAACTGGATGGCCCAGAGACACTTCCGAAGGCTTACAGCAGGAGTTGATGAAGGTGCCGGGAATAGCTGGTCCTGCTATTCCAATAGGTCGAAGCGCCAGTACAGGCCTTCTTGTTCGATCTTAGGTGGAAAGGGCTTCACCGGACGACAGCAATGAGGAGCAGAAGTTCTTCAGGGGGTCACCAGTGATTCCTCGGTCCAGCCTCGTGTTCGCAGGATACTTGGCTCCTGTATCCCTGGGTTCGTAAGAACTCAGGAGATCGACCTGGTAGTGGTGTTTCCAGCTCCCTCTTATCCACGGTTCCCTTCGCGCCAAAACGGAGGGGAGCCAATGGGAGATCCGCTCATCAACACACATACCATACGTGGACCAATCACGGACCACAGTGGTCCCAGGCATTCACACCACCCTAGACTCTCTGGCACCCAGGATGTGTATTGGGACCAGACAGCCCAGCCCACATCCTGGGGGCACTCAAACGACATGTAGAAGCCCGCGAAAGCAACCGTGTTTCGCGGGAAACTACATGCCCAAATAAGGAAGGCCCCGGGTCGCCTGACCCGGGGGAAGGTAAAGGGAGCAAGACGGACAGTGGACTAGACAAAGGAGCCTCGTGGTCCGGCCATTTTGTGTAGCCGGGCCACCCTTTTGTGTTCGCGGCAAAAACGTGCTCAGAACGGCAAAAGGAGCTCAAAATAAACCAAATGATCGCTGCCACCAGCCCAGTCCCTGAATGACTTGCACCGATCCAAAAACCATCCTACAAGAGTGTCTAGGGTCTGTAGAAGGCTAGAGACCCAAGAGAGCTGTAACTTAGCTTACAGTGCCCTCTTGTGTCGTGTTGCACTAAAATGGCGACACGATAAAAGAAACTACGGGAAACAGCGTTCCCCGGTACTGACTGTCTTAAGGGCATGTCAGTTTCCCCGTAAGAAAGGAGCGAAGGCCCAGAGGAGTACGGCAGAAGGCTGCACTTCTCTGGCAAAGTCAAGAAAACAGGTTGAAAACAATAGCAAAAAGTTTAGGGGTTGCCACATGGAAGGAAAGTTCCCTACAATAACGAAATCTTTCCTAACAATGGCCAAAAGCCAACGGGATGGCAGAATGGTTTAGGGCATTTATTAAAAACATCCAAAGGACCCATGTTAAAGCAGTGAACCCACACCAAACTCTGTGCAGGATGCTCAGAGACTACTGGAGCACCCCCATGAAGCAACTGGCAGAACACCGGCCGAGCTAATGATGCGCTACCAGGTACAGACCAGGTTGGTAAGAAACTCGACCGACCCAGCAGAACCGAATGATTGTGGCGAGAGATGCAGAGGGGAAGGAGCACGCCAAACAAGACACTGACCTTTGACGGAGAGCAGCGCCCAAGGAATTTGTTGTCGGCAAGGAGGTGCTAGTAAGACAACCAATGACCAGGAAAATAGACACCTGCTACTTACCAAAACCCCTCACCGTAGTGGCCCTCAAAGGGACCATGGTAACGGCCCAAATCGCACAACGTGGAATAGAATGCCTCGCAGTTTCAATACTTCATCAAACAAGAAGAGGAGACCACACCAATAGCAGACCCGGAACCAGAATGGCCTGAGCCCCATGACAACCCATGGGTTCCCCCAGCCAGAAAGAGAACTGAAATGAGCAGAGGGAAGGGAGAGCTGACGTAAGCACCGCAGAAGAAGGATGAGGCCCCCAGCGGGTCATCAAGCGACCCCCTCGATTGGTAGAAGAATGCTAGACCAGAACTCTGAAAATGAGTCCAGGGGAGTTGTGTTAGAGACTACTATGCCTTTAATTGGCAGCCAGAAAACCAGAGCTGGAACCGGGAGGAGGAGGAATGGGGAGTAGCCAAAGCAGGAAAGGGCAGTTGAATTTTGTATTTGTAAAAGGAGGTAATAAAGGGAAGGAAATCCCTACATTGGTGTTGCGTCCTTATCAGTGTTGCCAGGTCCACTTATTATAAGCGACTTTGGGCTTCTTTTAACCCAAAGTCGCTTATAATATTTGGATGTTGCTTGTCGCAGTTTTTGTCCGCTTATTACAGTTCAGTTAATAGGGGTAATAAGCAGACAAAAACTACAACAAATACAATTACTTCCCCACCGTGGCTCTGAATAACAGGAATGCACTGGAGTTAACTTCCTCGGCCGGCCGTCACTATCAGCTTTCTTCTCTTCACTTCAATCACTGCTGCGGCACCAAGTCTGACCCCCACTGCTAAGTTTCATTAGCAGCCAGTGTCATTGAAGGGAGGATAAGAAGGCTTATAGTGACGGCTGGAGGTGGTTAACTACTCCAGTTCATTTATGAGGCCTCTCCCTCACGAGATGCAGCAGGAGGAAGCAGCACACCGAACGCAGTGCATCAGTGTTCTCCTCTTTATTCACACTCTTTTTTTTAAAGTAATGGTCCATTTAAGAACCTTTGTTGTGGACAAGGGCTTGAAAAGCCACATTTGATACTGAAGGCTGTTAGGCAGAATTCTCACACAAGTGCTAAATTCCCTCTACCTTAGAGCCCTCCAGCTCTTTTGCTATATTTTGTCACTTTGAACTTTTCATTTTCAATGTGTTTTACTTTTGTGTTCTTTGGTTATGGAGTTTTAAAACAACTCCAGTGGCATCATCGTTTTCTGTATGTCACACGGCACATTCAGTGTCTTTTCAGACTCCCCAAAGGTTTAAATACCTTCTCTGGGACTGACTACCGTCTCCCAGAGCATGTAAAGTTAAATTGGCTTTACTAGTCTTTTTACATTTACTGACCCAGCACACCATATCTTCCTATAGAGTGCTGGAGAGGTTGCTTAGCTTCCCCTGAGTCAAAACACTCATGTAACAGTAAATAAAATGTTACCCTTTCCTACTTTAAATGGCTGGTGGCAGTGGTTTAGATCAACTACTGTGATTTTTCCCGACCGCTAACAACGGTGGTTAAAAATCAGGGCAGCTATGTTTTTCAATATGGCGCCCAAGACCTATCTGTAAAAACAGACCCTCGGTCATCTTTTTTCGCCATTTCTTTTAGGAAAGGTCCTTCTTGTGTTTGTCTTTGCGCGCCAAACAAGGTTTGGTCCCTTTGTTCGTTGTCCTTTGGCGGGCTTCAGTGCTGAAGCCCTCCTCTGACGCCAGGGTGTCTGGGGTGGACAGGATGTGAGGGAGGTGCCCGAAACTCCCTGTGCTTAGTCTCCTAGGAGACCTGAATGCACTCTGGCGTGATTGGCTGGCTGGCTGTCCGGAAAGGACAGCCACCCTGATGTGTGAGTGACAGCCAGGCTGGAATGAATGGGGGAAAACTGTTTAAAAGCAGGTCTCTGGGACTTAGAAAGCAGAGTCGACCACTGGAACGAAAGAACCGAAGAGGAGAGGAAGGAAGAGGACTGCTGCAACTCCTGGACGACCGGTGAAGCCCTGCTGCAGGTCCGAATTGCCTGAAACTCTGACGACAGAGAAGCCATTCAAGGTTGACTTCTTCCCTTGAGTTTGGTGGGAACAACCAACTTGCAAGCCACCTGGACACCGTCCTATTCTGGTAGAATTTTCATCAGAGTGCGGTTGAAAACCGGATAGCCAGAGGGAAGGAAACCAGTGTGTGGACTTTAAGGCACTCACACCTTAAACCGACGTCTTGCTACAGCTTTTGGCCTCTTCCCTGGGCATTGCAGGAACCTCCTGACATCCTCCTTCTTGTCCCCACGACTGAAGCACCGGAACAGCGAGATATGCTCGAACTGCCAGGAACAAATTCCTGAGCTACAGCTTTCGTCATTTAAAAAGGTACTGTGCAGACGCAGTCCGGAAACCTTTTCGGCCATCGAGAAAGAGCGTGAAACTTTCCTCAACTACGAAGGCTTGTCCTTCCCTAAACATTTGTCAAACTTTTTGCCTAGCCAAATTCTTTAGAAATCTGTGGCAAAGACTTAACCGTTATATACCAGAACTGTGCTATCCTATACAAAAGACTCTGAACCATTGACTTTGGCCCAGGCCTGTTGAGAAGAATTGCTGGTTGTATTTAACTGAAACCCTTTGCCCTGCCTATGAATGTATTTGGGCTGTCTATTCTTATAATCTTGTCTTTTCCTCCCGTTTTTAAGTATCTGATGTGCCATTTTTCTCCTACTTCATTTTTGAGCTAAACTTGTTCATTTACTTACCGGTTGGATTTTTGTGGTGCATTAGTGTGTGATATTGAGCTGCTGGTGCTAGTGTAATGTTTTATAAATGATTGAGTAAATAAATGTATATTCTTTTACTAAGAAACCTTGAGTAAGTGTTTACTTGAATCACTGTATTGGTTGGTCCTTTGTGTAACTTGTTCTACTGCTCACTTAAACTCTTGAGATAAGTCTGGCGGCTCAGCCATCGCTACTACTTTACTGTGTAGTACAGGCGTGTACCAAAGGTGAAATTTTGCTTACACTTGTAGTCCTTATTGCCTGTAGTGTTCCCAAAGGGTACTGCTGGTGATTCTGCCTAGCAAAAGCACATACAGAAAAACTAGTTGCCATAAATTATGTTGACAAAACAAAAGTTGTGCACTATTTCAATAGTATTTATATGTCTGAATTTGGTGTGCTAAATGCTTTTTTTGGGGCGGGGGGGTTAGAATCTCACTTTGGACTGGCATCATATAAAGAATGCCTTTGTTAATCAATGCAAAAAGTTACAATTTCACATTATCTTTTGTTATGATTAAGTCTTGAAAGGAGGTCTCGGGAGGATAGCTCAGTGGCAACGTGCTCGCCTTGGAAGCAAGACGACACAGAGCAACACAGGTTCGATCCCCGGGCCCGCGCTTAGAAACCTTTGGGTATTAAGCGCGTTATAAATAACATATCATATCATATCAAAGACACCCTACACGCCATTTTTTACAATTGTGTGGAATTGCATTCTGGTATTTGTAGGCTTCAAGATGGGGTGTAAATGCAACATGTGTACTCGGTTTGCTTAACATATTTCTATAAGGATTCCTATATTGCTGGAGTACTTCAATTATGATGTGTGCACTTTTCAATTCTGATTTATAAAAGTGAGTATTGTTAAAAGCCAAACGTTGTTGTGAGGATGGGAAAGGATCAGAACACACATTTGTTGGGATGACTTCCAGGTTCCATGGATGTGGGAAGAGAGGTTGCTGGACTGAAGATATTCTTCCTGGCCCGGTGCTGATTTTCAGGGTACAAGTTGAGATTACATGTTGGTGGATATTGTCCACCCACTTTTTTCACCGTGCCAACTCCATCCCCCTTAGGTGTTTTTGAGGCTAGCATGCAAAAAGCTTGTTTGTTCAAGTTTTCGCCCACCAGAATTCCAACCCACTAAACCACAAAACCACATGAAAGTGTCTTCAAAGCACATGTCTTCTATTGGTATTTTGCTTTCCAGAGAATATTTCAATATAGATTTTGGGTTAAAAGGTGCACACCTTTTATACTTTGCCAGCAGTGTTCTAGGAAAATCTCCTCTAGCTGTTATTTTTCGGGGTGCGATTTTGTGAAATGCCATGCTCATTTCTATTTTGAATTTTCTTCTATTAAAAAAGGCCAGTTGAATAAAATGTGCGTATTTCACTTTATGTTGCGTTCAGTCCCTGTGCCTATGTTAATGACTCTTTTTCTGGACTTGAGCCCTATTGATGACATTCGAAGACCTGTGGAATTGCTCACTCTGACTGCCTCAGTACCTTTCCGGTATATAGGCTTTACAAATGCACTATCCTGCACAAAGCACTTTGCCCTGTCTGGCCGAGGTCCAATCCCTGCCCTTACATCCTTAGGCCGTGCAGTCACATTAGGTATTTTTGGATTACTTAGCAGTTTCAAAAACGTAATGCAGAAGAAATGCTTTTCAAAGTTTGAGCTTGCAAGGATGGTAGGGTGAGGACCAGAAGGGTGACTGACCAGAGGAGAATGACTCACCAGGGAGTCAAAGACCAGGAGTATGACAGACCAGAGGAGCAACACACAGTTCACAAGGGAATAGGTGCCCAGTGGGTCCGTTTCATGCATGATGATAGGAGCCAGTCCTTGATTTTCACTTGCATGCTGGTACTTGTAGGCCATACCTAGCACGGGAAGCACAAAAATGGCAGTCCAGCATTCAACGGCTTCCTTCACAGGAAGATTGCAAAAAGGTACAAGAGGGTTTCGCAAATAAAATAAAGAAAGCCCGAGAAACAATACAAGCATTGCACGCCACAAAACAAGGCCAGCAAAGCATACCCACCCCGATAAAGCCAGTAAGTAATAGGAAAGCTTTGATTTTCAGCCCATTAGCATAGAGGATGTGTAAAAGTTTTTAGCATCCATGAAACCAACCTCCTGTGCAGAAAATATCCTCCCCCGAACATAATTCTGGACAACAAAGAGATCTTCGTACCCCTGTTTACCAGGAGAGTGATCTCTGTTGGGAAGAATTCTCAAAAATGTGCTAATTCCCTCTACTTTAGAGACCCCAAGCAGCTTTGCTGGATTTTGAGGACTTGATTTTGTACCTGGAGAGAGTTGACCCTTTTTCCCACTCTCTCATGTATCTTGGGGTGCGTTTTACCCTTGTGTTTCCTTTGGTTATGGAGTCTAACCAACTCCATAGGCATCACCCTCAGTGCAGTGACACAGGGAAGCCTTTAAGGCTCTCCCAAGGGTTTAACTGCCTTAACTGGGATAAACTACTGTTTCCCAGAACAGTGGAGTGAAATTGGCTTCACTCACTTAGTCCTGTACATTTCTAGACCCAGCACAACCTATCTTCCTATAGAGTGATGGAGGGGTTACCTAGTATCCCCTGTGTCTAGATACTCATGTAACAGTCAAATGTTACCCTTTCCTCTCAGAATGGCTGGTGCCAGTGGTAGTTTTACAATGAACTACCATGATGTTTCCCCACCGCAAACTATTCGTAGCTCCGGTAACGTTAAATCGCGTGAGCCATGTTTTTCAAGATGGCGCCCAGCCATCATTGCTAAAATGGTTTCCAGTCTTCTTTTTTCGCCATGTCTTTGTGAAAAGGTCCTTCTAGAGTTTTTCTCTGCGCGCCAAACCAAGTTTGGTCTTTGTGCATTCGCCTTTGGCGGGCTTCAGGAGTGAACCCTGCCTCTGGCTCCAGAGTGCCTGGGGTAGGCAGGAAGTGTGGGAGGTGCGCCAAACTTCCTGTGCTCAGTCTCCTAGGAGACCCAAATGCACTGTGTGATGATTGGCTGGCTAACTGTCCGGCAAGGACAGCCACCCTGCTGGGAGAGTGGCAGCTAGGCTGGAATGAATGGGAGAGAACTGAATAAAAGGCAAGTCTCTTGTCTTGGGAGGCAGAGTCAACCACTGGATGAAGGAACCGAAGAATAGCTTGAAGAGGACGGCTGCTGCAACTCCTGGACCGTTGGTTTGCCCAGTGAAGCCCTGCCGCAGGTCCGAGTCATCAAGTTTGCATCAACGGAGAAGCCCTCAAAAGGACGACTTCTCCCTTTGAGTTGGTAGGACCAATCAAGTCCCAAGTAAGCCACCTGGACACCCATCTCGGAGCTGGTTGCATTTCCTCAGAGTGCTGCAGCAAACCGTAGAGCCAGGGAGAGGGACACCAGATTGTGTGCGTTACTTGTAAGTTGGCCGAAAGCGTTTGGAAGACTCTCACGACATTGGACTGACCAAGCCTGACCCTCCTCAGCTGAGTGTGAGACCTCTGAAGCAAGGATAGTCCACCTTGATAGCCAGGACCTGCGTTGTTACCAGTGCAGTAGCTGAAATGCGAAACAGCCACTGAAATTGAAGTTTGCCAGTTGCGAGTTTTTGTCTGTCCCAGTGCAGTGCAGGAGTCCCCCGACATCCTCCCTCTTGGCCCCACGACTGAGGCCCAGGAACAGCGAGATCTGCAGGAACTGCCAGGAACAGAAGTCATCAGCTGCATCTTTTTCATCATTGTAAGGTACTGTAAAATAAGACTGAGAGAACTTACCTCTCATGGTGAAAGTGCTTGAAACTTTTGCAACTTGCAGGCCTAATCAGCTTATGACCCAACATATGATTCTTCTTTTTACAAAATACTCTTAAGAACTTGTTCCAAGACTTTTCTGTTTACTTACCAGTACTGCTTTATCCTATCCAAGACTTTAGCCCATTGACTTTAACCTAGCCTATTGAATTGACTCTTCTGGTGAACTCAAAGTATTTGCACTGTCTAAGAATAATTGTAGTCTTTTATGTTCTGATAACCTTTGCCTTTTACTCCTCTTGAAAAGTATTGAAGTATATTTGTGTGTTATTATATAATTGCCTCCTTCTAATTAATGTTTTATAACTGACTGATAAATAAATTAATACGTATTTATCCAAGAAACCTTGAGTGTAGAAACCTTGAGTGTAAGAGTTTATTTGAACACCTGTGATTGTAAACCTCTCTGTAGCATCATTACTGCTCACATTCCCCTCTTGAGATAAGCCTGGCTGCTCAACCGGCTACCAAAACTGTGTAGTACAGACTTATACCAAAGGTTGGTTTGCTTACACGTGTAGTCATAGTTGTGTGTAGTGTTCCCAGAGGGTACTGCATGCAAACTTTGTCTAACACTGTTGGCAGGCGGTGAGGCTACATTGTAGAGTTGTTACATTGAGAGTTTTGCTTGACTTTTGTTCAACTAAAAACCTTCACAAGGCTAAGCACCACTAGAAAAGCAATTGTAACACGCCAGATATGGATAACTTCAGGCATGAAGCCCTGATCATTCTAACAGTAGAGCAACTGAAAGAAATGTGTGAGGTCAGGAATCTCCCTGTTAAAGGAAAGAAAAATGAATTGATTGAAAGATTGTTGAATCATCAAAGTAGTAGGCCAGTCAGCCCTGCTATCTCAGAAACTGTGGAAAATGTTGATGAGGATGATAATGATTCATAGTCTAATGCTAATGTTATTGAGGAGTCAGAAGAGTTAGAGGAGTCTCTGGATGTGAGCCCCTCTTTACCTCAACCAGCACGTATGCCTCAACCTATAGCCACAGGGACCCTACCAGGTCCAGTACTGAGTCCAGAATTTGTCTCTCTTGAAGAAATGAGACTTGAGTTAGAATTTAAAGGATTGCAAATCCAAGTTGAAGCCAAACATCACGATCTCAAAATAAGGGAAATGCAATTACTACATGCTCTTGAAATGAAGAAATTGTCTCTTGAAAATGTTTCTATCCCAGAGTCTGTCACAGGTCTCCCCCCTTCTCACCTGTCTGTATTGTTTGCTCGTGATCTTCGAAGATGTCTTCTTTCACACTGTTCGGGATTTATATAACCCCGTGCGTGGGTCCTCGGGGTTCCAGCGTGCGGTTCGTGACCCAGCTCCAGGAAGCGTTCAGATGTCCGGGATGAAGACCAGGAAATAATGAGGTTCGCACTCAGAGATACGAATGCAGTGGAATTACAGGATATGCAAGGTGAGGGAAAGGGGAAGGATGAAAGAAGAGGAATTCAGGGGACCGGGAACCAGGAATCAGAAGTAATCACTGAACGAGCTCCGGCAACCCACGTCTGACTACTGCAAGGGGTAGTGTTGAGACGCGCAGGGCCGCGGGGGCGTGTCTGCTTTGTAGAACGTAGAGCGTACAACGCGGCGGCCATGTTGGGAGTACTACTGAGTTCAGTCCCCTATGGGTCAGGGACCACGAAGTCCAGAAGGGACGCGTACGGTGGTTCATGACAGCATGCCTCCTCCGAAACCCAGCTCCTCCAGGTTTGCCCGGATGTATAAGGTGGTATCTTCGAAGCAGTCTGGGGGCATTTATATTTGAAACTGGTTCCCAGGTGCGTTCACTGGGAGGGTACCGTTTCCACTCGACCAGATACTGTAGCTGACCACGTCTGTACCTGGAGTCACATATTCTGGAAACCTCATATTCTAGCTGATCATTGACAATCACAGGGGTAGATCTTGGAGAAGATCGAGAGGACTGGACGTATGGTTTCAACAGAGAAGTGTGAAAGACCGCGTGGATCCTCTTCCAAGATTCTGGTAGTCTGAGTCGAAAGGCCACCGGATTAATGACTTCCTTTATGGAAAAAGGGCCGTAGAACTGGGGACCCAATTTATTTGGTCGTAGGTGTCGGGGTAGAAGTTTTGAAGACAACCAGACTTTATCACCTATTGAGTATGAAGGCCCTGGTCTTCTTTTGGAGTCAGCATGGTGTTTGATGTTTCTTCGGGCCTTTTCTAGGTGTTCTTTTGCTTCTTTGTGTAGGTTGATGAGGGTTTCAATCCAGGAGTCAACCGTAGGAACTGGGGTAGGATGTGGGAGAATGGATGGTAGAACCGAAGGGTGGAATCCTTTATTACAGAAGAAGGTGCTGGTTTTGACAGCCGAGTGATCCGAATTGTTGTAGGCGAATTCAGCCACAGGTATTAAGAGTGACCAATCGTCCTGGACCTTGGTGGCGAAACAGCGAAGATATTGTTCCAGAGTTTGGTTTACTCGTTCAGTAGCTCCATTGGTCTGAGGGTGATAACCTGAGGATAAGGCATGTTGGATTCCCAGTATACAACATAATTGTTTCCACAACTGGATTATGTACTAGGGTCCTCTGTCAGATGTGATCTTGATGGGTAGTCCGTGAAGTCGGAATATGTGTTCCAGGAAGATTCCAGCAAGTTCAGATGAAGATGGTAGTTTATATAAAGGTGTAAAATGAGCCATGTGAGTGAATAAGTCAATGGTAACCATGATAGCTGTGTTTCCCCTGGAAGGTGGTAGTTCCACAATAAAGTCTGGCGATGAATTCCCAAGGTCTTGATGGCAGCGCTGGTTGGAGCAGGAGACCTGCTGGTTTCTTGTTGTCATGCTTGTTTTGAGTGCAGACTGCACATGTTTGGATATAATGCTGGACATCATCCTTCATCTTCGGCCACCAAAACTGTCTTTGTATTAGACGGAGGGTGTTGGTGATGCCACGGTGTCCTGAATGAAGGGTATCATGACATAGGCTTGTGATCTTTTGTCGTAGTCTCCCGAGTGGGCATGACCAGGCAATTATCCTTGAATAAATATCCATCCTTCGTTTTGAGGTTCCATCGATTCTTTCCATTAAACTCCTTCCAGGTTTCAGAGGACTGAGTTTCATTCCGAATATCCTCCAGGAGGTTGATTGCTTGGGCAACAAATATTGTGTGGAGAAACATCTTTGGGAAGGATCTTCA
Organism: Ambystoma mexicanum; assembly: GCF_040938575.1. NCBI lineage: Eukaryota > Metazoa > Chordata > Amphibia > Caudata > Ambystomatidae > Ambystoma > Ambystoma mexicanum. The sequence goes on from NC_090933.1 coordinate 72,062,613, forward strand.
AGGATTTCGTAGTCAGGACGTCGGGATAAGGCATCGGCTATTATATTGTGTGTTCCAGGAACATGATGAATTTGAAAATGGTATTGAGCAAAAAAGAAGGCCCAACGGGCTTGACGACTGTTCCTACGTTCCAGGGATTGCAGGACTTGAAGATTCCGATGGTCCGTGCGGACCTGAACAGGGTGTTTCGCTCCTAGGAGATGATGACGCCAATCTGTGAAGGCTTGACGATGGCTATTAGTTCTTTTTCCAAAACAGAGTAGTGGGTTTCGCTAGAAGTCAAGGTGCGAGAAAGATAGGCGATGGGGTGTTCTAGCTTGTCATCGAATTCCTGTTTCAGGACTGCCCTGATGGCATAGTTAGAGGCATCGGTTTCCACTAGAAAGGGTTGATCAATGTAAGGTTGGGCTAAGATGGGGGCCTGTGTAAACTCCGACTTTAACCGTTGAAACGCCTCATCTTGGGCTGCTGTTCAGTAAAAGGGGGTATCCTTCTTTAACAATGTAATGATCGGATATACAATCTCCGAAAAAGAGGGCATGAATTTCCGGTAGAAGTTAGCAAGCCCCAGGAAGAATTGAATTTGTTTCATAGTAGTTGGAACAGGCCAGGATAAAATGGAGTCTACTTTCGAGCGGTCCATTCCAATTCCTTTTGGGCTAAGGACGAATCCAATATAGTGAATAGTAGACACATGGAAAAGGCATTTCTCGGATTTAGTCAGGAGCTTATGTTCACGTAGACTTTGTAAAACTGCCTTAAAATGTTCTTCATGCTTCAGATGGTCTTTAGAGTATATCAGTATGTCGTCCAGATATACAATGACGAAGAGGAACAGCATATCGGAGAACACCCGGTCCATAAAACGTTGGAAGACCGCTGGGGCATTGGCAAGTCCGAAGGGCATAACCAAGTATTCAAAATGACCAAAGGGTGTTCTAAAGGCTGTTTTCCATTCGTCACCTTCCTTTATACGGATCAGATGGTAGGCACCTCTGAGATCTAATTTTGTGAACACTACAGCTCCTCTTACAGTTTCCAAGATATCCGAGATTAGGGGTAACGGGTAGCGGTCCTTGAGGGTGCATTGATTAAGGCCACGATAATCTAGACAAGGCCTAAGCTCCTTGGTGTCTTTCTTGGGAACAAAAAACAATGAATCTCCCGCCGGGGATTTGGATGGTCGTATAGTACCATTTTCCAAGTTGGTATCCAGGTATTCTCAGAGGGCTCTTTTCTCAGGTTCTGATAGAATGAACATCCTTCCAAAAGGAATTACCGCTGAGGGTTCAGTATCAATAGCGCAGTCCTCAGGTCTGTGAGGGCGAAGGCCTTGAACTATGGCGGTCGAAAACACATCTGTGTAAGTCTGATAGGCCCTGGGAACCTGGATGATATTTTAGACAGTGAGTGGACCTTGCTGGTTTGCTTGCGAGTCTTCAGAGGATCCTGAGGAGGAGTCTTGGGATAAACAGTGGGACATACAATGTTCTGAACCAAGAAACAAGGATCCTGCTGCCCAGTTGATGTAAGGGTTATGCTTCTGTAACCAGGGCATACCCAGAACCATTGGGTAATGGGCAGATCTTATGATGTCGAATTTGATCCTCTCTTGATGGTGGTTTATAGAAAGCAGGATCTCTTTTGTTTGAAGGGTTATCGGTCCTGAAGAGAGAGGTTCTCCATCGATAGCCTCTACAGGTTGCATGATGTCTCGAGTTTCATATGGAATGTTATGGGTAGTGACCCAATCATGATCTATGAATATCTCCATGCCCCACAATCCACTAATGCCAGAATGGGGTAAGATTCTTTCTTGGAAGGCGATAGAAAGGCCTGCAGAATCACAAGGTTGTTCTTTCCAGGATAGTTCAAGGTTGGAATAGATGTGGAGGAAACATCTCTCTCCCGAAGCTGTGCTCCATCTAGGATCGGGAGCTGGCGTTTCCCGAACGCTGTGGAGGGGCAATAGGACACTCTCTCACAAGTTGTTTATCAGAGGCACAATACATGCACAGACCAGTGTGAATCCGTCGCATCCTTTCTTGCGGGTTTATGGGTCCGCGGAAAGCCCTAAGTTGCATGGGTTCTGGGTCTGTGGTCGGGGAAGCGGCAGGCTCAGGTCTAGAAGAATGTTCTGTAGGGGCCCTTTGGAAGGGTAATTTAATCTTCTTCTTTTCCGCCTTTCTTTCCTGGATACGAAAGTCGATCTGCAAGGAAAGATCCATGAGAGCCTGGAAGGAACTTGGGCGAGCTACCCTGGCTAGCTCGTATTTTACCTCTTCATTCAATCCTCTTTGAAAGAGGGTGAAACAGGCCTCAGGAGACCAGTCTGCTTCCTTGGCAAGTTGTTTAAAGCGGGTCACATAGGTAAGCATATCCTGGGATCCTTGTTGAAAGTCCAATTAACGTTCTTGGGCACTGTAAACCTGCTCTGGGCGATCAAACATGGTCTTTAGCGCCTGCACGAAACCATCATAGTCATCCAGGAGGGCATTACCCGGATTAACTAAGGGGGTTGCCCAAGTCAAGGCATTCCCAGAGAGATGTGAAATCATAAAGCCCACCTTTGCCCTAGGAGTGGAGAAGTACTTAAAGGTGAAGTGCACTAAACATGAATCGAGGAAGGCACGAAGGGTCTTTGAAGAGCCATCATATTTATCCACTACTCCGCCCAACAACACACTTTCCTTGGTTGCAGAGTCAAGTGACAAGACCAGTTGTTTCAATGCCGCATTTTCGGCTTTAAGATTTTGGACTTCTGTTGTTAACTCCTGCATGCCTCGCATGAGGTCTTGAACTGCAGCTTCCATTTCCGTAACTATATCAATTTGTTGGAGTTTCAATGTGGCACAGGTCTCCCCCCTTTTCACCTGTCTGTATGTCATGGTGCATGCTCCGAAACCCCTGGAGCAGTTGGGCCCACCCCAGTCCCTGTCACTCAGAAGGACTTGTCAGCCCCCAAGGAAGTGCCCCAGAGCCTCATGGATTCAGTCCTGGCGCCGTTGGCGCCAGGCTCATGAAATGGGCTGAACTCATGGAACTATTTAATCTGCCTAGTGAGGCTGAGCCTTCTGTATATCCAGGGTGTGGCAGAGGGACTACTTTTCCTGAGAAGACAGGGTGTGGTAAAGGGACTACTTTACCTGGGACTACTTGCAAGGCTATTTAAGCCACACCCTGCAGGCAGAACACGCTTCGCATTATTCTGCACTCCTGCAGCGTAACACTCACCGTGTCTGCTCAGTCCTCGAGTTTCTGCAGCCACGCCCGTCTGAGATTTCCATCCATCGGTGCCTAGAAGAAAAGGAGAGGAACAGGTGTTACTTAAGCGACAAAGGCCTTACCTGCAATTCCGTCCATCAGTTCCGTCTCCAGCTGGACATCCGATCGCCGCCCCCGTTGGAAAAGGACTTCTGCGCAGGCATCCAATACTCACCTGGAATTCTACATTCCTCCGGGTTACTTCGGAGCGGTTCTTCCATTCTTCATCTTGGGGCTGCTCCGCGCCTGCAAAAAGGGAACAGAAAACAGCAGGTTAGTCGCGCACAATACAAAAACGAACAATTGTTCAGCCATCCAGCGCCACTCATCCGCGCTCATACTCAACTGGAGACAGCCAGTTCAGCATTCTAGGAGAGTCAATTCTTCTTCTAACCCTCCGTATGAGACTGCATCTGCAAGAAATACAAAACATGTTTAAACCTTGGGACAATAAGACTTGAGCATCTATACCAAGCTGTCATTGGGCTAGACACTTACCTGATTACCCAAGCATTCCCGAAACACAGCAACAGGCAATCAGGAACAGTGAAGTAACTGTGCCCAGAGAAATACTGAGCCTACTGCGCCCCTGCCGAAGGTCAAGCAGGACGGAGAGCCTACCTCACCAAACTCAAAGGTGAGCCGGAGAGGAGTCGGGCATCAGGAGGTTGCAGGAAGTGGGACCAATCCAACCCACTCATTAGCTAACATCTTGTTTCAACATTGCAGGCTAACGCCTCCTGGGGAGATAACAGGGGAGAAGACACCATCATACCATCAAGATTACGCCAGTACAGATATCGGTCATACGACTATGTGCTACGCCCCCGTGGAGACCAGGTGAGCGTGACACTGTATTGTTTGCTCGTGATCTTCGAAGATGTCTTCTTTCGCACTGTTCGGGATTTATATAACCCCGTGCGTGGGTCCTTGGGTTCCAGCGTGCGGTTCGTGACCCAGCTCCAGGACGCGTTCAGATGTCCAGGACGAAGACCAGGAAATAATGAGGTTCGCACTCACAGATACAAATGCGATGGAAATCCAGGATATGCAAGGTGAGGAAAAGGGGCAGGATGAAAGAAGAGGAATTCAGGGGACCGGGAACCAGGAATCAGAAGTAATCGCTGAACGAGCTCCGGCAACACATGTCTGACTACTGCAAGCGGTAGCGTTGAGACGCCAGGGCCGCGGGTGCATGTCTGCTTTGTAGAACGTAGAGCGTACAACGCGGAGACTGGCAAACAGCGTTATGCGTTCAGCGGCCATGTTGGGAGTACTACTGAGTTCAGTCCCCTATGGGTCAGGGACCACGAAGTCCAGAAGGGAAGCGTACGGTGGTTCATGACAGACTCTTCTAGGTCTTCCAGTCCTAAGAGACCTTGCATGCTTAAGGAAGCTGTGAGTATGTATGAGGTGAAACTTCATATTTTGGATTGGTTGGGTGCTTTTGAATATAACTTTGGGATTCAGGGTTTCACAGGGAATCAGTTTATTCCTTGGCTTTTGTCTAGGCTCCCCCAGGTTGCAACTGATGCTGTAATGGAGGTGGGGGAACTTGAAAGATTGGAGTTTGAAAATGTGAAGCTAACTTTAATAGCTAGATTTGGGAAAACTCCTTCCCAGTACCTTAAGAGGTTTAGGACCCTCAAAAGACTGATGGGCTACCTGGGTGTGTGAATGTTTGAAAAACTTAGATGGTTGGGTTACGGGTTACAGAGTGAACACTTTTGAAGGTATGAGAAATCTGTTTTTGTTGGAATCTCTTTTTGATGCCTGCTCTCCTGAGCTGAGATAGCACTTGGCTGACTCTAAAGAGATTGATCCCAAGAAACTAGCAAACGCTGCTGACTTGTGGGTTGCCGACAGGGCTACTCACAAGGATCGTGGGGCCACTCATAAAAAGATTGAGGGGAAACAGCAAAAGAAAGATGACAAAGAGAATTCTAAAACCTCCAATCCAAAAGAGGGCCACAAACAAAAAAAGGGTAAACCACATGGGAAACCCAGTCAATCTAGTGAAACCTCTGGTGCAAAACCAGAGGGAGGTCAGCAGAAGCCCCCGTTTTTCAAAACATTTGGAAAATGTTATGCTTGTGGGTCTACTGACCGTGTAAAAGGGGATCCCAGATGCAAGGGTAAACCTTCAGGGGTTCACGCTGCCTCCTTAGCCTTCATCCCTGAGGGAGACGTACATATGGCAAGTGGAAACTTTCAACTACTGGGTGAAGACCCCATTGGAGTCTCTGCCAATGTTTCTTTAGTGTCCCTGGGTCTTTGGGAACAGCAGATTTTAGATGTATATAATTCTATACCAGATAACGCAAAGGAATACTATAAGGACAGTGTACTTGTAAATGAACAGGAGACCCCTGCCATTAGAGACACTGGGGCCAACATTACAGTGGTGGATGAAACCTTTTTCAAACCTGAGGATGTTGCTAAGGTACCCAAAGGCCTCCCTAAGCTTGCTGGAGGACCTGTCCAAATGCTTCCAAGACCACCAGCTCTCCGCCAGTGCAACAATATGACTGTAAGAATACCTGTCAGTGTACAAAGTGAGATGCCTGGGAGAGTCCTGCTGGGGAATGACTTAAAAACTCTTGAAGTTGTATCAAGAACCACCAGGCCTCCCAGTAAAAGGAAACAGGAGCAGACAAAGAAGGCCAGAGAGCTCACCCTAGATGACTCTCAAGAGGTTGTTACAGGAGAACCTATAATACCCAGTCCACAGGAAATACCAACTGCTAATACCAGGAAGAAGGAGACAAAGGGGAAACCCAAGTTCTCAGGAAGCAAGAAAGATAGCACTCCTGTGCATCAGACCAGGACATCTCTGAGAGGACAGTCCAAAGTCACACCTGTGACTACTCCACCAGCTGAGGCTGAGTGTGAGAAACAACCAGGAGAGGTTGAATCAGCTGCTGAGGATTCAGAGCTGGAAGAAGACCTTCCCCCTGTTGGAGATCTGGATCCTAAAGACAATCCTGAGCTGCAGTCTTTACTGGCAGAAGATGGCCCCTGTAGGGCAGACTTCAGCAGAGGTCAAAGAGAGTGTCCTACTCTTGAAGGACTTCGCCAACAGGCAGCTTCCCAGCTAGACGGGCAAGAGCAAGGGAAGCACAAGTTGTACTGGGAGGAATGCCTCTTCTACAGTGAACCTACTGAGTCGGTCCCAGGGGACTACAGAAGACTTGTAGTGCCTCGGGAGATAAGACACCAGTTCCTACAGTTAGCCCATGAGATTCCTTTGGCCGGTCACTTAAGCTTTAAGAAGATCAAGGAAATGATTTCTCTGTATGTCTACTGGCCTAAATTGGGTTCTGATGTAGATACGTTCTGTAGGAGCTGTCACACTTGTCAGACATCTGCCAAGAGTGGAGCCAAGAATGTGATACCTTTTGGTGCCCCTCCCAGTGGTGGGAGATCCTTTTGAGAGGGTAGGAATTGACATTATTGGTCCCTTAGACCCGCCAACCTCTTCAGGCAACCTTTTTATATTGGTTGTGGTAGACCATGGTACGAGGTTTCCTGAAGCTATACCTATGAGGACTGTCACTGCTCAGGCAGTAGCTAAGGCCCTTCTTGGTATTTTTACCAGGGTAGGTTTTCCTAAGGAAGTCATCTCTGACAGGGGATCAAACATTATGTCCCACTACATGCAGGCCATGTGGAAAAATCGTGGAGTGATTTAAAAGTTCTCAGCTGCCTACCATCCCCAGACCAATGGGTTAGTAGAGAGGTTTAACCGAACTATGAAGAACATGATAGGTGCTTTAGAGGAACCCCTTAGAAGAAAGTGGGACCTTCTACTGCCATGCCTTCTCTTTGCTTGTAGAAAAGTCCCTCAGGAGGGAGTTGGATTTAGTCCCTTTGAGCTCCTCTATGGTCCTCCAGTTAGAGGTCCCTTGGCCCTAATTAAGGAGGGGTTGGAGAGTGCTACTTCCCCCAAGCCAGTGAGAGTCACTGACTCTGTGTTAGGTCCCCGAAGGAGAATGACACACATGATAACGGAAGCTTCTGATAACTTGAAAGCAGGTCAGGCTCTGGTGAAGCATTGTCATGACTAGAAGGCCAACATGGTTGAGTTTACTCAAGACCAGCTAGTTGTAGTTATGGTACATACAAGGCAGAGGGCCTTACAGGACAAATGGATTGGACCCTTCAAGGTTGTGGGAAAACTTGGAGAGGTCAATTATTTGGTGGACTTAGGCAATCCTAAGGAGGCCCCAGGCTCTTTCACACCAACTGTCTAAAAGCCTATGTCTCTAGACCAGAACTGGGAGCTTTGCTTCTAGCCTCTGATCAGGAGGAGGAGGAGAGTGAACCTCTACCTGACCTCCTCGGGGACAACCTTTAGATGGGAAGATAGAAGGAGTTATCTCTCTTCTAATCTGACACTGGAACAGCAGGAGGAGTGCACATCTCTGTTTAAATCAGTTTGCCCCTCTGTTTTCACTATCACCAGGCTTGACCCCTTGGGGCCAGAATGAGATCCTCACTGGTGACTGTTTACCTGTTAAAAGCAGAGGTTACAGAATGTCAGACTATGTCAGAACCCACATAAAGCAAAAGGTCAACAAGATGCTTGATCTCAGGGTAATATAGCCATCTGCAAGTCCATGGTCTGGTCCAGTTCTACTAGTGCCAAAGGCAGGATCCAAGGAGTTGAGATTCTGTGTGGACTATAGAGCCCTTAATGCAGTCACGAAGACCGATGCCCATCCTTTACCTAGGACAGATGAACTGGTGGACAAGCTTGGTTCAGCCAAGTACCTCAGTACATTTGACCTAACCACAGGCTATTGGCAAATAGCTCTGACAGACCATGCCAAGGAGAAAACTGCATTTTCGACCCGAGCAGGCCTCTACCAGTTTAAGGTTATGCCTTTTGGATTAAAAAATGCACCTGCTACATTCCAAAGGATGGTCAATCAAGTTCTGAATGGGATGGAGGACTTCTGCATGGCATACTTGGATGACATTGCAGTGTTCAGCCCTACTTGGAAAGAACATGTTGACCACCTAAGATATGTATTGCAGGCTCTTGAGCAGGCCCATCTGACCATAAAGGCAAGTAAATTCAGAGCAAAGTGGTGTACCTTGGACATGAGGTAGGAGGAGGTGTAATAAGGCCATTGCCTAGCAAAGTACAAGCTGTACAAGAATGGGCCACCCCTACTACTCAGACCCAAGTGAGAGCCTTTTTAGGTCTCACTGGTTATTACAGGAACTTCATTGAGAACAAGGGGACCATAGCTTCTCCCTTGAATGTGGTCTCCTCACCCAAATTCCGAATGAGGAGTGCACTAAGGCATAAGCCCTTTGTCAAGCTCCAGTCTTAAGAGCTCCTGACTACAGCCAAACCTTCATTGTGCAGCCAGATGCTTCCAATACAGGTATAGGTGCAGTTCTGAGTCAGCTGGATGAGAAAGGCAGGGAACACCCAATCTGCTTCATCAGCAGGAAGCTGAAGGAACCTTAGACAATGTGGGTAACCATAGAACGTGAGTGTTTTGCCATTGTGTGGTCTCTGAAGAAGTTTATACCATACTTGTATGGGTCTACTGTGATTCAGAGAGACCACCAACCCTTGAGATGGTTAATGTAGATGAAGGGGGGGAAATCCTAAATTGTTAAGATGGTCAATTAGCCTACAGGGTTTGATTTTACGATTGAACACAGGTCAGGGTGTAATCATCAAACGGCTGATGGTCCCTCCAGAATGTATGACTGACTGGTGTAAGGAGATTCATCAGGGGTGGACTAAATCCTCCTGCCCCTTAGTCTGGGGGGGACGAGTGTTAGGGGGAATTCTCAAAAATGTGCTAATTCCCTCTACCTTAGAGACCCACAGCAACTTTGCTGGATTTTGAGGACTTGATTTTATTTACATGGAGAGAGTGTGACCCTTTTTCCCACTCTCTTATGTATTTTGAGATGTGTTTTACCCTTGTTTTTCCTTTGGTTATGGAGTCTAACCAACTCCATAGGCATCATCTTTTTCATGTGTCACACAGCACCCTCAGTGCAGAGACACAGGGAAGCCTTTCAAGCTCTCTCAAGATTTTAACTATCTGATCTGGGATATACTACTGTTTCCCAGAACAGTGGAGTGAAATTGACTTCAGTTAGTCCTGTACATTTCTAGATCCACCACAACCTATCTTCCTTTAGAGTGCTGGATACTTACCTAGTATCTCCTTTGTCTAGATACTCATGTAACAGTCAAATGTTACCCTTTCCTCTCAGAATGGCTGGTGGCAGTGGTTTTACAACAAACTACCATGATTTTTCCCGACCGCAAACTATTCGTAGCTCCGGTAATGTTAGCATGCGGGAGCCATGTTTTTCGAGATGGCGCCCAGCCATCGTTGCTAAAATGGTTCCCGGTCTTCTTTTTTCGCCATGTCTTTGTGGAAAGGTCCTTCTAGAGTTTTTCTCTGCCGCCAAACCAGGTTTGGTCTCTTTGTTCATTTGCCTTTGGCGGGCTTCAGGAGTGAACCCCGCCTCTGGCTCCAGAGTGTCTGGAGTAGGCAGGAAGTGTGGGAGGTGCCCCAAACTCCCTGTGCTCAGTCTCCTAGGAGACCCAAATGCACTCTGTGATGATTGGCTGGCTGACTGTCCGGCAAGGACAGCCACCCTGCTGGGTGAGTGGCAGCTAGGCTGGAATGAATGGGAGAGAACTGAATAAAAGGCGAGTATCTTGGCTTGGAAGGCAGAGTCGACCACTGGATGAAGGAACCGAAAAAGAGCTTGAAGAGGACAGCTGCTGCAACTCCTGGACCGTTGGTTTGCCCAGTGTAGCCCTGCTGCAGGTCTGAGTCATCAAGTTTGCATCGACAGAGAAGCCCTGAAAAAGACGACTTCTCCCTTTGAGTTGGTAGGACCAACCAAGTCCCAAGTAAGCCACCTGGACATCCATCTCGGAGTTGGTTGCATTTCCTCAGAGTGCTGCAGAAAACCGTAGATCCAGGGAGAGGGACACCAGATTGTGTGCGTTACTTGTAAGCTGGCCGAAAGCGTTTCGAAGATGCTCCTGAGTCCCACGAAGTTGGACCGACTGAGCCTGATCCCCCTCAGCTGAGTGTGGGACCTCTGAAGCAAGGACTGTCCACCTTGATAGCCAGGACCTGCGTTGTTACAAGTGCGGTAGCTGAAACGTGAAACAGCCACTGAAACTGAAGTTTGCCAGTTGCAAGCGTTTGACTGTCCCATTGCAGTGCAGGAGTCCCCCGACGTCCTCCCTCTTGTCCCCACGACTGAGGCCCAGGAACAGCGAGATCTGCAGGAACTGCCAGGAACAGAAGTCATCAGCTGCATCTTTTTCATCATTTTAAGGTACTGTAAAACAAGACTGAGAGAACTTACCTCTCACGGTGAAAGTGCTTGAAACTTTTGCAGCTTGCAGGCCTAATCAGCTTGTGACCCAACATATGATTCTTCTTTTTACAAACTACTCCTAAGAACTTGTGCCGAGACTTTTCCATTTACTTACAAGAACCGCTTTATCCTATCCATGACTTTAGCCCATTGACTTTAACCTAGCCTATTGAATTGAATTGACTCTTCTGGTGAACTCAAAGTATTTGCACGGTCTAAGAATAAATGTATTCTTTTATGTTCTGATAACCTTTGCCTTTTACTCCTCTTGAAAAGTATTGAAGTATATTTGTGTGTTATTATATAATTGCCTCCTTCTAATTAATGTTTTATAACTGACTGATAAATAAATTAATAAGTATTTATCCAAGGAACCTTGAGTGTAAGAGTTTATTTGAACACCTGTGATTGTAAACCTCTGTATAACATCATTACTCCTCTCATTCCCCTCTTGAGATAAGCCTGGCTGTTCAACCCGCTACCATAACTGTGTAGTACAGACTTACACCAAAGGTTGGTTTGCTTACACCTGTAGTCATAGTTGTGTGTAATGTTCCCAGAGGATACTGCATACAAACTTTGCCTAGCAAACTCCTCTTTCAGAGATGGAATAATACCAGAGGAACTGAAGACAGTTACCATCACACCCCTGGTAAAAAAAAACCTGGGCTGTACCAAAAAGGACCCAGGCAGTCTGCGTCACATAACTAATTGTAACTTCTTACTTAAAGTTATGGATAAGGTGGCTACGGCACAGCTCCAAAACCTTTGTTGAAACAGATGACACCTTGCATAAACAACAATCTAGCTTCAGAACGGTGCACAGCACAGAGACATCAATGCTAGATTTACAAACCCACATGTTGAGCATCAAGGACAAAGGCAAAACGGGTCTATGTGTGCTACTAGATCGGAGCGCAGCCTTCGACCTTTTAGATCACAAACAGCTCCAGTGGGTTCTGGAAAAGGTCGCTAACTGCTCCGCAGAAGCCACCAGATGGGTAGGCTGCTTCCATTCTGGTAGAAAGTCTAAGATCCATTGGGGGGAAACATTCGCAAGTGAAATACCCATAAATTGTGGCATTCCGCAAGGTGCTAGTCTATCTCCGCTTTTGTTCAACCTCTACCTGAGGTGTCTCTGCATAGTGCTTGATAACAACAGAGCTTATTTCACAAACTATACAGATGACACCCAGTTGGTGGCGGAATTAAGTGGTTGTTACATCAATGACAGTACCAAGGTAGCAGCCATATATAACATCATTGAAGCCTGGATGAAGAGGAATTGGATGTGTTTAAACGGAAGAAATACAGAGATGATGATCTTCGGCTCACTCCAAGCTCGAGCTAAGCTTAGCCCAGAGTTTAAGTCTTTTACCATTAAAGACTCCGCCATTATTGTGAGTGAGAAAGTGAAAACCCTGGGCTTATTCTTAGAAGTCTCTATGGGTGCTGAAGCACAGGTCACGTACTTAAATAAAAACTGCCAGTACTACCTCCGCTTCGTGAAATCCATCCGTCCCTATCTGAGTGAGGAGAACTGTGCAACCATTGCTAGAGCAACCATTCTATCACAGCTAGATTATGGAAATGCATTGCTTTTAGGTGCAAGCAAGTGTTGTTTAACCAAATGCCAGACTATTCAAAACAATGCTTTTAGAATAATAAAGAGGAAACAACGAGAGAGCATATTACCACTGACAGAACAGCTCTCAGCTGGCTAACTGCCGAGGATAGGATACACTTTAAAAGCATGGCTTTAGTACATAGATGCTTGTTCTGGCATGCCCCAGCCTACATCAAAGAAAGGATCACCCAATATGTCCCAACAAGATCCCTAAGATCAGAGGCCCTGGGACAGATCATATATCCGATCTTTAAATGATCAAATGGCCTGGGCAGGGCTTTTCCCGTGAAAGCAGCCCAAAATGGAATAGCCAACCAATTGAACTAAGACTTGAAAGTGAATCCTAGGGCTGAAAAGCGGGTGATCTGAAGAGGATCCTGATAAGTGAGGTGTGTTCTACCACAACAAGCACAGCTGGGTTTAAAGAAAACATAGAGGTGAAGAATACGATGTTTCAAAAGTCATGGAATCCTCTACAAACAAGATGACTTTGTTCTATTTGGCACAAAGGACTTTTTGAAGAGTTCCATAAGTTTAAACACAATGCACATTAATACTTCCATGGCCAGTTGCAGAGTACTGTCCGAATAGGTGGTTCTAACTTGTGGAGAACCAATTGAAGCAGCGCTGGATTCACTTCTAGTTTTCTGTACAGAATAGAGTACCGTCATGGTGGCAACGGATGTTATTTTGAATGACTCACTAAAATGAACAAAGCTGTTAAGTTAACCAGATTAGATAATTGTGGACAGCTGGTTCTGTACCACAACTCATCAAGTGGTTATTTTCTGACACTTGCCACTGAAGGGCACAGCTCAAAGTAGTTGGACCAACATTCAGGTTCTGCAAATTTGCCTGGGACTGGTTGGGGCCTTTGGTAGCAGTTATTCTACCCTACTTCCACCTTGGCTGTGACAGCTCACATACATAAGTTTGGCTACATCTTTTCTCCTGATGAAGATGTTGTCAAATCTACATTTCATGTCGAAACCGGTTGAGTTAATCTCAAAGGGATGAGATCTTCATTTTTTTCTTAGATCCACCTTTGCGATAGATTGTTTTATTTAATCAGTTCTATTGCTGACTTTAAAAATACAAAAATAATCAGATTGGCTGAGGGGAGAATTTATTTATCCCGCTTACTATTGTTAATGAATTTTGGTATGTTTTTTAGTATTTGTTGTATGTTTGAATGACACTGACTGTTGAGTATGGTCTGAATGTTGGACTATCAATGTTTATTGTGGTTGCCTTTTTAGGCATTTTTTTATGTACATCCTTGCCGCCCTGTCATGTTATACAATAATGAAGTGTGTAATAGCATGTGATTAACTGACTTCTTTGAATTTTTGTATCATGTCAAATAAATTTTGAAACACCATTGTGGTAAATTAATTTGCACTCTGGACAATTTTTTCATGTTTGTGTATTAAAATAGTACTCTGTTCCAGAGTTTAGAGTTTTCCTGCTCCTTTCAGCAACTGCGTTGAAAGGAAGCACAACATTTTTAGAAAAAAATTGAAAACCCACCTTTTTAAGTGAAAGTCAATGATCCAATCAACTGTCGCTCTTAGCTAGGTCGATTGCTTGTCCTGTCATATATGTATGTCCTTTTGTCTTTTTGGCGCGCCCTGATGCCTGTGGGCTTCGGCGCAATATAAATTAATAAATAATAATAATGAATAACTGGAAATGCCCAGACTGTCCCACATTGTCACACATGACGTGGGGCTACCTGGCAACTATGTAAGGGAGCCAAGGACCAAAGGGCTGTTAGACTCAAGAAGACGAGGACCAAAGGAGAGCGGCTCGCCAAGGACCAGTTGGGCGATGGACCAGAGAAGCCAATGATAAACTTTTAAATGACATATAGACAAGAAATACAAACAAGAGACACTAAATGTCAGAAAAATGCAGTTATAATAAAATGTTTTTGTTCTAACACACTATGGGCCTCGTTACAAGTACTCCGGTCCGGAATTAACACTGCCGGTAAAACCATACCGTCACCGTTTCCATGTCCGCGCAATCATGACCCGCGGCCCCGGTAATAGCACCACCCTAAACCGCCACCGCGGAAATAGGGTTCCCGTTAAGTCCGTCTGCACGGAAACCCCTCCGTTACCGTCAACACGAAACACCGTGAGCATCACAACTAGCACGGACACGGAAATACCGGCAAAAAAATGGCGTAAATACCGTGATCACGGTGGCGGAACCGCCGCCACCGCGAACATGGCGTTATACACTGCCTGCTGAACTGAATCAGGGCACAGGTGCATGAAATCAGCCCAGCTGGACCTAGCAGGCCACTGGGAGCCTACAAAAGGGCCACACCCAGCCCAACACAACACAGAACCATGCAGGCAGCAGGTCTAGTAGCACTGGGACTGGGCCTACTCAACCAACAGGCAGCACTGCACATGGTGGCAGTAATGGCGCAGAGGAGGAGGCGTAGCCGGAGGAGGCGCAGGCGGCAACCAGCCAACCCTGCAGCTATGGCAAACCCCATTGCCCAGCCAGCCCGACCCCGCCGCCAGCCACCAATACCACGCATCAGGGCCTCACCCTGGAACCTCACCCCAGGACAGATCCACACCCTATACCGGCTGGACCGTGCAACAATCCTGCACATCACCACCATGATTGTGGACAACATCAGCAGCCTAAATGACACCCCCACCGCCACCCCCCCCTCTTGAAGGTTGTCTCAGTTCTGCATTTCCTTGGCACTGGCACCTATCAACACACCGTTGGTGAGCTGCACGGCATATCACAACCGTGTTTCTCAAAAATCCTGGTACAGGTACTGGATGCCCTGTTGCGCCATGTGTCGGAACACATAGCCCTACCCTGCACCCTCCCCGAGGTCATTGCCACCAAGTTGGTCTTCCATGCCATAGCAGGCATGCCAAATTGCATAGGCGCAGTTGACTGCACCCACGTCGAGCTGACAGTACCACATGCAATTGAGGCGGTGTTCCGCAATAGGAAACAGTATCACTCTTTGAATGTCCAGAAGGTTTGTGATGCCATGCAACTGATTACACACTGCTGCGCACGTTTCCCAGGCTCATCACATGACTCAATGGTACTGCGGAATTCCACGTTGCCACGGTACATGGAACGCTATGCCGGACAAAGCACATGGCTATTGGGTGAGTACAGCTGACGATGCTACAACCCTGTCGGAGTGGTGTGTGTGTGTCCAGGCCAATGAGCATTGTGAGTGTGCCGCTGTGACCGCACATGCATCACCCCCCTTCCATCTACCAAATACACAGCGGATGCCAAACATCATGAAGGAAGACATGACAGGGCACCACAATGTGCCCGTGCACACGCTGCCACAGCCAATCCCCTCACTGTCCCATGAACCCTGTGCCACTGCAGACACCCACCCTCAATTGAAACACTGCCCCAAAAAGCATGAGAGGCGTGTAAATGAGACGACGTGTATTTACTACTTCCGTACAGTGGAGTCACTCTGCCATGTATGGACAGCACTGCACCATGACATGCACACAATCAAATGTCACCCGCAGGGCACAGTAAACATGCAAGTTAATGTGTAGGCCCATATGCAGTCAGCGACATACCTCGTGATGCCCAAGACATACCTCCATACACTGCATGCTACATATGCATGAATGAATGATGATACACGAATGCACAGCAGCAGATGAGGACATGATGCCACAAACACTGACATGTTCCCCCATCTACATCCCATGTAGGTGATGCGGGATATGCACTCACGCCATGGATGATGACACCTGTACGGAGACCAAGGAACAGGCATGAAGAGGCATACAATAGGGCACATATCCGCACACGTGGAATGATTGAGAGGACATTTGGACTGCTGAAGGCCCGTTTCCGCTGTCTGAGCAGATCTGGCGGATCACTGCTGTACAGCCCAGTGAAGACGGGCAAAATCACGCTCGTATGTGCCATGCTGCACAATATATGCCTGCGCAGGAACATCCCAATGCCACCAGACGCAGATGAGGAAGATGGGGATGGGGATGGGGATGGAGATGGGGATGGGATGGCACCGCCTCCCCCTGGGGGTCCACATGATGGCCAGAGAGCACGGGATGCCCTGATTCGCATTTACTTTTGAATCACAGCACATTCACAGAAATGCACAAACATGGTGACGACAATGAATTAATAGTTGCACTGCAAAATAAATGATCAATGTCCACACATGTATGTCTTGATTTTAAATGGTGATGTATTGATGTGATAACAACAGGGAAGAAGGTGCATTGGTTAGGGAAGCTGTACACCCGGGGCCACCCACCACCCAAACGTGCCCACCCCCACCCAGAGCCCATTGTTCAAACTCCCAAACCTACCTACCCCACCACCCAAACGTGCCCACCCCCACCCAGAGCCCATTGTCCAAACCCCCAAAACTACCTACCCCACCACCCAAACGTGCCCACCCCTCTCACACCCTTGTAGTCCACATGTGTCCTGCACTGCCCCAAACACATGCCATCACTTCCGCGTGCGCTTCTGTGCCTGTGCAACCTTGCCCGAAGGACCCGTTAGCCTACTCGAGCGCCTCCTTGGACTGGCAGTAGTGGAGCTGGATGGGGTGGTAGTGTTTGATGGGCCAGAATCTGGGATTGAGGGCATCCGTGCCAGATTTGCCTGTTGGCCAACCAACATGGCCTCTACAAGCCTGGAGGTGTGGTCGTTGCCCTCCCGCACATGGCGTGCAAGGGTCACTATGGTGCTCGCAAAGCGTCCAATGGACCTCGACAGGCGACGCACTGAGGCGCTGTAGCTCTCCCTCTGCAGCCTGGATTCCTCTAGCTGCCTCTCCACCAGCTGGGTGAGGGTAGCCTGCTGGTCCTCCATCCGCTGCTTGCGGGCATTCAGTTCGGCCATGGATGGGGTGGGCGACCTCATGGGACTCCCCAGTGAAGTGGGGCTGAACCCCAGCTCATGGAAGGAGCCCAGGTCTTCCAATGTGGGCATCTCCCCCTGTGGCCCCGTTTCCGAGTGCTCTTGCGGGGCACTGTTATCACTGCAGGCCGCCCCCTCTGCAGTGCTGCTGCCTTCGGTGTTGTGTTGGGTGGCCATGATAGGTTCCCGTGGCACCTGTCTAGACTCAGCCAGTGTGGAGACGGTGGGGATGTCGGTGGTGGTGGTGTGCCGCACATCTGTAGTGGCTGGTAATGTGGCCAGAGGTGCAGAACTGCTGGCAGCATCCTCCTGTGTGGTGGCGGTGGCTAGTGTACTTGCCGATGCAGATTGGCTGGCCTGTTGTGCAGTATCACTGTCACTTGAAACGGCTGTGGGGACACAAAGGGCATGCAATTAGTGTTGTTGTGGTGGCAGATGGGTGCATCACATGCGTCATTAAGATTGCACATTGAATAGTGTTAGTCACATGCATCTGATTGCTGGTGTCTGCATTCAGTGATATTGGTTGCCATACGGATCATGATGGGTCCTTTGGCCCACACATGCACTGCCTGGGGGGGGGGGTTGTTAATGGGTCCTTTGGCCCACACATGCACTGCCTGGGGGGGGGGGGTTGTTAATGGGTCCTTTGGCCCACACATGCACTGCCTGGGGGGGGTTGTTAATGGGTCCTTTGGCCCACACATGCACTGCCTGGGGGGGGTTGTTAATGGGTCCTTTAGCCCACACACGCACTGCCTGGGGGGGGTTGTTAATGGGTCCTTTGGCCCAGTACTCACAACTGCATATTTACATGTGCCATTCATGTTTGGGCACTTACCGGCATCTGCAGGTGGGCTCACTCCTGCCTCAGCCTGCCCGATCCCATGGATTCCCTCTAGGTGGAGGACGCTGCTGCAACGCTCCTCCCATGCTTGCAGCCTCAGTGGGGAAGGGGGTCCTCCGTCTGTCCCACTGCTGCGTTGGCGGTGCGTGGAAATGAGGTTGCGTACCCTCAGCCTCAGGTCGTCCCAACGCTTGTGGCAGTCCTTCACGCTCCTCACTGCCACGCCCACGGCGGTGCACTTGCGTGCAGCTCCGGCCCACACCTCCTTCCTCCGCTGCTGTGTGGCACGCCGTTGGTCGGCGCTGAACAGCATCTCAGCATTGTCCACAATGTGCTCCACCAAGACGGTTAGCTCCGCCTCGCTGAAGCGCTGTTTGCGCTGCCTCTGAGCAGGAATCCTGGCCGACATGCTGGTGGTCCCTTTTGGCTTCTCAGAGTTAGGATTGTGCTTGTGCTGGCTCTGGATGGCAATGGATTGTGCTTTTATATGATGGCCGCCTCTCTGTTTCCTGTTTTGGCGATCATGGTATTTCCGGTTCCGTGTCCGTGGTGGCGGAGGCGGAAACGGGTTTAGCGCCACTTGTGGCTTCGTTATTTCCATTTCCGTGGCGTTTTCCGTGACGGCGGTAACAACGTTTCCGAGTCCGTGTGGTGCGCGCGACCGACAGCGTGTAATCGGACGGTTTTTCCGCAACCTTGCGGACACGGAAACGTTTTTACCGCCGTCACGGATTTTGCACGGTCCCGGACTGGCAGGTTATAATGAGGCCCTATGTCTGTGATTTCTCTATCTATATGTTTTGTTTCTTACTTTTGAGAACTATCTGCAGCGTTTTAAGTGTGCGCTTGTTTTTTTTCTGCTTATTTGGATGGGAGGACGCTTGTTTTGGGCTTGTTTTGGAAGGGCATTCAGCTTGTTTTATTGCGACTAGGCAACACACTGGTCCTTAGTCCTGCACTCGGGTCCAAGACCGTGCAACATATATAATTACATTTGTTCGTATTAGAATTTTTTTGTATACCACCCAGTGCTGAAGTTTACCGCCAAAAAACGTGAAAAACTAGAAGAAATGACCCGAGAAACTGCAGGAGGGACTGCTCTGTATTTAGAACTCGAGACACACCTACAGCAAGCGTCGCAGGCGTGAGGTCAGAACCAGCGCGCCGTCTGGATACAAACAAACATGGCAGCCCCCGATCAGAGTCTGAAAGGGAAACCTTTCACCAGCTCAGCTTCTTCTAAGAAACTGGCCGCGTCCTCAAAGAAGCCGGTGAATCAGGAAGAGCTGCGGCGGCTCATGAAGGAGAAGCAGCGGGAGAAACAACGAAAGAGTGTAGAAAAGAAGAGGATTGAGTCCCCCTTCGTCAAATATCCTTCGCATGTATTTTGGAAAAGTCAAGAGGGAGATTGTATATAACTGGAGGGAGAATTGTATTCGGACCTTGACGTGCGTTAGAACGAACAATGTGTTAGAACGGGAACATTCCCTAAAACATTCAGACATTTGCAGGTTTCGCCCAAAACCGCCAATTTAGCCAGTGTTGACCGGTATGTAGCCATGGGGGGGGGGGGGTAGAGGGAGGGCGCGCATTCTAATTAAACTGTTTTAGTGCAGCGTCAATGTTACAAGCGGTTAACTCCTTCACTTCTGAAACTACACATATAAGGACTGCTGTGAGAATGAGCTGTCTCCTGTCCCCCCATACCCTTCCAATCCCCCCCCTGGCATGCAAGTACCAAACCCACATCACGATTTACATTCCCTGAAACTGTATGCATATGGAGGGAGGTGCTAGCAGTCAAATGCTTTACATTTTTTTTTATTTTATTGTGAAAACCGGTTGTTCTAGACAACTTTACACAGAATTTTCATGACGTTAGATTAAAATGCGTATCTGAAAATAGCAAGTAAATGCTGTATATTAGTAATTGCTGCGCCTTCGTTAATAGCGAAGCACGCCTTTAATGTCTGTCTCCTGTTCTGTCCGGCCATGGCTCTGTATGTGAGCCAGGTCGACTACACATGGTCCAAAATTTCGGGGTGGGGCTGAAACCTGTTCAGCTCAATGGTGTTTTTACACTGTATGCAGGACCAGTCGGATCAGTAGCACAATGACTGGGGTACAGTATGCCAAGTACAGCGGTCAGGTGTTGTCACCGGAGTGGAGCTGGTGGAACTTACTTTAACAGTGTCCACTGTATGCTCTTAACCCCGCCCCCCTTCAAACCGGTTGTAGGAAGTCACTGGTACCTAACGGCAGGATTAAGAGAGGCGAGAGAGCAGTGCTTTAAATGGCATAAGAAATTGAGAAGGGGGTAGGGGGGCTCTAATGTGTCTTGATGCAATATTTGCGGACGGGACGAAAAAAGGGTCAAGTGCATCCTCAAATACCAAGTCGCCAATAAAGCTTTAAGAGTCGTGTCCTGTGTAATTAAAGGAGTGACCTAACACAGCCAATCGAGTTTACATATGTTGAATGAAAGGCCAAAAAGTTCTGATTTAAAAGAGTAAAATATGGTTAATGTGTCTAAAGAATTTGACCAAACTAAATATATTCAAATATGAAACTAAACATCAAAACAAAATGGGTCCTTAAACCATACAATCCCACACTTCTTGTAAAAGAAATCTGTTATTCGTATATACTAATTAAAATCATTCTAATGGTATTTTAATACAATGTGTTGCAAAAATCAAACAATGTATTATCTTAGAATTTCTCTTTCCTGTTTGTAAACAACCTAATTTCAAATTTAACTAATGTTGTGAGACTAAACATTACTGAAGGTGACATCTACTGCCAAAGAACAGTATTTTAAAGAAATGTGTCCAGGGAGGTTCAAGGCCAATATGTGGATACTGCTAGGGCATAACCCTGGCTCACTTAAAGCCCAGAGGAAGAGGGAAACGTACACACTAATATAAAGAGTGCAAGAGGCAATGTGAGACAAAAGGAGGGCCATGATTGGGTAAGTATGAAGGCATAATTGTTCATGTAAGTGGATTAGACAAAGCAATAAGGCAGTATCCAGAAAGGTTGAAGTGGGAACTATAGAAAAGTGTTTGGGCGAATCTGGGAAATGTGTTTTCCTAATGTGTGGCCAAAGAAGATAGCAACACCTAACTAGGAATCGTAATGGGCTTTTATGCCCCACTCCAACAAAAGCACTACAGTCTATTAGCAGTTACAGCTGTCGAATTTGTAAAATGGGGTATAGATGATTTTTCTCAAACCCACAGAGGGGAGTGTACATGAATTAAACCAGTAAGCTTTTGGCAGTGTTTCCCCCTACACGTTTTTTAAATAATGGGTCGAAATCATGCATTTCACAGCAAACTAAAGAAAAATTGGTTGTTGATGTAGAATGCACACTCATCTGCAGAGGACACATGAAGCATTCCAGCAGAAGTCAGGTCACAAAAAGCACTCTAAGAAGATCTTGTGTCTCGGTGCTGGCTCGCCCCAAAGTGAAATTGGACCGCCTCGCTCCCCAATTTATGCCAGCATTACCCACCTTACAAGCAAGTTATCCCCAAAACAGGTCTGTCCCCTTCCCCCACCTCCCCATGATGCCTTTTGTGTCCGAAGATAGTAATGTTGCCGGTCTTCACAATAATACCAGCATTGTCGCTGTAAAACACATTTTCGTGCTGCTAGTGCCCAAAAAGTGTCTAATAAATATATGCTTGCGCTGCACACCTTTCCTGCCGCTAGTACCAAAATCAAATCCTGCAGTATGTCTTATATATGCCGATGCTGGCTCCAGTCTTGAATCCTGTCACTCGGAGTCCTCATAAACGGAACCTTGTCTCAGACACG
The DNA here is from genome assembly GCF_040938575.1 of Ambystoma mexicanum. Lineage (NCBI taxonomy): Eukaryota > Metazoa > Chordata > Amphibia > Caudata > Ambystomatidae > Ambystoma > Ambystoma mexicanum. Next base: position 72,084,476 of record NC_090933.1, read on the forward strand.
CACACGCATGCACATATGTTCACACACACATTCACACAAATGCAAACATTTTTTAAACACATTTTTTTTTTTTAGTCTAAAAGCCCCATTCATGGTTAATTATTTCACACTTGACATTGGAGCACTTGATAACTCATTAAGCTTTCTCAATGGGTTCAAGACTTGGGCACCGCCAGAAGAGCCTTTGTGATAAACCAATCTGCTTGTAGTCGTTTGACAAAGGTATGCCTCATGCACACAACATCTGCACATCAAACCATCATCTGTCAATGTTAAGCAGTGCTGAGATTTTTGTGTGGAAATGTCTACCTGAGCATTGTGAGCCATCTCTTTTGCAAGTGATAAAAGTACACTGAAACGTCAGGGGAAAACGCTTCAAATGTTGTCTTTTTATTAATTGTGCATTTGTAAGGCGCTTATACATCAAGTAAATTGTTTTTCAAAGTGCTCACAGCGCAGCAGGGAGGGAACATGGGAATGAAAAACAAATATAACTATGATAAAGGCGCACCTTCTAGGCCTTGTGAGCATTCAGAACGTGCAATTGCAGAGAAAGAGAGAAGGGATGAGGGAGTGGGGAAGGTAAGTGCAAGGCGTATCAGGAGGGAAGTGCTGGGGAGTGAGCAGCTGTAAGTGCCTAGGTGGAGTGGTCAGCTGCCAATAAGTAAGTGCAGGCCTGTGGTGGCATAGGCCAGAGGGTGCCAAGGCAAGTGCTGGGAGTGGGCATAGGCTGTAGGCGATTGGGTGTGGGAGGCCAGAACTCAGGAGGACACATAAGGGCCCTGGTCACCAATCTCAGCAACTGTGGGGTTTAGCAGAGGATGGAGGAACGGAAGGAGAAGGTGAAAAGGAAAGTCTTGAGTAGCTTCCGTGATTTGAGGAGATCTGTCAAAAGACGCAGAGGAAGGGGGAGGCTGTTCCTTAGAAGGCAGCCTGCCGGTGAAAGAGAATGACCACTAACTTGCTGTTTAGTTGGTGCCAGAGGAATGTAAAGATCTGGAGGGAGAGTATTTAGTGAGAGCAAGTTGAAGATGGCGTGGTCCCTGGCTCCAGACAGCCTTGTGGATGATGCAGAGGGATTTTAATTTGATCTTTGCAGCAACCCGGCAGCCAGTGAAGAGTTTGAAGGGCTGGAGAGATGCAGTGCCTGGGCTTGAGGCCAAGGATAAATCTTGCAGCCCTATTCTGGATTAGCTGGAGGGGTAATAGAGAAGAAGAAGGTAGGTATGTTAAAGGCTATTGCAGTAGTCTAGCCTAGAGAGAACCAGTGCTCTAGAGACATTGAGCTTCTGGGGGTGAGTGAGGAAAGGAAGAATTCCTTTGAGGAGGTGGAGTTGATAGTGGTACTTCTTGACAAGGTCCTAAATGTGAGGGAGTGAGGAAAGAGGAGTCGTCGAAGATGACTCCAAGGTTTATGGCTTCAACTGAAGAAGGTGGAGAGCCCATAGAAGATGGCCATAGTGAAGGAAAGGAGGAGGGAGCAGGAGTCCCAATAGTAAGGATCTCAATCTTGCTGGCGTTGAGGCAGAGATCGTTGTTAGTACACCAGGACTGGATGTCAGATGGGCAGTCGGGAATGATGGAAGAAGTAAGGAGCGGGTTGGAGGGAAGTTTGAAGAAGTTGGGGGAGAAGGTGAAAATTAGGTGTGCAAGCAGAACAAGATAGATGTTAAAGAGCCAAGGAGAAAGGTTGGATCCCTGGGGGACAACGCAGGTGGAGCTAGAGGAGGGGGAGGAGAAAGATCCTAGAATAACCTGGGACGGACGGTCATTGAGGAAGGTCAGCCAGTCCAGTGCCCGCTCTGAGATACCTAGGGTATCGTGGATCCATTTTATGAGAATGGAGTGGCTGACCGTATCAAAGGCAGAGGAGAGATCAAGTATAATGAGAACAGCTGGAGAGTTGGAATCAAGAGATGTGAGAAACTCCTCATGGGTGTTCAGAAGAGCAGTTTCTGTGCCTCTGGATGCTGGAATTCCAGATTGATGGGCGTGGAGGCAACCAACAAGTTCAGCATGCTGGATCAGTTGGGGGAAGACCAGCTTCTCCAAGAGCTTCCCATGGGAGGGGGGTAGATATGGGGCAGTAGTTGGATTGGCAAGACTGGTCTGAAGAAGGTTTTTTCAGAAGGGGCGCACAAGGGAGTGCTTAAGGGAGGAGCGGAAAGATCCATTAGCAAAAGAGTTGTTGCAGAAATCGGCAAGTGCAGGGGCAAGGGAGCCAATATTGTCCTTGATGGTTCTGGACGAGCAGGGGGAGACCTGCCTGGAGGAGACCTTCATGGAGCACAGAACTCTGGTGACCTCATCAGGTGTGATGGGAGAGAAACAGAGTATGGGAGGCCATAAGGGGTAGGTAGGGGGGCAGAGGGAAAGGGACACAAGGGTGCTCATGATGTCCTGAGTTCTTTTCAGTGAAGTGTGTGACCAGTGCGTTTGTAGAGGGCCTGGGAGGGAAGAGGTGAGGAGGAGACTGCGGAAGGGTTGGCTAGTTCGCTGCAGATTTGAAAGAGTTCAGCCGTGTTGTTAGATCCGCCAGAGACGCATGCCTGGATTTGGGCCCTTTTCTTGGTGCGGATGGAGAGTCTGTATTGCCTTTGGAGCAGGCGACAGGCCAGTTTGTCAGAGGATGAGCCTGAGGTCTGCCACTTGCATTGCGCAGCTCTGCCCTTGTGTTTTCAGGGCTGCATGTTCAGAGTGGTACCAGGTGTTACGCTTGGAGGCATGTTTCAGGTGGATCCTCATGAATGGGGCAAGAATGTCAAGGGTATTGGTAATGGCAAGATGGAGGTTGCTGAGGGCGGAGGTAGAGTCTGAAGTTGGGGTGGGGGGATGAAGGTAGAAGGCAGCAGCTGACACTCATTTTATCAGATGGATGTTCGTGAACGAGGTTGGCAGGGCTGGGGGAGATGCAGTCAGAGGGCCGAGAGGACCAAGGAGAGAGTGGTCTGACCAGGCAAGAGGGATGATAAGTGTGGGGAGAGTGAAAGATCAGTGTGGATGAAGGCATCAAGGGTGTGTCCAGCCGAGTAGGTAGGCCCAGAAGGGAGAATGGAGAGGTAGAGTGAGGAGCTAAGGTCAGTGAAGAGAATGGATGCTGTGATTGAGGAGTCAAGGTGGATGTTGAAATCGCCTACGAGAAGGAGTTAGAGGTGGTTGAGGAGAGAGGTGGATAAATCGGCCCATTCTGAGAGAAACTGGGTGGTAGAGCCAGGTGGCCTGTAGATAGTGGGGATATCCAAGGAGGATAGGAGATGGTGTGTGTGCCATGAGAGCAGTGACGTATAGTTGGAAAAAGAGAGAGAGAAGGGCCTGCACTGCACAGTTCAAGCACAGGCTCACCAGGCGGCCTAGTAGGCGAAGTAAACAAGAGAGCAGGTGCACAGGGAATACCTTAGTACTGCAGATGGGTGCAATGATGTTAAAAACACACCAGGCTTTGAATTTGCAAAAAAGAGACACTGAATGTGATGACGGAAGGAATAAGTTAGATTAAGTAAGGCACAGAATGAAGAGAGTTGTAGACGCACCTTGGTTCAGCGGTTCTTGTTGTTAGTGGGAAGTGACATTGTTCAGCCATCACACACTGGTATTCTGCAGGTTGCGTGAGGCTTCAGAGGCCCAAGTTCGCTGGGTGACAGGCTGCATGCCTGGTTGCTGTTCCATGTGGAGCAGAGGAGCACAAAAGTGGTTGCCTTTTGCTAGTTTGTCTGTAGTTTATGGCCCATGTCCATATGCATTTTACCCTAAGGCCATGTTAAGATTTAGTGATGCTACAGTTGGATTGCCTTTGAGGTGTCAGTTGGTAGTCAGAAGGGAGGTCCCGGGCAACAGAACTGAAGCTGTGGGTCCTGAATGCAGTGTCCCATGAAATAGCGTCACTTAGCCTAACATCCCATAATAAGGCAAAACAGCTGAATAAATAATGCTTTTCATGGATATACACAAATAATTGTGACAACCGTGATGTTTCCAAAGTGAAAGTTTGGTCCGTCCATAGTAATTGGTTGGTTTGTTGGGGAAGACATGGTAACGATAACCACCTAAAATCATTTGACCTCCTAACCCGGCAGACAAGACATTGTTTTGCACAAGTATAGCACCGAAAGCACATCTTTCACAATGCAATGTACACTACCTGAAGGTACACTTCTACACTAAACTTTCCTGTACACCACACTAACCACTGATTAACCAACAAATCTCTCCACACTCCCTAAACACCCTTTTAAGAGACACCACAGAAACAATTTACTCAAGCAACCTGCAGCGTACATTTAACCAATCCTCCAGACAGCTCCCAAAATATCTAAAACATCCTCTCCTACGGGAAGCCCTATCTGCACATCAACATTGAGACAAAGCAAACTTGACCTGCTCTCCCTGTTTCTACATTGGTTCCCTACACCAACTATTGCAGATCATAAAGCTCATGGAAATTGCGAAAACAGCAGAAGATGTGTGGTACAAGATAAGGACGTAACAGGACATATAGAAGAGTTTGTCATTTGCTAGTAGTATTCTGGACGGCTAAAGTAACCTCAGTGATTGGCAGAAACATGGGAGGAAATTAACGTTGGTTCTGCCGCAGTCAGTCTGCTATACTAGAATCTCTGGTGCACTGACGGGCTGGTGAGACTATGTATCTGCCTATGAAGTGCAGTGTTATGGGGCGGAGGTAGAGCCAGTACAAGGGCGACACAATTCTAGGTTGCACTCTTGAGGACCACAGACAGAGGAGCACAAGAATGTTGTCCCTCGTTATATCCGCCCCATTCTTCTTCTGAATAGTGTGAACTATCACTTCTCAGGACTCGACTGACTGCAATTAATTCAGTGATATTTAATCATTTGACTCGGATCACACACTGGTTAAGCAGTAAAGCCCGAATTTCTACCCATGCTGCAATTTTGACACTTTACTGCATACTTGGTATAAATATTAATACTGTTTTATAGAGATTATTTGCAAAATACACACATCACATAGTAAAGAATCATGAAGGTAGGAACATCCTTATAGAAACATCGTAAGGCAAAAGAACACAATTCTGGCTTTGTTTGCACATCCTGAATGGAAAACTACAAGTCCCAGAAAGAAAGTAATACAGGACACACTGAAAGTGTATAGTAAGGTCACATGATTATGATATAGAGACGGTTTTGTCAAAAGCGTCCATATGTTGCTAGGCATGTTGTCCAGAAACTCTTGCAGTATTCACATGAAAAGTCTTCAGATACACCAGAGATGGGTATGTCCCTTTTATAAATCAACAGGGTATGCCTAATAAGCAAAGAACAGTAAGATTTGGTAACACATCTTACAGTTCAGGCAGCTATAGCGCAGATGGTTTGTCTAACCAGAGAGGGTCAAGAGGGTTTAGGATCCAAGGCCGCGATCGGAGAAGAGCAGGACGCTATTCACGTAACAGACGGAATATGGGTCCACTTAATCAGGGCAGACAGGGTCCCCTCCCTCTCCTAAATCAGCAGACATTTTCAGAGCAAAGAGCACCACAAGGAGATTGGCACTATGCCCTGAGACAGACACGCAGACACCAGACCTACTAGTTAATCTCTCAGAACATACACTAAATAGAGAGGAGGTCAGCTTGTTGAATAAGGCATTGGGTTTTGTTCTTACGGTGAACTATGACAAATTCAGAATTTGTGTTGAGATCCAACAGCTGTTACGAAAGATCCATTTACAACAGTTTTTCTATCATAAGGATTATGATCATCAACAAAACGAGAGTGGTCTACATCATTTTTCCTTTTTGTCCTCCAACTACAAGCAACTCTCTGGAGGCAGTCGTTTTTGCCAAAAGAGTTTGGCATGACTTGCATCAATTGGAGAAGGCTATTGTTAGTATACCCTTCCAAAATGAAGTAATTCTGAACGTGTCGCCATGAAGAGTCTCTCGGATAATACAATGTGATATTACAAAAAGCTGACAAAGGTGGAGCCATTGTTATGTTGGATCGACAAGCTTACATTGATGAATGCAATCGACAGCTAGAAGATAATTCATTTTATGAAGAAATCTTTGAGGATCCTACATCACACCTCTCCACTTTAATTAACACCAGAGCTGATCAAGCTCTAGCTAGAGGATGCATTTGTTAACAGAAGCATGACTTCTTAATTTCATCTAATCCTGCTGTAACAACATTTTACATCTTACCCAAGATTCACAAGTCGTTAGTCAATCCACCTGGCCGCTTGTGTCAGGTACTGGTTCCTTGCTCGAACCGTTGTCAAAGTTTGCTGACCATTATCTCAAGCCCTTTGTCACAGTGATGTTTTCTTTTGTACAGGACACCGCCAAAGTCATTAACCTTATTGAAGAGGTGCCTTTTGACAACAAAACTCAGCTGTTGATTAGTTTGGACATTTTTTCCCTCCACACATGTATTCTGCAGGATGCTACCTTGACTGTGTTAAAGGAGATTCTGTTGTCTAAAAGAACTGAAGGTCTCACACCTAATAGGTTTGTGTTATTGTTTTGCTCTCCAAATGCGCACAGACACTTCATCGCCAGTACATGTGCAGAGCAAAGAAAAATAATTTGAACGCAGGTAGGCGAAGCAATAACTCGCAGCCAAATACGCAGTTAGTGAAATAATGATCACTTATACGGCTATTTATTCATAGCTTGGAAGCAACAAGTGATGACACAGAAATAAATCACAGAAAAGACAGAGAATTCAAAAGAAAATACATCACCGTGGGCGTAACTGAATCCCTCATCTCGCCAGAAGCGACTGGAAGACCCTGGTAATAGCCAGGCCGAGAGCACAACAGCCCACGGGTATGTCGGACAAAGGCATCCCCCTTCCGACTGAGGTCTTTGTGCTTATCTCGTCTGACCGCTGAGGGGTTCCGCATATATGCAGTCCTCAAACAGGGGTGCCAATTTCTCGAACCTTCTAGCAATGCGCTTGCGCATTGATAAGTGACCGTTGGTTGCCAGCTGGGTCAACCGACAGTAACCTCAAGGAGCAAAGCGCTTCCCTCCTCTCCTAAGAACAAACTCCGCGGAAAACAGTTCCATAACTCATAGCAAGACATAACAAAACCAGCTTTCCCAGCAGAATGTCCTTGACTGGCTGCATACCATGTTTGGAAAGCATGTTTTTTTCAGCAAAGCAAATTCAGCTCTCAGCAAAGTAAGTACAGCTTTTCACTGAGGCATGGAATAAATATCCATTATGGCTCTGAGTGCCCCCAGAATGCACTGTGCACCAGCGCCATGTTTTAGCTCCAGCATAACAGTTATGGTGTGCTGAACTAGCTCTTACGGAGAACTATTTCTGTTTTAATGGAAAACTTTTCCACCAAACCCATTGGACGGCAATGGGGTCATCCGTTGCACCGTCAGCGGCCAATCTTTATGTGGAATAGTTTGAATTACAAAATATATATAGCGCCTCCAATCCATTTTTTGCCAACATGTGGGATGGCGGTGAACATCCTTTCTGTCATTTATGGTTTGGATCAACCAGCAGAACAGGTTTCTCAAGTTTACTTCGGTCCACAGCCGGTCAGAGGTTTGGACTAAACGATCTGGGTTGATACTAATAAAAACATCTTACAAGTCAAACCAGTCCATAAGCTCACTGACTGTAATTCATGGCTATTATTTGATAGCTGTCACCCTCGCCACACCAGAGAAAATCTTGTTTGGGCAATTTTTGCTTCTCAAAAGGAATAGCTCTTTGAATGACACTTCCCATTCGGAAGCTGCAATTTTGAGCCAGAAACGAAGAACTAGGAAATAGCTCAAGGTGATTAAGAGCGCGCTCAAAAGGTCATCCAGCAACAACCGGGAGGCTCTTCTTGAATATCGGAGTAAGGTAACAGAAAACAAAGGAATAGTGTTTGTCAGTACGTTTAACTCTTTCAAATCGGGTTACCAAGATCATAAAGAAAAATTGGCACATCTTAATGGGAGGAGAATGTCCTCTGAAACATCAGTTGTGCGCCTTTAAACGAGGAGCAAACTTAAATATCTGCTTACTAGGAACGATATCGCTACAGTACACCAACCCCAAAAAAGCATTACAGAGACATGGGGGTGATCTAAAGTTACAGGACACACCCCTTGTGGGATGTGCATTAATTGTTCCTTTACAAAAAGAGCTAAAGAGAGAGTTCTGGGTCTCAACAAATCATGGGTGCAGAAACAATTTACTAATTGTAACTCTAACATGGTAGTTTACACAATATGGTGTCCTTTGACAAGTTGTATATTGGTATGACTAAAAGGAAAGTAAAGACACGGATATCTGAGCACAGAAACTGTATAAAGAATAGGGTTACCATAGCCCCTTTATTTCTATGGGACACACGAGTGACACTCTGAAATGGACAGTTGTACTTCAGATATCATCAGTCCACAACACAGAGAAGGCTAAAAAAAAATTCTACGCCAATGAGCAATGGTTTATATCTTTATGTAATACAGCTGAAATAGGTTTAAACAAAATGGTTGACTGGCACAATTTTTAAACAGTTGTACAGTCGGCGTTAGACTTTTCTGTATTCCAACAGTATCAGATTATCATGGTCTGTTGGTTAAAGGTGCCAGCTCGTTGTGCATTGTATAATCGGTTGAATGACATTATCTTCCACTCATTGACATCTGCTGATATTTGAGTGTGTTTATACAACTAGTGATGGTTTATAGGAATATTGTCGCTTTAGACATATAACTGTATTGATTGCAAATGACAGTGATTAGGTTTTATCATCACCACTTATTGTTCGTTTAAGATGCTTACAGTTGGTTGTTGCTTGTGGTGTATGCTCCTTATTAAGTTCTGAAGGAATGACACTACTCACTGTGATATGAGTATCAGTTCATTTTATTTATAGATGGCCGCCTGAGAGGTTGCACTATTTGAGTGCGATTGAGATAGTGGAGGGACTTTATCCCTTATAAATCATGGCGCAGTAATTGGACCAGGATGTTGCTAACACGACTGGACACTTGACACTTTGACTCGTTACAGCATTTTAGATTTTGCGCAGCTAGCAAGACTAGCAGTTTTGGAACGTAATAAAGTGAGTTGAGGTCCCATGGCTGCTAGTTGTTGCATAACAGCATGCGTTTTTGTGTTGTCCGTTTGGACCGCAGCTCGTATCTGGTACGGTGATGTTGACACTAAGTCGTTTGTTTATTACAATGACAGCGGCTGCGGATGGCAGGCAATTGAAGACATAGCCTTAATTATCTGGGTTGTACCACTTGCTACGATATCGGGTGGCGTTTCCTAATTCAATTGGAACATGGACAACTAGTGGGTAAGCCTCGCCACCATTCTTTGTGCTTGTTGTGTGTGTAGGGTAGTCATCTTAATAGATTTGTTCTCGAGCAGTAGGTAGGAAGGTGTCCGTTTTTCCCACGTTCTACCCTGTCCATGTATGGACTTTAGACGATACTACTCATGATACAAGTTTCAGTATGTAACCAGTGTTTTCCCATAGGTTGGTGCATGCTTACACAACTAGTTACACTGTAGAGTCTCGATTTGAAGCAGGTTGTAGTGACTAAGTTACTATTAGTTTGCTTATTATTTTTATATATAAGGACTGTTAGGCAGAATCCTGTGCAGTGCCCTTAGGGACCACTACACACAATTACTACAAGTGGTAATACAAGTTTTACCTTTGGTACAAGCCTGTACTACTATGTTAAAATGGTAGCAGTAGTGGAGCAGCCAGGCTTATCTCAAGAGTATATGAGCAGTAGCAGAGATTACACAAAGGGACCACAATTACTGTGACTCAAGCAAACACTGACTCATGGTTTCAGGTAAAAAATATAAGTACATTTATTTTTAAACCGTTTGTTATAAACACAACACTTCTATTAATTCAAAACCACAAGTAAAATATACTACAACCGACCAATTCACTTTGTACGGTATAAAAGTACCCTATGTTTTAACGGACTGGTGTTGTGAAACAAAAGACGTTACCGGGAATACATATGCGATCACATTTTGACAGTAATGACGGTTCAGTCTTACTAAAGAAACACGTATCCGCGGCAAGAAATGTTACCGGGGCAAAAACACACTTAGCACCTGAAATACCCAGAGAGAGTTGGGGGCAAAAATCAAACGCAATACTTTTGTCAAGGCAGACAAAATCAAAGAACACTCATGGACAGGAATTCAAGAGTCAATAGGCCGGAGCCAGTGTCGAGTGGAACCAGGTTCCTGTTATCGAGGATCACACAGTCGGATAGTTCACGATTCAGCGAGCCGGGATTACTTAGATATTGTCAATGGAGGAAGCAAAAGTTATAAGAAGGAGTGAAGATAAGGGCAAGCCTTGTAGGAGGAGAAAAAAGGGATTCACCAGATTTCCTCAAGCAGAACACAGTACCTTATTCATTGAAAAAGCTGGTACCATGGCAGTTGTTCCTGGTAGTTTCCTGCAGACCCACGGTTCCTGGAGTTTCGGCAAGAAGGAGGACGTCTGGAGGGGTCTGCACCACACAGGGCTGAAGCCGGCAGCAGCGACGGTGAGTGCACTCCTTAAAAACAGGAGAGGCTCTTCAGATGGCTATCCGGACCACTACAGCAGGGTGCAGTGATTTCGACCACGAAGAGGATCCTTTGGCTGTAGAAGATGAGCTGGTTATCCCCACCAGGCTCACGGGAAGAAGACTCCGGACTGGATCTTCTCTGGTCGTCGAAGGGTAGATAGCTTAGGACTGCAGCAGGGCTTCACCGGGATGGGATAGTTGCAGCAGCCGACTTCTTCGCCGCTTCTCTTCGGTTCCTTTTAGTTCCAGTCCCAGTCTTCTAGCCCAAGAGTCCTGCCTTTTATGTGAAAATCCTCCATTCACACAGCCTGGCTGTCAATCACCCAGCAGGGGGGTTGTCCAGCCTGGACAACCACCTCAGCCAATCATGGCAAAGTGCGACTTGGGTTTCCTAGGATACCCTGTGCAGGGGGTGACTACACCCCTCCCTCACATTCAGCCCACCTAGACACCCAGGCGCCTAGAGGAGGGCTTCTTGGCAGAAGCCCGACAAAAGACAGTGAACAAAGAAGGCAAACCTGGTTTGCCGCGCAAAGTAAAACACAAGAAGGACTTTAACAAAAAGAAATGGCAAATTAACCCGACCGGAGCCAAAAGAAAAAGTATTTGGTCAAGTGGGTTTAAGTTCGAGGCTAATATAATAGCCTAAAACAATACCACGTTTATATAGTATAATCGCGGTAGAAAAGTTAGGGTAGATGCCACTGCCACCAGCCAAGTCTAAATGTTAAGAGCGAAACAATGCTCTAGGAGGTACAGATAAAAAGGGCTAAGGATTAACCCTTTCCAGTAATCCATGTAAGATGTGGTGTACTGGATCTGTGATTAAATGACTAAGTAAAGTCAATGGCAACTTTACCCTTTTCTGGGGGACAGTAGTCAGCCCCAGAAATGGAGTCGGTGGGAAGTCTAAAAGACAACCCTGTGTCAACTGCACTGAAGGTGCTGTGTAACACACAAAAGAAGGGGGCTACAGAAGTGGTGTACTCCAGAGCCCACATTCACAAAAGCAGATGAAATACACATGGCAAAACATGGGTAAGAGTGGGGGGAAAACTCACTCTTACCAAGTGGAAAAAATTAACTCCAGGAATCCAGCAAAGCTGCTGAGGGACTCACTAGGTAAGGGAAATTAGCCATTGAATGAGAATTCGCCCTAACAAGGACACAAGGTAAAGCATTCTCCTTGATTGGCTTGTTGTGTTTTCTTCACAGATTGCAGTCTATTGAACAGACGCTTTAACTGCACTGTGTTTTTCATAATAGAATTTCTGTCATGGTGAGTCCCCTATGAGTTCTTTATTGCTCTTATAGTGCTTGACATTCTAATAATCACAGCATTAATTAGCGCTGTTTGTATTGTCCCTTGTAGCCTTGAACAGAATAGCTGAAATTATGAATCAGCCTTTGCCGTCTTGTTGTTTACAGAGGATAATCAGTATCAGAAGATTGTGTATACTTGTCATATGATATATGTGTCATTTCTAATGCGCTTAATACCCAGAGGCTTCTAAGCGCGGCCCCGGGATTGAACCTGTGTGGCTATGCGTCGTCTTGCTTCCAAGGCGAGCACGTTGCCGCTGCGCTATTCTCCCGAGACATGATGTTGGGACCCCCATAGGATATGTTATAAAAGTATTCGAATGAAACACGCGGGCTGTCGTAGGCACTGTAATTACACACCGTGTTAAATACCAATTTATTAAATCGGTTTATGACCGCAAAGCGGGATCCGCGAAAATTACACTTTTGTGTTTAGTAGTGAATAGCTGTGAACCTAAAGGGCATCCTACTGTAGTCCAACACTGTATAAGTAAAACGTGAGATACTGACTTTTGATAGCTGGTTCGATTTAGATGTTTCATGTATTAACGAGATTTGTATCCCTGAATTGCACATCACTTGACTCTTTTTGAATATTATTGTAATGTGTATGATGTTTACATGTATGTTTATCAATTTCTGATGAATATGAATAAAAATTAAAATATTTTTTTAGAATTTGTGAACTGGCAGACCAGTTTTTCTTTGTTGGACGAATTGTGTTTGGTGTTTGAGGTCAGAAGAGACAATACAGTGGTGTTTGGCTTCTTTAGTCTTTAAATTGACAAATATTTTTGGGGAATGAACTCAGCAGCCCAATATCATTTTCTGTTTCCCCCGTGTCTTTTCTTGGTAAAAGTCTGGAACATTGTACTATCCACAAATACAAAAGCACTTATTTTTGCATGTCAAGCTAGTGTACCTCATGGGTCAATCAGAAAAAAAAAATCTTTACCATGAGCTCTACTGCATTAATCACTTTAACTATGTTGGTAGCAGACCCAGATCTGTTAGGCGAATGGAGGGAAGGGGGACTTTCAATTGGAAATGTCCCATCACTTTGCCAATTGAATAAAACCCTCATGCCACAGACAGGCTCTGCTAACTAAAGTAACGTTCTACATCCGTAAGTGGGAAACCGTTAAGGCGCCTTTTTCCCCTCCTTTTTAAATCTGCCTTTTTTTGCTTTTAAGGTGAGCAGGTCCCTTCAGCAAAGCCCCAAAATGGGATGGGGGCGGCTGCAGCCATTAAGCATGGCGCTGCTTAAAACAAAAAGTGTGGGAACTGTGCCGCCCACGGCAGAGAATGCGCGACGTGTACACTTCCTCCCTATTCGCAGGGCCCTCCTGACGAGGCAGCAGCTGGTTAAAGACCGGGCTGCTCCTCAAATTTACCAGTTTTCTGCTATGTGGAGCCCTGCGGGGGCCAAGCTGCTCCTATACCCCCACGGTATATGCGCTACTGCAAAACACTGATCTGAAAAGAGACAATTTTTCCCTTTGCTGGATGTTTGAGAATTATCAATGAAGTGTTCCCGTACATTGCCAAAACGATCCTGATGGTGTCGGTGTGTGGTTCTCTGGTGGATACATGTCCTCGAGTGACCCGTGGCAAGTTTTAACAAGATGTTGCTCATAAAACGTTCAACATGTAAAAAAGGAGGAAGATATTGAGCGTACCGGGCTGGTACTCGGGGGCGGACTGGCAAGGGGGACAAAGGAGCAATTGCCCCCAGGCTAGCTGGGAAGGTACCCCATGGGCCAGGGCTCCAAAACGTAAAATAAAAACAGAAAAATACGAAATTCTTCAGAATATAGCATGCTACCAAGGAACTGAGTGCTGCAAAGCCTGCTCAGATTCTGTTTAAATAGGCCGAGGTATTCATCTTGATTTCGACAGTATTGTAGATGTTCCTGGGTGGCCTCCACACATGGGCAGGCTGGTCCTAGGAATTGTGGGGCCAAGGGCGGCAAATTAATTGCGGGCCCCTTAATTTCCATATGCTATCACAGGAAGTGACATCACTCCAACCTGATCTCAGAAGGATGAAACTTGAGGGGATTGGAACCCGTGGCTATCAGTTTAAACATAGATCTCTGCAGTAGACACCGTGTCTATCATTGCTGTACACATATTGATTTATGGCACACTGCGTATAAAGGCACTTTCTTGTCTAACTGCCCCTTTACCCCAACACCCATACATAGACACTTGCTTTTTTATGGTAGACTATGTGCTATACACGATTCAATAACCTAGCATAACAAAACGTTTCACTCATTCTCTGTTGGACAATACTCTCGATGGCCCATGCCACTTCAGTGACTGGCCGCAAAATGAGAACTAGGTTAATGATGGCTCTGTTGAGGCCAGTCCTCTATACTACAAGGGATTACCTTATTTGCCCATGATCAAACACTGTGGTTAAAGAGTGAAGCAGGGATTTTAACCCATGCACAGTTTAACCAACTGACATCTTCCAAGCTCCACTTGGCACGAATAATTAAAGTTTAGATTTCAAGGCCTATAATAATGTCTTGTAGATCCGAGCTCTCCAGTTTCCCATGGCTATGCTTAGTTTAGTTTATTCATTTGTATTGCGCGCCAGACCCGAGGGTATGAGGGCGCAGGAGCAGTAATGTTCTTCTCAGCTTGGTTACAGTGCTGTACAGTAATTAACAGTTTGTGCATAGGTTAATACATTGGCGATGGATACAATGATGTACATATTATTAATATACATATTTACCTAAAAGCATAGATTACAAGAGCAAGGTCAGTTATTGGTCATTGTTCTTTAGCCACTGAATATAGTTGCGTCTAAAGAGGGGGTAGGTCTGGGGTGTACTCAGGGCAGGCGGTAGGGAGTTCCAGTGTTGGGCTGCTTTCACCTGGAAGCTGTTACCGCCCATTTTGGAACGATTGAATCTGGGAACTGTAAGTAGGTTAGCATTGGAGGTTCTGGTGGTCCTGTTGGGGGTGTATCTTTTTATTCTGTCAGCTAAGTAGCGGGGGCTGCATTGTTGAGGCATTTGTGTGTTAAGGAAGCTACTTTTGAGCCAGATTTTGTCAATAGTGTTAAGCCAGTTATTGGATCTCCTTAAGTTGGAAATGTGTGCTCTTTTGGGGATGATGCTAAGCGCTGCTCTGAGAGCATTATTTTGCAGGGTCTGGATTTTATTAGTGATCTGTTTGTTGGCTCCAACATAAAGGGCGTTGCAATAATCAAGTTTTGATAAAACAAGGGCTCTGGCTAGAGTGATGCAATTCTGAGTAGATGGGAACGGCTTGGCTGCTCTTATAAGCTTACATGTGGAGGAGGCTATGGAGCTAACCTGTCTATCGAAGGATAGGGCGAAGTATAAATACATTCCTATGGTTTTCACTACCTTGGCTACCTTGATAGGGTTGCCATCTATAATGAAACTTGAGTAGTTGAGGTCTAGTTTGTTTAGATTGGGGGTGGATCCGAGGATGATGAGTTCAGTTTTGTCATCATTCAGACATAGACTGTGGGAGGCCATCCATGCCTGGATGATGAGGTACACCTGGTTCACCAAGGCCAAATCCTTGTTGTAATCTCCCGTCAACGGGATGAGGATCTGGGTACCATCCGCGTAGTTGGTGTAGGTGATACCCAGATCGTCAGGATCATCAAACGGGGGCTTCGTGAACGCATTGTAGAGGGTGGGGGAGATGCATGAGCCCTGAGGGACCCCACATGTGATGGGTGTGGGGTCAGCGGAGGCTAAGGTGGAAAAGACACGCATAGATCTGTTGTTTAGGAATGACTCAATCAATCCAGCCGATGGCTTCTTGGGAGAAGTGGGCAGCTGAGTCCAAGTGGTTGCAAAGAATTTTGTGATCAACTAGATCGAATGCTGTGGAGAGGTCTAGGAGAAGCAGTAAAGCCTTTTTCCCATTATCTCTGAGTGTTGATTTGGGCCTTAAGATCAATGAGAGCTGTCTGTCCCATGTTGGGGTCTAAAGCATGATTGCCGGATTCCCAGGAGTTTGTTTTGCTCAAGGTATTTCTGTATTTGTTGATAGGCTGTCTTGTCTAGTATTTTGAGTAGGAAGGGGACGGTGGTAATGGGTCTGTAATTGGTGGGTATGGTCAGGTCTAGGGAGGGGTTTTTGAGTAGAGAGAGGACCCAAGATTCTTTAAGGTTGTTGGGGATACCTGATGAGAAGGAGGCACTGATAAGTTTGGTGATGCATGGTGAGAGGTCTCTTGCTGCGTCTTTGGTGATTTGTGAAGGGCAGAGGTCGCCCTGGCAGTTGGATGGTTTAAGGCTAAGGATGATTTTTTCCACTTCTAGCATAGAGACTTTGGAAAAGCTGAAGCGGGTGAGTGGGTTAGGTATCTGATTCTGAGGAGAGGTGTGGGTTGTGCAGGAGTGTTGGTGCGGTTGGTAAAGTTGGTTAGGGAATTTTTCTCTTGTTGGTGATTTTGATTTGAAGGTCTGCTACTTTTAATAGACGGGGCATTTTGGACACTGGTGCACCATTGTTTATCTTTCAGGCATGTATCTGGGACTAGGACAGGTGTTTCCAACTCTTTGATGATAGTAAACAGTTCCTTAGTACTGGATTTGGCTTGTGATATTCTCTGGTTGTACGATTCTTGTTTAGCGATAAAGATTTCCTTTTTGTAAGTGGAGGCTATTTTGTTAAGGATCTGCTTATTGATGTCTGTGGGAGATTGTCTCCAAGCTTGTTCCTTTGTGCGCTTCTCTAATCTGAGGGCTTTGAGATGGGTAGAGAACCATGAGTTCAGATGCTTTTTTGGCTTTCATTTTCTCAGTTTTAGGGGTGCGATAGTATCTAAGGCTGAGCGCATGGTATTGTTGTAGCTTTCTACGAGGCAGTGGGGTTCGGAGGTAGTTGAAAGTTTGTTCAAAGTTGGGAGGATACGGGAATGAGTTTTTCCTCTGTGATGTTTTTCTTGCTTCTCGTACGGATAGCTGTGGCTAGAAGGTTGTTAGTAATAGGGCTGGCGGCTTCCAAGTTGAAGGTGAGGAGGTGGTGGTCGGACCAAGGTTGGGGGGTGTTGGCTGTGATGGAGGCCACACAGTTGTGGTCAGCTACCCAGTCAAGGGTTCTCCCTTTGTTATGGGTAGGGGTGGACACTCTTTGTGTAAAGCCTAATTCTAACAGGGTGTTGTTAATGAGGGTAGCCTGGGGGTCTTTGGGGTCTTTGAAGCCAAGGTTAAGGTCTATTAAGAGGAGGCTCTGGGAGGAGTTTTTTAGCTTGTTGGTGAGGGTGGTGGTGAGATCTTCCTCGAAGGAACCTAGCGGTCCCGGGGGGTCCGTAAAGTAGATGGATGGTGATAGTTTGGGAGTTAGCGGTGGGAAGTTTAGCTGTGAGAGATTCGCATGATGGGAGGTGGTTAGTAGTGTCTAGTCTAATGCTGAGGTGAGTTTTGGCAATTATGGCGAGGCCTCAACCTCTGGATTCTGTTCTGTCCGCTCGGAGGATAGCATAGTCATCGGGGATAGCTAATGAGAATGCCATCCAGTCCTCATTTTCCCTGGCATTCTGGGACTTTAATTTGCCTGAATTTCAAACGGGAGAGAAAAAAACTACAGGTCCCAGAATCCAAATGGAAAAAACTAACTTCGTGACCTTCTCACACGTGGCCCTGAGAAACTTCAGAGCTCGGAAAGTTTACTTAGAAAATACACATTTCTGATAGCAACATTACAATAAGTTAATCCTTAGAGACACATGTGTAACCAAAAGAATATTGTTGTTGCTTTATTTATTTTCTACACCCTGAATGGAAAACTAGAATGCCCACAATGCAAAATATTACTTTTTTTTAATTTATTTTTTTAAGATCACTATTTGGATAAAGTTTACTTTTGTCACAAACCTCTAGCAGGCTGTAGTGCAAGAGGTTGGAGCATTTGCATATTGTAAGGAAGGCATGATTCGACCATCAAATGAAAAATGAGGCAGTCCTTGTGATGTCTTGTCAAATAACAAGGGGCCTATACTAAAAAAAAAAACTATTGCCAAACCTTACAACTAAATATAAAAGGAGTGTGGGATAGGATTCATAAGGAAGAAAGAAGGGGGGTGGGAGGGGGCTCCTCCCTTCACCATGTTTTGAGCACAGGACAAGGAAGGACCTCGGAGCACAGCACCCTTGCGAGCTTTCCCAGCACGAGACGACTGTTCCGTTCTTTTACTACCAGGATCTTCGATGGCCAAGTCTCTTTGCTCTCAACAGATGTCAGAATGGCAGTCAGTGGTGTGCGACTCCCTTCCCCATGCTTTAAAGCACGTGAAAGGTGATGCGGAATAGTATTTCCACAAGTGCTGGGGGGACAATTCTCTTCCCCTGGTGTGTCTTGGTCTGCTGAGTGCCAAGGGGGACAATCCACCTCGCCTGGTCTTTCTCTCTACAAGACTGATCTTCTGTTCAATGGCGCTTAGGGTGATGTTTCTTCTCCTCTGTGTCCCTCTCTTTCGGGCGCAGACCCCACTTGGATTTCAGTCCCTCTGTCGGGTTCACAACGGCTTCTTATGGCATTTAGGGTGATGATGGTTCACCCCTGGTTACCCCTGTAGGGGCGCAGACCCCTCTCGAATATCCGCCACCCTCCGTCGGATTCGCTCTGGCTTGTATTTAAAACCGATTTCTCGCTTGCTTTCATTTGTTGTTGGGGTGATGCTTTCTCTCCCCTGGATCCCCTCTTCCAGGCGCAGATCCTTCTCAACTGTTTGCCTCCCTGAGTCGGTTTCACTACGGCTTTCAACACAATTCCTTATGTGGTATTCACAAATCTTAATGTCTTTTTAAACAGTTCAAATGTGGACAACCCTCTCCCGAGTTCACTCTTGTCAACACACTGTTATTGGGGACTTTAGGCTCCGCCCCTTTCCATCAGCATCACTGTCGGGTTCACTCTTGCCATTCTGCTTTCATACCGTGTGGGACTCGCTTCCCTTGACTTCACCATCATCTGCTGGTCAAAGACTTACGGATGTACAGAGGATTTTACTAGACCCCTGTATGACCACTTTGACTCTCTTCTCGCCGTCCCAATGCCTTCTGGTACTAGTAGTTTCAACAATTGAGTAATTGCCCAGAGTTTCTTGAATGATCACCCATGTGGCGCCTGGCTCATCTGCAGCTGGCTTTCACCTTTTACATTAACAGTTCTTGTACTTTCTCCTATCAGCCATTTGCTACTTTTGTTTAACACAGTTCGGCTTCTTTATCGGTTCTCCCCTTGACTCACCGGCTGTGATGAACTGCTTGGCTTTCTTCGTATCGGAAGTCAAGGCCGGTACCACAGTAGCAGGAATCTCCCTCTGTTCTTATCAGCGTAGGCACACTCTATGTACCGTTGACATCGGCTGCAACACATTTGGGCTCTTGTTCGCAGTCTTACAATTCCTTCCACAGAGGTTTCACGGACCTTGGTCGGAAAGGGCAAGGTCACTTCTCTCCTTGTCACCCTCTCGGTTTGTGACGTCTTCCTCCTCTTGAACTGTCAGGCCTGGATAGCTGTCTCATTGTGCCAGTCTGTCTTGCTCGTATTGTGCTCTCGTGCTCCACCTTTTATCCCTGTGGTGGAAGGATAGGGCTGTCGGGTGTATAATGTTCTTGTCAATTGCCTGACCCTTGGGTGGGGACGTGCTAGGTAAACGTCTCTGGTGTTTGTCCGTCGTCTTTCGTGGTGTGCGAATGTGTTCGTGTCGGACAAGGGGGAGGGTAGAGTGTTTGAATATCCTACGGGGTAGGATGGGGAAAAAGGTGCTATATTGAATTACAACGTTGAAGGTAGAGGTAAAAATAGGTGCATTTTCTGCAAAAAGTCTGCCTAAAATACTACCGCCGGTATTTCCATGGAATACCACCAGTGATATTTGATCAAACCTTGAATTGGCTGGATGGTAAAATCAATGTTTTACAAATACTGACGATTTTAATGTTACCAGCCAACTCTGATTGAGCCCCTAAATCTGTGATAGTTTTCCATTGTTAGCAGAACATCCTCTTCTCTTCCTTGACCAAAATAAGACACGCATGCAAATCAACGCCAGAATCAAATATATAGATACAAAGTCACATGAACACAGATGCATCCTTTCACCCAAATACACTCTAACACATTACCCTTGTCACAGAAACTGAATCCGTCTGCCTCTCCCTCTCCTCTCCTTTCCTTCCTGCTTTTGCTCCCATCACCAGGTCCGAGGCATATTCACCCCTATGCAGCCGACTTTCCAATAAAGGTGCAGCTTGGCAGCACAGAAAAAGCCACATCCCCTTGCCGTCTTTCGCTCTGCATTTTCCAAGTGCAGACGCCATAGCCACAATTACCAGCAAGACCCGACCATGGCCTTGTCGTGTCTGGCAGAGGCTGATCTACTGCCTAACTGAAAGCCGGGGCAAGGAATGGGCTTGATGTGATGGGCAATGAAAGGGCGGGAGTGGCAAATAATTGGTGACTGCGCTAGAGAAGGAGGTGCGTGCAAGGGAAGGGGATTGAATTAATAGTTAAAGGATGAGGCAAAAAAGTAAAAGAGGTCTGAAAGTTAATTGCATGAAACAGGGGGCATTGAGAATGTGGTGCAAGGGAAGGACACCGACGGATAATGGGTAAGAAAAATAGGGTAAACGAGACAGGTACACATCTGGAACGGTAGGCCAGAATGTTGACTTTTGTTGAGATCTATGTCTGACCTGCTTGACCACCCCGCCCCCTTTCTTTTTTCTAAGTGATGCAGGAACACATGTTTCAATTATTAATTGCCTTATTTTGTGACTTGGTGTTTTGAAAGTATACAATTGTACAGACTAAGATTATAATATTACGTTTTCTTTATAATTATAATCTCAGTCTGTTTCTCAGATGCATTTACTTTAGGAAGCAGACGATTGTTAGGTTCCCCATTGTAGATGCATTGGTGCTTTGAAAGCAAGATTTATTTAACAGTATACTAGTTTAGCCCTTGAAGAACAACTGTGCAGAAAGCATTTTTCTAACATGGAATAGGATAAGATGAAGTCTCCCCTGCTTTCTGAATTTGAAGCTCTGGAACCCGGAATACAGGGCTTAATACCCCACCTTCCACACTTCATACATTCTGAGATCCTGAGCAAATCACAACTGGTGAGGAGGAAGGATGACAAGTGAGGGTTTTATGTTGTCATGGGTGGGTACATAGGGTGAAGGTATGTGTTTTGTGTTGTGGGCTGAGGAGGCAGGAAGCAAAGTATGGGTAATGTGCCATGCAAGCTCATGTTTGTCTCTCAGAGCAAACCCGGACTTACCTGGTTAAGCAATGGCTCTGCTCTACCAATGAATTCTCTAGCTTTGACACCTCTTTACATTGTTCCAAAACTAAACATGGGTTGGGATGGGAGGAGATGTAGCCTGCTGTCAAATTACAAACTGCAACTCAGTGAAAACTGGCTTAAAATTCAAGCTTTCCCGTTTCACCAATTATGTTATCTGGTGAAATATTTTTACTTTTTTGGTAGGTGGGAGAATTTCCTCTAAGAAACCACAAACATAACTGAAGAATATGTTGCAATGAAGGAAAGTAATGTCTACTATGTATATACTTGAGAATGTATGGGAGGGGTAGACGTTGTATTGAGTTGACATGTTCTAGAAGTTGAGGTTGCTGCATTGTGGGTTTGGGCCATTGCACTATGGGCCAGAAAAGTAAACTTTCCACCCAGGCCAAATGTTACCAGTCCTCCCCTGCTAATATATGGCTGAATGCAGGGATCCAACAGGAGAAGGGCAACGGGGAGATCAGGCAAGAACTGTCTCCTTCCCGGGCTAAATCTGCGTGGCTCCTTAAGAGAGGGAGACTCACTGGGAGCTAAATAAAATGGCATATAAATATATCCTTTGTAATTAACAATATTTACATCTGCCCCACTGCTGGGAAAAATACATATGCATGTCTACAGGTTGTAGCTCATCGAATTGGGCAGCAAGAGGTTTGATTGATATTTTATTTCTATTGCGCTCGTACACAAGTGTTTCATAGCGCGACAAGGCAAGGGAGGGGAACAGGGGAGAACAAAACAGCGATCTTACTAGGCCCAGTGACATTGAGAACGCGCAAGTGCATGGGAGAGGGGGAGGGGGAAAAGTGCATAGAAGGGGGGAGAAGTGGAAAAGTGCATAGAAGGGGGGAGAAGTGGAAAAGTGTGAAGCAGAGGAGAAACCGATAACTAACAATAAATAAATAATAAAGGCAACAAACAGTGGTAATGCAGCCAGCAATTTGCAAGTGCTAGGTTTACGGCAGCAGACAGGGTAGGTCTGATAAGTGCAGGAAGAAAAAGGGGGGGCTGTACGGGTACAGATACAGACCCCAGTGCAAGGGGTGGCCTGGAGGCAGTGCGGAAGGGTGGCAGGGTGAGCAGGTACCTGGGCCCGAAGGACAGAGGGTGGCCAGGTGCACGGTGCCAAGGGAGAACAGATAAGCAGGGGAGAGGGGGAGCAAAGGCAGAAGAAAAGAGGAAGGTCTTGAAGTGCTTCCGGAATTGGAGATGGTTCTCCTCAAGTTTTAGAGTGGTAGGGAGGCTGTTCCAGAGGGAGGCCCCAGCCGAAGACCGAGATCTACCCCCAGCTCGTTTCCTTGAAAAACGACTGACCGTGAGGGAGTTGGAGGTAGAGGAGCGAAGAGCTCGAGAGGGGAGGTATTTGCGGAGGGATAGCTGAAGGTAT